>NC_143385.1:76330354-76637391 GCF_980474605.1 Leiobunum rupestre
CCAGAATGCGTATTTGGGAGACTTCAAAATGTCACCTTTTAACTTTAAAAATTTTTCGTTAACTCAAATCGCCCTATACCTTGATGGTAGTAGTGTCCCGGCAAAACCATTAAACCCAAATTTCAAAGATAAGTTGTTTATGCGATCATACGCTAATCTCTTTCTTCAAACTGGTCAATGGAATATTGACGAAGGAAATTTTATCGACCGCGATGAATTCGCCAATGGAAACGCACTATTCGTATTCGACTTAACTCCCGACCTCAATGGAAGTTCAACTGACTGTTTCAACCTGGTAAAGAACGGGAGCGTTCGTCTCGAATTAATATTCGGAGAATCGTTGCCGTCAACAGTTAGCGTGATTTACTATTCCGTAAGAGAGAGAGCCTAATCGATTGTTTAAGGGATCCGGTTGTTGAGATTTGGGTTGATCGATTGCACCGTCACCGCATTGAGCGTCCCAGTTTTCGATAAAATCCCTCAACCTCTCATCATCTTGTGAGTCCAATAACGCGTCATTATCATGAAACATCACTCCTAAAGCGTCCATGGCGCGATCACATTCGCTGTCTGTAATTTGCGGTGTAAGCGTTTGCGCGGTTTCTACGCGTACAACATAATCATCGAGTTTATCGTCACCGTCTTGGGTACACAATAACTCATTTAATGGGTCGTTGTCGAAGTTTTCGGAGAATAAGTGCAGCGAATAGTCCGCAATCGACTCGTGGTTATTTTGATCCGCAACCGCAGCGTCTAATAACTCATTATGAGAATGTACCCTTAAAGGATCTGACGGTGCATGATCTTCTAATAGAAAAAAAAATCATTTAATTTAATGTAAGAAATAATAAAATAAGTTAAAGAAACTTACCATTTTCAACTCTGACTCTTTTCGGAGAATTTGAGTCTGGGGATGAAACCCTTTTTACAGGGGAGTTCGATGGACCCGGCTGTGGGGATGATGGTCTAGCGCTTCGGGGTGACAGTTGAGCCTCAGTTGACGGAGAAGCAACTGTAGATGGCACCACCCGATCGAGGATACGTGGCTCGGGCCTCGGTGGCGGCTCGGACCTCGAAGACGGTCCGGGTTGGTGAAACGGAATCAGCGGCGGCGGCGGTGGAGAATTCTGCCCCGCTGACGGGATGGGTACCGCGGGTTGACCGTGATTATTTGCACGTTGATGACGTTTAAGGGCATCGCGTCTCGAAAACGATTTATCACATACGGAACAATTAAACGTAGTATTACCATGAACAGTTACCATATGACGGTCGAGGTTTCTCTTTTGAGTAAAAACGAGGCTACAAGTACTACACGAATACATCTTGAAGCCGAATGTGACCCTTTTCACCCGTACACTTCCCTTTTATACCGATTGATAGACCTAACATGATTCGGCACTTTTACCGATTCACCACCAAGATTCTCATTGGTCAAAAATAACATGTGCCTATAGCGGTGTCCGAGAGTGGTGTATTCGGGGTTTAACCCAAACACAATATTGTGCAATTTTTGTGGAGCATCTCTCTTTTTCCCTTTACGTTGAAAGTAGCGTATCCAAAGTTAAGAGGCCTAGCTTGGTTACTGGGTTTCTTAAGGACATTTTGTAATTTTCTCCAATTTTCACGCGCGTCAATGATTGACATAAAGGGGAAAAGGTTGGGGAAGTGCGAGGAGAGTGGTTTCTACTACGGATCACCACAAATATATTAAGAAAACCTTTCACTGTCCATCTCCCGTTGTTCATCGAAAACAAGCGAACACTTGATGGTTTTTCCGCAACAGTAGTTTTACTCTAGGGTATTTACGTTTCTCTCTATATTTAGTATCTATGGATCGTAAATCACGGAAAATACATAGTGTCATTAGGGTATTTCTTACTACTTAACCTTTGAGAATGTTATTTTTACAACTATGGGCAAAACCCGACATATCCAATTTGTACCTATAAAAAGGGGTGTGTGTATTACAATGTATTACAAGGGCCACCTTGGAAAACTTTCCAAATGTAATAGTTCTTTTTATAAAATAACCTTGGTCAACTTGTTGAAATGTTGCCCTGGAATAGTTCAGCCAATGCCTAAGAATGAGTTCATAAGCTCTTTAGTGGGAAAGAAAACGGATCCAGAGCTGAAGCGGGGAGGCAACATTTCAACAAGATGGCCAAGGTTATTTTATAACAAGAACTATTAGAATTTGAAAATGTGTTTTTTTTTAAATTCTTTAAAATATTTTTTAATTCTTTAAAATATTTTTTAATTCTTTAAAATATGTTTTAATTCTTTAAAATATTTTTTAATTCTTTAAAATGTACTTTTTTATATTATTTTTAAAATAAAAAATGTACTTTTTTATATTATGTTTTTAAATATTTTTAAAATAAAAAAAAATGTACTTTTTATATTATTTTTAAAAATATTTTTAAAATAAAAAATCAAACTCTTGATCTAAATATAATTTCTTTTTATTCATCTGCTAATTGTTCAGTTACAAGATTGATATTTTTATATAGCCACTCGGAAAATAATGTACTCTTTTCAAGAGCGCATGAATTTTTCCTACTTAAAAAGTTCGTTTTGTGAGGAGTAAGACACGCAAACATTGGTCCGTCTTCGTCTAATTCAGTAACCTTCGGACACCCTACACCATTTAAGTCTATCACTTCGCGGTGTATTAGTTCTAATAAAAATAGGCATTTCTCCTCGCCTTTACAAAATACGCGGTCATAGCCTCGAGTGGCCATTCGCATACACTCTTCCAATTTGTTGTAAGGGGTGGAACCATAGTCCCAAGCAAGGCCGTGCACGTTCTTCTCAAGTCTCAACCCAGGTGTTCTGTCGTTGAGTGCGGGAAGGGAGGTCAGCTCGGGGGTACGGCGGCAGGAAAGGCCACGATGCGACTCGGGGTGTAGTTTCGGCCGAGCAGGCTGACGCTTCTTTCACTATTTTCTCCGGCTTTTCATCTTCGGTCCGCCCGTCAAAGAATTCAAAATCAATGACTATTGATTTCTTATGCCTATAATTCAAAAGTAAATACATAACCCTCCGAGAAAGAGGACTAATATATATATATATATATATATAAAAAGGATTATACTTACATAGTTCTTGTCGGGTTATTCTTCTTCGTGTTTGAATGCATATCCGCTGATCACTCGAGTTTATATACTTAGCTATTGCGCCATTGTATATCACATCGCCACAGCGGAAAACCCATGGATTTCGCTCCACCACTATAACATTCACCACCACTCATTCGCCACTTTAATAATATCGGGGAAATCAGTGGTTCAAATTTAAATCTAAGTTGCATAATAAAATGTTGTTTATTTCTCAATTTGTATTATACACGGTCTTCGTACGGTAGAACGTGTACAATAGTATCCGAGAAACGTACGCGTTTCATACAGGCGGTGAAAAAGCGGGGACTGTCAATCAGGATTAAAACCCTTCTTTTCTGTAGAACCTTCTCTATACGGAGAAAGGCTGCTGCCTTTTATATGACTTCCATTTTATCGGGGTAAAGTCTGTACCTTTTCATATTCACCACTCTCTATAGCTTTACACGTTCACCGCCCAAGGAAAGCGGGGACTGTCAATCAGGATCATAACCCTTCTTTTCCGGAGGTGGGTAAAGAGATGACTGTCAACCATTAATACACAGAAAGGCGGCTGCCTTCTACAATTCACCACCAGCGCCACCCTGCATTTGTACGTTTACTACTCGGTGGAGCGGCCTCCACCGGGTGGAGCAGTCTCCACTCGGTGGAGGCCGTCCACTGTATACTCCCTGGGACCGGCTCGAAGACCCTACTGATAATGTCTATGTCGAGACGTTTTTTAGCGTTTCTCTCAATCCTCCCGTTGCGTTGGTCCCCCCAGTACGCTCCGCCGCTTAAAATAAATCCAAAAGTCCTGGTATTTCATTGGTGGGTAATATTTACGTCACTCGAGGCACGGCCAACTTTGATCACGCGCTGTTCGCGCTACAGCGGCCAACCAATTCGTTGAAGTTTCTATGTTAACCTATGAGCAAAAGATATATGTATGGTTTGAGCGCCCCTAGCGGAATATTATTTTTAGAATAGTTTTTGCATTGAAGCCAATATAAAAACGAGTGTGGCGCTGAACTCCTACAGGTTATAGTACAGTTTATAGGGGGAAATGTTTTGCTCACGGAATTTCAACGAATGGGTTCGCCGCTGTAGCGCAAGAGATCAAAAGTTGGCCGTGCTCGACGCGACGGAATCAAATGCTGGTGACATTTGCTTTGCCCCCCCCCCCACGCGACGGGAGGTAAGGCGTTCAAAGTGCCCGCCGATTATAGCGACATAATCATTCTTCCTAATATAAATAACTACATTCTTGGTAATACCAGAAATAAATAATGTTATTGTAAAACAAGATGGCAGAGCCAAAATAGTAGCCTCCTCCTCTTAAGACCTAATTTTAAAATAACATTTCATTGAATATCGAAATAGCAATGATAGCAACCTATACGCTGAAATTCCCAATCGGGGAGAGAAATTTATCGTTTTTTAAACTTATTATTCTTCGCTTTGAGTTTTCTTGTTCTTCATTTTCATTTCCTCTCGTTCTTCAATTTCATTTTCTTCTTGTTCTTCAATTTCCTTGAACCATTATGTGGTTGTCGAAAGCTCGGACTTCACTGTTCATCAGTTTGCGGTAATTGTCACGGGCAATCATGCCAAAATTGTGAACCAATAGAAATAAAAAAAAAGAAAAGAGCGATAAGGAAATAGATAATCCAGCAGAAAATGAAATCAGGGCCGTGCTTAGGGGGTGGCGAGCCGGGCGGTCGCCCAGGGCCGCTAAAATTTCCCCATGGGGATGTATATACCGGAGGGCTGCTACACTAACAATGCCAGTTTCACCCATGCATTTCGCCCGGGGCCGCGAGACCTCTAAGCACGGCCCTGAATGAAATCGAAGAACAAGAAGAAAATGAAATTGAAGAACAAGAAGAAAATGAAGAACAAGAAGAAAATGAAATTGTAGAACAAGAATAAAATGAAATTGTAGAACAAGAATAAAATGAAAACAAAGAACAAGAAACTCAAAGCGAAGAATAATAAGTTTAAAAAACGATAAGTTTTTAAAACATTAATTTATCATATCTATTTATTTGTATTTTATTTACTTTTTAATTTATGTATTTTATTTACTTTTTAATTTATGTATTTTATTTACTTTTAATTTATGTATTTATTAATATGGTAAAAATAAACCTATGCATTAAAATATAGAAAGATTAAAAAAACGAACCCTCTTGCATAGTAAAATTTAAAAATGTTTTATTAAAAGACACGACTATAGTTTCACTGCCGTTCGGTCGCATCATCAGGTGCGATGTGCATCTGATGATGCTACCGAACGGCAGCGCTTTATTTATTAATGTTTTTATTAATTAATTATTTGATATTTACTTTATTTTTATAAAATTGGTTTTCAAAAATATCTTTCGTACCGTTCGATTTGAAACTGCATGTGCTGTTGTCGTAACGACCTAGAATGTCCCCTGGTGGTTGAATGTCAAGTCGGGCAGTCTTGAAACAATTTTTTTCGAAAAAAGCGCAACATTTTGACTTAGAATTCGCCTCAGAACATTTTTCATTTGAAATTGGCGTTAAACAAAACCAAGGACGTTTTTTTATTAGAAAACGAAGGGTGGGGTATCAGTTATTATTTAATATTAAAATAAATACTTAATCAATTTAATCCAATTAAACTTTAACCTTCTCCAGAGCAACCGGGCTACTTTGAAATATTATTAGAAGTTTAAATTAATAAGCAATATGTAAGAAATATACCGTTTTTCGTTATAATTTAAAGATATTTTAACTTTTTTAGCTCGTGACCTTTGACCTTTTGATAAAATCGATCTTTTAAGAGCTTATAAAGAAGGATAAGACAATTTGAAGAAGAATGAAACCTCATACGTTGAGTTCGGGTAAATAATTTTTGAATTATAAGCGAATATAAAATGGCGGCCATTTTCCAAGATGGCGGGGAAAGTTGGCACTGCAGACTTTAGGACTTTGCGGAGGTTCTATAAGACCATAACCTCTTTCGATTGTGAAATTTTTAGGTATGGCATATTTTTTTCCACAAAAAAAAACATGGAAGCCGTACTAAAAACAGTGGTACTGCGATTGCGCAGAAACGACTCCTCTGACGCTAAATTCAAATAAGACCATTCTTGTAAAAAACGTGCTCAGCATTAATTTTGTCATTGACAGTATAGCTGTAAAAGTAATAATAACGAAGATATTGGTGAAAAACTAGTTTTGCCGGGCATTTTCCCGCCAAAAAAAGTTCCATACACCCCAATGATGGGGACTTTTGACACAACGTTTATAGACACTAAATAAAGGTGTATGCAAAAAAGCCCGGGGGCATTTTTTACGAAGTTCCTGGATTAGTAGTGAAGGTCTCGGCCCTCACGTCTAGCTTAGATTAACAAGTTTGAATAGAGCGTTCTGCCATACCAATAGAGCGAGCGTTATATGGACTGCTTTTACTGACTCTCGGAAATATTGCTTCTTGCATATGTAACATAATTACTCTAATTAATAATTATGTTACATATGCTTCTTGGCGATTTCCTGGGATGATACTTAAGATAATTTATTGAAGCGTCTATTACATAATAAACACAATAACTACTGTGTTTTTTTCTGTGGTGTGGTGTCTAAGGTCTTTTGCCAACACCATAGTTTTACTTAAAAAAATTAAAAAAATTCTAGAAAATGCGGGAAATTCCATAGCTACGGTGAAAATCATGGTCGTGTAGTAGGGGTTAGCAACTGCAAATGAAAGAGAAACTAGTCTTCATTCTTCAGAAACAAGGGCTTATCATTATCTGGTATTATTTTTTAAATTTTAATTGCAATTACCGAATTTCCCTATTTATCTGGAAAAGTGTCTTTGATTCAATGCTCAAAAAAGCTAATCTTTTGAACTTAATTAAATTACGAGAAAAGATATTTTTTACTGTATTTTAAGAGAAAAATTTTTGCTCTTAAAGTTGTCACTTAAAACCAATTAACATAGAAGCAGTTAATTAACTGTAGAGAGGAAAAGTAAGAAGAGGCGTTAGGAATTACTTATGATATATTAGCCTCATAAGTGGAAAATACCTTCTATACCGTTGCGCTTCATTTTGGAAAAAGTTTGAGAAAAATGTGATCAGTGATCTAATTTCAAACTTTGAGATAGCCACAAAATTTTATTCTTAACATCACTGAAGCTGAAAGGCAACCAAAATAAGAATAATATTACTTTTCCCATGTTGCTTAAAGATAAGTACAGGTAGTGTGAAAAGTCATTGGTGATCAAAAATTTATTTTTTAACGTAACTTAGAAGACAAACAAAAATAGGTATCAAATCATGTGCGTTAGGGGTCACACTGTCTATCGCGAATAGCAATTGTGTGGAGTTAGAATGTATGAGGTAATAAATGTGTAACAAATGTTTTTTCCTCACAAATATTTTCACACCTTGTGCTTAAACCTCTTTGTGTGTTGAATGGCTGATTATCAATAGAGTAGTATAGCTCTGTAGCTTTGGGCTATGGCTGCCATTTAGAGGGCAGTTTTTTATCTATAGGAAAAAGCATGGGTGACGTCGACATACGTCACGGCGATATTACTCTATAGCCAGCTACATAATATTAACAGGTTAACAGAGATATGGACAGCACCATGTTTGCCTAGTGATTCCTGAAAAAAAAACCATGCATCTCTACCTTTCTCATGGAATCTTTGCCTCTTTCTCTGAGTTTCTCCTGGTAAGGCAGAATTAACTCTGGTAGGATTGCAGGCTCTCTCTTGGTACAGCTGTAGAATATTTTCCTGGAATGATGCACATATTACCTGTTAATCTGAATACATTCTTGGCTACAGTTATGACAGAGCTGAGCACATGAATAATCTATGCCAAGTTTTATAAATTAGATTAGCTTGAGTATAAAATTTTTAATGTATTCATTAGACGCATAATTTTAACACGAAGCACCTAAAATTAAAAATTGTATTGGTATCTAAATTATTATAATATAAGATAATTAGTCATATGTTTTTGTTTAATAGGTTATTGCAAAATGGAAGAGTATTTAGAAGATGAATTTGAAAAATTTGAAAGACTGAAAGCAGAAGCTAAAACTTTTGTGAAGGACCAGAAATATTTCAGTGCATTAAAGAAATATAAAGAAGCTCACGCAGCTTTCTTTACAGAAAAAATGGAAAGAAGAATAAAAAAGCTAAAAGTACGTGTTTTTTATTTCACTATTGAAAGTGCAAGAAATGGCACTTACCATAAACACAGTATTCAAATAGCGCATTAAAGAGAGCATAAGCACCTTAAACAAGTTTTTGTTGGGGAAATCGTTAGTATTCCCCCGTCCACTACAAAAGTAACTTTTAACTTTGTACATCAAGACTGGATAGCAATAATAATAATAATCAGCTAGGCTAATACCCAAGGCACCCTTCAGGCAGGAGGGAATAGATATTCTCTCTCCTGTGTTGTGCAGAATCTACAGGTCCTGTATTGCTCTTGGGCACGTACCGAACTCCTGGAAGCATTCAAAGGTTATCTTTATTCCTAAGCCCGGGAAAGCTAGTTTTCTCGAGGCTAAGGCATTTAGACCAATCAGTCTAACTTCATTTCTCCTAAGGGTTTTGGAGAAATTAGTTGATAGATATATTAGAGAGGAGGTTCTTAGTGTTACACCCCTCTCGAATGCTCAGTATGCCTATCAAAAGGGCAAATCTACTGAGACTACCCTTCATGGCATAATTAATTGCCTTGAACGTGTAATTGAGTTCAAAGAAATAGCGCTAGCTGATTTTCTGGACATCGAGGCGGCTTTTTATAAAGTCTCTAAGGCTGTCATTCTTAAGGCTGCTAAACGTTTTGGTATCAATGATGCATTGTGTCTTTGGATCGACTCTATGTTAACTGATCGGCAATCTTCCCTCCTTGGAGAATCGCTAAGGGTCACCATCAGCCGGGGCTGTCCTCAGGGGGGTGTTCTCAGGGGGGTGTTCTTTCACCCCTGCTGTGGTGCCTGGTTGTGGACGAACTCTTGGTGAGACTAAACAGGGATGGCTATCGTGGCTTTGGTTATGCTGATGATGTCGCAGTGATAATTTCTGGGAAGTTCCCAGGAACCATTTCGACTATGATGAGAAAAGCTCTTATCTCTGTGGAATGCTGGTGTATGGATGTTGGCCTCACCGTCAATCCTGACAAGACAAGCCTGATTCCTTTCACTCGAAGGAAGGTGCAAGACTTGTTCAATGATATTTCTTTCTTTGGGACCATCCTGGTCAAATCGACTGAGGTAAAATACCTCGGGGTTATTCTCGACAGTAGACTAACATGGAAGCCACATCTTGAACTCAGTATCAGGAAGGCAAAAATGTTTTTCTGGAGAGTAAGGGGTACCATAAGCAAGTCTTGGGGTCTTAGCCCAAAGGTTGTGTATTGGATCTATACCATGATAGTCAGGCCTATGCTGACGTATGCAGCAGTGGTTTGGTGGCTGAGGGTAGTGCTTAAGTCAGTTCAGCCTGTGCAAAGGCTGGCCTGTGTCAGCATTACAGGAGCTAAGAGAACGGCCCCAAGCGTTTCTCTGGAGGTGCTCCTGAATATTCTACCGCTTCATCTTTATATAGAGGAAGTTGCAATTATGAGTGCCCATCGGTTACTGCATAATGGTTGGTGGAGGCCTGCTAATTGGGAATTCAGCCACACCAAATTGTTTCGGCAATATTCTAGTCACTTACCGATCATATTGATGGGTTCTGACAACATGGCTACAAAGATACACTTTGAAAAGCAGTTTAGTGTTTACTTTCCAAGTCGTTTTGACTGGTCTGGCGACACAGTGTTTGGAACCAAGGGCGAAATTGTTTGGTTCACGGATGGCTCCAAGACTCACTCAGGGGTGGGTGCTGGAGTTTACTGTCAGACTAAGAAGTTTGGCTTCTCTGAGAGCCTTGGTGGTTTTGCTACGGTTTTTCAGGCTGAGATTGCAGCCATCTGCTTCTGTGTAGACTTCTGTCTTAAAAAGAAGTATCGGGGCAAGACTATTCAGATTTTCTCGGACAGTCAGGCTGCCCTTAAGTCTCTTAATCAGTTTAGTATTACTTCTAAGCTCGTTCTTAGCTGTTTGGATCTCCTTTCAGAACTGGGCATCCATAATAGGGTTCAACTATATTGGGTGCCTGGTCATAAGGGGCATCATGGCAATGAGATGGCCGACACTCTGGCCAAGGAGGGTGCGGAGGCTAGGTTCTTAGGTGCTGAACCTGCTATTCCAATACCCAATGGCCTGCTTTGCAGCCATGTGCATGGCGCTATGGCTGAGAGACAGGTCAAGATTTGGCTTGAGACGGAGGGTCAGAGGCAATCCAAGGAATTTATTCCTGGGCCTTCTATGAATAGAGCAACTGAGTTGCTTTCGCTCTCTAAGAGTAGTATAAGGGTGGTTACGGGCCTACTTTTAGGTCACTGCCAGGTTAATAGACATCTGCATCTGATTGGTATCAGTGAGGGCATGCCTTGCAGAGTAGGAAACTTCCTCTCATGTCCTTTGTGTCTGTGATTCTTACGCGGCTCAAAGGTTTGAGTACCTTGGTATGCATAGGTTGGAATCGAGCGATATTTCCAACATCCCGGCGAAGCATATCTTGCGCTTCGTTTCTAAGACTGGGATTTTCCATGTTTAATTGGCTGGGGCTGCACAATGGACCTCTGGTCGAAGTGCTAGGTTGGGTCTAACCCAACCACCCAGCTTTACTACTACTACTACCCCTCAGGCCTAAGTCATCGAGTGACTTTTAAAACCATTAATCAGGTGGCGATTAATTATTTAAAAAAATAATGTAAGTTGCATAATGTATTTCAATGGCAACAGGGTTAAATTATAGAACTGGGTAAAACCAAAAAACAAATGTTTCTAAAAAAAACGTTAAACATTTGGGGTTGGAGATGTTATTTTCCCCTAACTCACTAATAGGGCAGTAACTGGTGAAATAATCTGATAATTTTTAGCACTCCCATCATTTTTGAGGTTTTACCCAGTTTAAGCTGTGGTTTACCTGGACCTGGTGGGGGAAATAGGTTTCAACACCGGATAAAAAGCAACTCTATTTGTACTATGAAAAATAACCAAAAATTGATTCTAAACCGCCATTTATTAATTGTTAAAAAATCAAAATGTTTTTAATTTAAGAGGGTTTAAATTTGATTCTAATGAATACAAATCAAAATTTGACAAACTTGATTGTTGTTGTTGAAATAAAACTGCACTCACTGGTTGACAAAATAACGATTATTCATTATTATTATTATTATTATTGAGTGGGGTGGCAAGCCAAACACTTCGACCTAAGGTCCATTGTGCATCCCCAAACTGGTTGACTTAAATAAGTCCTATTGCCGACATAAAGCTTAAAATCTGCCCGGCCGTGATATTAGAGACGTCATACGTCTCCAACAGATGCATACCCAAATGCTCAAACCTCTGGGCTGCATAGTAATCGCAGCTACAGGGTACATGTGAGGCAGTTTCCTCCTCAGCTAGACAAGATCTGCAAATCGGGTCATCACTGACGCCAATAAGCGTTAAATGTCTGTTAAGATGGCAGTGACCTGTTAGTAGGCCAGTAACAATCCTAATACTGGACCTAGAGAGTGAGAGTAATTCTCTAGCTCTCTCCCTAGAAGGGCCAAGAGTGAACTCTTTGGCCTGCCTTTGACCCTCAATTTCAGACCATTGTCTGAGTTGACGATCCGACATAAACTTGGAGATTAAGCCGCGTACAAGTCCTAGGGAGATGGGGAGAGCAGGTTCTGGACCAATGAACCCAGCCCTCGCACCTTCCTTGGCCAAGGCGTCGGCCCTTTCGTTCCCAAGATGCCCCTTATGCCCAGGTACCCAACAAAGTTGAACTTTATTGTGCAACCCAAGAGTGCAGAGGAGATCTAAGCAGCTAAAAACCAGTTTAGAAAGAATACTATACTGGCTGAGAGCTCTAAGAGCAGCCTGGCTATCTGAATAAATCTGGATAACCTTCCCATGATACCCCTGATGTAAACAGTGAGCAACACAGGAGCAAATGGCAAAAATTTCAGCCTGGAATACACTAGTGTGTATCCCTAGACTTTCATAAAGCCAAAATTATTAGTAAGGCAATACATCCCCGCACCAGTGCCATAGTGTGTCTTAGACCCATCAGTGAACCAGACGATCTCTCCTCTGGTACCGAGGGTCAAGTGACTCCACTCCGCACGGCTAGGGAAGTTGACCTCAAAAGGTTTACTAAAGTGGAGTTTAGTAACCATCAGATCAGAGCCCATTGTTAAAATCGGCATCTGATTGGACATATCTCGGAAGAGCTTGGTGTGGCTATGCTCCCAATTATTAGCCTTCCACCAGCCATTTTGGTTAAGCCTATAGGCACCTAAAAGGGCAGCTTCCTCAATAAAAAGGTGGAGAGGAAGCATATTCAGGAGTATTTCCAGAGAAGCGCTTGGGGCTGTTCTCATGGCTCCTGTAATGCCGACACAAGCCAGCCTTTGCAGAGTGCGCAGATCAAACTGCACAGTCCTTAAAGTAACCCTTGGCCACCAGACCACAGCTGCATAAGACAGGATAGGTCTGATGATCATGGTGTACAGCCAGTACACAGTCCTGGGGCTTAAGCCCCAGGTCTTGCTAACTGCACTTCTAGTTCTCCAAAATAACATTTTGCCCCTCTTGACTATGTAGTCAAGGTGTGGTTTCCATGTTAGTTTGCTATCCAGGATGACCCCGAGGTACTTCACCTCGGTGCTCTCCACTAGGTCCTTTCCAAATAAGGAAATACCCTCAAACATACCTTTTATCCTTCTACGAGTAAAAGGAACCAAGACAGTTTTATTAGGATTAACCATGAGGTTGACCTCCCTGCACCAGCTCTCAACTGATGCTAGGGCCCTCCTCATTACGTCCTTCACTGTTGCTGGGAATTTCCCAGTAATGATGATAGCAATATCATCGGCGTAACCGAAACAGCGGCATCCTCCCCTGTTCAACCTCCGAACGAGTTCATCCACCACCAGGCACCACAGAAGGGGAGAAAGAACGCCCGCCTGTGGGCAACCACGACTGGTAGAGACCATAAGGGAGTCACCCAGCAAGGAGGATATCACTTTTCGGTCAGTTAACATAGATTTGATCCAAAGGCACAATGTGTCATTGATACCAAACCTTTTCGCAGCCTTAAGTATAACTGCGCTGGAGACCTTATCAAAGGCTCCCTCAATATCAAGAAAAACTGCTAACGCAATTTCCTTGTGCTCAATTGCTTTTTCCAGGCAGCTGCTGATACCATGCAGGGCGGTCTCAGTAGACCAGCCCTTCTGGTAAGCATGCTGCGCAGTCGACAGAGGAGAGTTGCAAAGAACCTCCTCCCTAATGTAATTGTCCACCATTTTCTCCAGAATTTTTAGGAGAAAAGAGGTAAGACTAATTGGCCTAAATGCCTTAGCTTCCAGGTAATCAGATTTACCAGGCTTAGGTATGAAGATCGCTTGAGAAAGCTTCCAGGTGCTAGGTAAATGCCCTAGAGCAATACAAGCCCTGTAGATTCTCAGCAGCATAGGGCATAGAATATCAATGCCCTTCTGTAAGAGGATAGGAAAAATCCCATCCGGTCCCGGGGACTTATAGGGTTTAAATGACTTTACAGCCCATATAAGTCTGGAATGCGTGGCGACCTTATTCGCCACTGCCCAATCTTCCCTTTTGGTTCGATTGATCCTCAAAGGGCGATTGTCAGTGTTACCATTGCTAGTGAGCTTAGAGTCCGGAAAGTGTACATCTAACATATGTGTCAGAGTGTCCTTACCGGACGTGGAAAAACTACCATCTTTCAACTTAATGGTGTCAAGATGCTTAGTATTATCGTGTGCCAAAATTTTCATTAATTTGGCCGTACTGGGAACATCCGCTATGTTCTCACAGAAGTATCTCCATGAAGCCTTCTTGGCATCGCGGATAGACTTGTGGTAGGTGGTGAGGGTGCGTTTATAGGCATCCCAATCACCCCCCTACTTTGCCCTATTAAAGAGCCTACGAGTTTCCTTGCGCAGCCTGCCAATCTCGTTGTTCCACTAGCCTTGGCTGGTTGGCAGGCTTTGCATCGTCGTATGGTAGGTATGCCGATGCCATAGTAACCTCCCCACCTTCCGTGATGAGCTTTACCGTGGCAATATCCCTGGAGGTGTGCACTGAGAGCGGAAGGGCATGAATGCCCTTGCGTGTCAGTGCACAAGCCCTCGGTGTAGCAGAGTTATAATCATAGAATATATTACCTGCATTTTTGATACCAAGTATCTTTCCATTGGCAGTCCATGGCTCCTGTATGAGAGCGACGTCGAAGCTCTCCTTTGCGAACCTCCTGCAGAGAACTGCAGTGGCTGCCTTGCAGTGGTGCAAATTAATTTGCAGCACCTTTACACTCATCTTGGTTTAAGGTGAGCTCGGTTGCAGGCCTTAGATGTCTATTCAGACACAGTGGTGGTTGTGTTTGTGGAAACCCCAACACACCCACTGGTCTGACTTACATCCCTAGCCTGCCCCCCTGTTGCACCCTCCAGTGGTACAACCTCTTTGATCTCGTCGGTGTCCGACAAAGCAAAGGCCTTTAGCTCCTCCACGAGATTATCTTCCATTGGAATGTCCTCTCCGGAGTCCCCGCCAGCCAGAGCCTCATCATCCATCCTTGAGATCTCCAAGGCAGAGGGTTCGACTGATCCACCCTCCTTTACAGGATCCACCGGAGCTGTCGGGTCAGGTTCATGAAGTATCTTAAAGATACCACTGTCCAGACCCGTTAAGGCTCGGTGTCCTGCCTCCTTGATAGCCTTAACCGACTCTCCATCCACCTGGAAGATCCAGTGGATGGCAGTCGGCTCATTGGCTTTATTTACGACCTTCCAACATTGCGTATTTAGCGCGTTGTTGTAGGTCCTGAGTCTACGAAGGAGGACATTGCCATCCTTGGTGTAGACGTCCTTGGTGCGGAAGGCTACCTTGAAAGGTTTCGGTAGGTCGACGGCCTTCATTACTGAAAGCCGTGACCCCCTTCAAGAACTGTTGTATTATGTGTCTCAGGTAGTTCATCTGTTTCCTCTTCGGAAAAACCATCCACTTTGACCTGCGCTTTTACAGTATAGAAGTGTTCGTCAGACAATAATGCTTCAAACCCAAAATCCCCATTTGGAAAAAAGGTAGTACATTGTGACTTCTCTATTATAACTTTATAACCGGCTTGGTCAAGTAGTCTACCAGAAATCAGATTTCGGCGCATGCCGGGCGTATATATAACTCCCATCAGCCTGAATACATTTCCACCTTTATCTTTCATCTTTAACCAAATATCGCCACTACCTTCGACCTTTGATATTCCTTCCCCTACGGTGGCTTCAGTGTTCCTTGGCGAGTAACTGGAAAACCATTCTCTGCGGTTACAGAAGTGGTGAGTTGCTGCTGAGTCTATAATCCAGTCATCAGCGTTGGTAGTTGTAGATGACAAAAAAGCGGAAGTAATAAACGCTCCTCTTATTGGCTTCTTGTCTTTAATTATCGCTTTGGTTTTCCCATCTTTGTCTTTTGATCGGTGTGCTACTTTGTCTTTATTGCGACAGTCAGATGCACGATGCCCCCATATATTGCATATGGAACATCGGACATTATACCTCCCAGTATTCGACCTTGTTGTACCTCGAGATTTCCCAACTTGAGCTGTATATGCATTTGCAGTTTGACCATCAGACGTTTCATTCATGGTTTGACGTCCATGCTCGGCGATAAGTTGATTTTTGATAATTGTCGGAGTCAGCGTCATATATCACTGACACCAGGCTTTGGTAGGATTCTGGTAAGGAACCAATCAGTTGGTAGGATATTTCCTTTTCGGCCACTGTTTCTCCAGCTTCGTCCAATTGTCTCTTGGCATAATAAACCCTTCCTATAAAAGCTGGCATACCTTCACCATCCTGGTAAGTGAGGTTATAAAATTGTTTACGCAGCATCCCGATACGTGCCCGTGTAATTGGCTCAAATGCATCTCGTAATGCTTTCCATATCCCATCTGGTGTAGTCTGACCCTCAATCAAACTTCTTATATCAGCTGATAATCCTAATGCTAGGTTGGAATAGGCCTTGGAATGTCTATCTGCATATCGACGTTTGACGTCATCAGCGGCTGTGCTTGCAGGTGGAACTTCTGTTCCATCTATTATTCCCCATAGGCCTTGGCTCCTTAGAACCATTTCCATTTCAAACCGCCAGCTTCTATAATTGTTGGAAGTCAATTTGGTAACTTGCCCTAGCATGGTTAACCCTCCTTCTGCCATAGTAATAATTGCACTTGGTCTTGTATGCGTGTATACAAAAAGGCCTTGGCTGTCGTCTTGTTTCCTTTACTTCACTTTTGATATCCCCAGCAGAGATGCCATTTGTTGCAATTGACGTTAAGCGAAATAAAAACGAATGATTTAACTATTACAAAATAAAGGGTTTAATAATATACTTCAAGTTAAAACTGGTTATACATAGATATAAACATTACTGATGTTTTAGAGAGGCATAGTGAGAGCGTGAGTTATCTTACTCATCTAAAAGTAAAACCAAAACTAAAAAACAATATTGGGTCACATGACCAATGACGTCATGCGCCATACGTAGTTATATTAAAGGGCATATGACACCTGTTATCTTTTACAGTTGGCCAGCATGAAGGGTTTCCCCTCCACCTGTTACTCCCTTCCACCACGAAGAGGTACAAGGTTGCAGTTTATGGAAGGGAACGATTATTCATGGTTAACTCCCAACTGGAAAGATCTATTTTCTACCGAAACCTATTTCACTTTTCCACTAAATATTACTTGAAAACATTTAGTCTTATGCTTTTGGTGTTGAAATTATCAATCCGGAAAATGTCAATGTAATTAATATCGTGAATAATTTCAGTAGTAGATTTTATAAAATAAAAGTGGTCTTGCCCAACTTATTAAAATATTGCTCTTACCTTAGTATTTTCTTAACACGGGTGATTTTCAAGCTCGCTAGGAAAAGCTATGTTCCTCGCTACTGTAGCGCCTGCTCGTAGTTCTTTAAAAGCAAGAGATTGGTGGAATAATAATACTTTATTGTCAGGATAGAGAAAGTGAAATACACTTATTGGGCTCTTGAGTTCGCACTTATATTACGTACACCAAGCATTCAAAAACAATATTAACAAAAAACAAAATAATACAAAATAAGATAACCAACAGAAGACAGAGATAGATAAAAAAGGGGGAAAGGGGTTGATGAGACGGGAAATAATACGGATAATAAGAAAACTAAGCGGAACCAGAAATACATGAACCGAAATTATCAGCGACCTATCCCGCTTATACTAAAGGCGTTTTCCCCGTCTCCCCCTCTCTTTACTCGGTTGTAGTCCTCCCCTCCGCGGAATGCAATCCTCTACGGGGCCGTGGTACAGATTTGAATACTCACCCTGGTGGCCGCCGTGAGAAACTTTAAAAAAACACGGACTAAAAAAATACTTAAAAAGTACCTTTTTCAGTCAGTGTAAAGAATTACAGCTACCATTATATCAGATATCAATTTAGTTAAAAAAAACCTGCTTTCTTTACGCAACAAACGGGCGGTTAAGGTTTTTTAAATATCCTATCAATTTATCACGTATTCTTAAGTTTTCTTCCATTATTTAAAAAGTTAAACTACTTTCCAACTGCATACTAAATGATACTACAACTTCACAATCTATCAACTAGTAAGCCTAGGTTCGCAGACTATAATACGTTCGATAATTTGACCTTCGTTCAACTGGAACTATTTCATTTTTCACTCACTAGATGGCATAATACTCTACCCGGCATGCACTCAAAAATATACCTTGGCCGCGGGTGGGTTGAAATATTTGAATGCTTCCTTGTCACCCTCCCCTAGCGCTGCGGGAAAACGCCTCAGAATAAAAAAGCAGTCGCTGATAATTTCGGTTCATGTATTTCTGGCGGAACAGTATAAAAATTATGTACAGACAAGAACAGGTGAATTTAGGAAGCTAAAGAGATTAAGCGGTAAATAATACAACAGACTATATAATAATATAAAACTAATTCAGATATTTACAAGGGGGAAATGGGGAATAACTAGAAGGTCCAGCCCCGAAACTTGTCCAAACGTGATTTAAAAGAACCAACCGAGGATTTAGTTTTGACGGCAGAGGGGAGCTCATTCCAGTGGTTAATAATACCTTTAGTTAAAAAGACCCGTCTGGATAAACAGCTGTACCTGATTTTGTACAGGGTTGATGCTTTTCGACCAGACCACTTAATTCTAAAGAACTGGTCGGCCATCAAGTCATAGAAACCATGGACAATCTTAAAAGTTTCAATGAGGTCAGTTCGAAGGCGGCGATCAGAAAGGGACAAAAGGCCCAGGGCTTAAGGCGGTTAGGATAAGGGAGGGTACGCAAACCCGGGACAAGTTTCGTGGCTTTCCTCGGCACCTGTTCCAATCTTTCAACGCCTTTAACAAGGTGAGGAGACCAAATGCTCGAGCAATAGTCGATGAGGACGGACATAAGCACTATACAAAATCTTAAACGATTTAGCATTAAAAAAAGAGAAAGAGCGCCTTAATAGATAAAGGGCTCTCATTCCCCGGGCAGAAGCAGCTTTGCTGAGAGTGTCCCCCAACATTCTGCCTGAGAGCATCACCCCCAAATCACAAATGATATTTTGAGATTCGATTAGTCTGCCACCAAGACGATACTGGAAGAGGGGGTTGTTACCCCTCAATGCAGACCAGAGGTTCTCTAAAATGTGGCAACATAATTTCAGTGTAGATAGCAAGAATACGGTTTTTGAAAAAAAAAACTAATAGTAGTTTCTGCAAATTCTGTCACTAAGATTAACAATGAAATTAATAGACTGCTGGGGTACTTAAGACCACCATTGTCTTGAGCTTTAATCAGTTTAAGCAAGGGGGCATTTGAAACCGGCTGGTTAAGTTTGTCTAAACAGTCATAACATTCTTAATGTTCCTCTGCGACTCTTGAAATGTATCCCCCAATTAACGCAACTGTACAGTTCTTCATAGTTGGATAAAAAGTATCTGTAATTGAAAAGTGGAAACGCTTTAGAATATTATCTGTGATATTTCAGTAAACATTATCTGCGATATTACCTTTTCCAGACAGTTTTCCCATATCATGTAAAAGTTTCCAATGGTACGTCATTAAACAAGATTTCATTTCTTCTGTCATAATTAGTAGTTTATCCTCTTTTGAAATTATGAGACTTTCCTGTGATCTCTTTTCTAAGGTTTCAGAAAATTTCAGTAACATTTCCACGACTTGTATTCGAATACGTGGAAGCTTTTAAAATTCCTATTTTTAGGGCGTGCTCAAGCCCCAAGGTGCAGGATCTTGCGTCCATTTGGTCATTTAAACCGCCGCTCCTTCTCAGGAGGCTGAAACTTTCTTCGATAGCATCACTGGACAATTTTGGAGTTAACACAATTTAGAATCAAATTTCCAACAAATGTTTTGTCAACGCAACTGTAGATTTTGTGTTTAAGGTTAATGCATCATGCGTTTCATCAGTAAATCTTTCAGTTTTCAATAACGCGTTGCTTTGAATCATATCAATGAATGGAAGGAAGTCATTTTCCAACCAATCAAGCCGTTCATCATCAATACTCAAAAAATGGTAATTTATTTTCATTTCTCGTCTGAATTAAAAGACACACACAACAACAGGTTCACCAAAACCATAATAGAACTGAAACTAGCAGACGACGCGATAAAGAATGAGCACAGTGTAACCGATATTCAGTCAAGGGAAAACCGAATTGGCTTCAATCGAAATAAAATTACCTTATTTCAATAAATAAAGTCTTTCTTTGGGGGCCGAAAAGAATTACAACGTGAGGTTAGCTTATCTTAAACTATCAACGGATGCTTATTACATAGTCGAAAAAACAGTGGCAAAAATAACAATTAACATTACCAGAGAGGAGAGAGCCATTTTGATTGCAGTTGAGATCAGGCTTGTGATAACTAGTGGCAAAAAAATATCCTACAGAAAAGGAACAGTGCTGCCAAGGAAAGTCTGGCGAGCTACTCCGGCAGACTGCCGACTGACCGTTGAGTCAAGACGCCAAAAACATACGCGAAACTTGCCGGTTCGGACTAGAGCTTAAATAGAGGAGACCCCCTGGGTTCCCTGGCGGATCTCGCCTCTCTGGCGCCATCTCTCTAGAGTGGCAATAAATAAAATATACAACTAATAATGTAGGAATAGGAGTGTCAGGCTGTCCTAGTGGCAAAAGCCACTACCAAAAAATAAGTTGGATTTTAGTTGGTATACACATTTTAGTTGACGTTAAGTTGGTTTTAAGTAGGCTCAAGTGGTCAGAATATTTCAATAAACAAGTTAAAGGGGTAATAAGTTGTTATTAAGTTGATCTGAAAATACTTTTTTCTTTAATTAGTTGGTTTTTAGTGGTCAGAAAATTACATATTATTTGTAAGTTGGTTTTAAGTACGTTTTAAGTTGGTATTTAGTTTGTTTTAAGTTGGTTTTTCCCATTTAATTAGCCTTACAATCTTTAATGAAATGTCCTGGTTTTCCACATTTAAAACAATTTCTACTTAATCTGTTTGCTTGAGAAAATCCTCTTTTTCTTCAATCATGAGAAACTGTTGAACTAAAACCACTTGTGGTTTCAGACATATTTTCTTTCGTATTCTGCAACTAGCATTGCCTTAACTTTTAAAGGGGTAAAGTTCGTATCATCCAACATTTAAGCAGTACTAACAACATTCTCGTACTCTTTTGGTAAATGACTAATCATTTGGTATGCTAAGTCGTCATCTGGCACCACTTTTCCAGCTAGTTTAAGCTGTTCATAAACATGCTTTAATCATGCTAAATATACAGACATGGATTCTGGTGGAGTGAACCTTATTCCTTGAAACGCTTCTCGTAATGTTCCAATCCATATTCCATGCTTCTGACACAGTATCATAGCCATCCAGGATTTTCTGATGGAGAGTGTCAACTAGGAGCAACAAACACAAGGAGAACGCAGCTAGCCTTTAAACACGCTAACGAAGGCTTGTGTACGAATTTCATTGGACGAGCGTCACAAGCCTTTACGCTGAACTTTTACGGGCGGGGGGAGATAAATTCCGAATTTTCCCCTTTCAACGGCAGCAGGCGCTAAAGCGTCTAGCCAATGAAAAACGTACGCAAGAAAATCCACGACTTTTGACGGGTTGCGTTCTTCTTGTGTGGGGTGTTGTGTTTGTTGCTCCTAGGTGTCAACTCCCATAGCTATCTTGCTTAGGGCTCTCTGCTTTTGAGTATTATATCTTTCAATTTGTTTAGCTGTTGTTCCTACTATTGTAGGTTAAACATCTGTTCCATCTATTATTCCCCACAAACCTTCATAGAGTAGTGCATTCTTCATGTAAAACTTCCAGTCCATATAAATATCTTCATTAAGTTTCTAAAATGTAAAAGAGGCAATGGAGTTACTATCTCCAGAGTTACTTGCCATTGTTCTTGTTCCTTTGTTCTGTATATTATATATCTAGTGTATCTTCTAGAACTTCCTGAAGTCATTAAGCCTTGTAAACCACGCTCTTGCTAACATTTGTAGAATATCTTGGATCACTTACAATGACTTAATGCACAAAACAATTTATTTGTTCATATTATAATGTATTTACATATTAAATATTGTGAGTATAAAATGCATTAACACTAACAAGGAGACGACCCGAGGTGTAACACACCGATTTTGTTCAAACTCGGGGGTTTGGTAGACCTTCATGTAACTTGAAACACCCTAAAGGGAAAAGTCTCCATAGGCAACCATTTTGCCATGGCAACCAAAAATGTTTTTGGCAACACAAAATGGAAATTTTCCCATAGAAAATAACATGGGAATCTGACCAATATTAAAATTTAATTTTTGAAAATGCTAAAGAAAATATTGAAAAAGTTCGAAGTTGATTAAAATCTTTACAGGGGTACCCTTACATTTGGTCAGATTCCCATGTTATATTCAATAGGAGAATTTCCATTTTGTATTGTCAAAAACATTTTTGGTTGCCATGGCAAAATGGTTGCCTATGGAGACATCCCTTAAGGGTGTTTCAAGTTACATTAAGGTCTACCAAACCCCCGAGTTTGAACCAAATCGGTGCGTTACACCTCGGGTCGTCTCCTTGTAAGTTTAACAAAAGACACCCATAACAACAGGTTCACCAAAACCATAATAGAACTGAAACTAAAAGTTGTTTCATTTTCTTTAGCAGACGACGCGATAAAGAATTAGCACAGTACATAAGGATTATATTTCTAACATTTATGCATAAAATTAATCCCTGTGAAGGGAAAGTGTTCAAAGCCAAACCAAAATTTGGCTACTTTTCTGAAATCTGTTCTACTTAATACCAAAAATGACTATAGCTTCGGTTCTATTAATGTAGGGATGTGTTCTATGGCTCATTTTGAAGGCAAAAACCATGGTATCTCGTTTAAAATCCATTTTGGAAAAAATTAATATTTAAAAAAATATATTTTCTTAATAGGTGGGAAAAACCGCGGAAAAACTAGTTTTTTTTTCATCCGGTTTTTTCCACCCTTGGCAAAATCGTGCCAACCCTACTACACACTCTTTCATAAAACACTCTTCTGTTGGTTCGACACAAACAATGCTTTCAAGACGGATTTTGGAAGTTTTTAACTGGCAAACTTGAACCTTTGTAAGTTCCCCAAGCCTGACACATTTTATCTTAAGCTTTACATTCTCATGATACCTGCAAATGCAATTTAAGTGTTTACCTGAGGAAGTGGCTGCCAGAATGCAGTTTTGCGGTCAAAGTTCAGTGAACTTAGTGAAATAGATTTTAATTTCACCATACATTTTCTTGAACATCTGATAGAGCTTTCTTAAGTTACATAATATCAACGTTATCTGTTTGTGAACCTTTTGGCCAAATTTTCTTACACTTCTGAAATCTTTCTATCCTGGTAGAGTTCTACCACTGCTTTCTTAATTTTCATAAAATGTTTTGGCAATAGCTACTACATTGGGAGATAGGCTTTTTGCTGGTTTAGTATTTGGTGTACTTAAGACACCCTTTTCTTCTACCACCTTCTTGCTCCGTCGTATCATATAACTACTGGCTCCAAATTCTTGTTGGGTTTTATTTACATTCCAGGTTTTTGGTAAAACTGAGAGTAATTTCATTTGTCACTTTTTTTTTCCAATGCGTGGGATTTGATTTTTAGTGCTGAATCATCTCATATGAAAACGTCTTTCCTTGCCTTTTTGATTGTTGGTATCTGTAGGGAACTAAAAATTGATTCCCAATCGCCTTTTTTGGAGTTTAGCATTACAATATCATCCTGAGTAGAAACTGTTTTCTTGTGAATCTGTGATCGAGCTTGGAGTTTCAGAACCTCTACATTCTATGCCAGTTTCCAGTATCATATTATGATTTAGAAATCAATGTAATGCAGTTTGTGCATAGTTTCATCCCGGGTAGTGGGTATATACTTCCAGTTGAAGATGTTTTGTCTTATAGTAAAGGTCCACCGTTACCGATCTAAAATTTTCCTTAATATTTCTTTTGTGTTTTCGCTGTGGGTTGCAACATGAACGTTGCCTTTGTTGATAAAAATACATACGAATTTGGATAAAGTTGACAAATATTGAACCACCTTTATTTCCACTTCTGATGCTGATCAGGAAAACTTCTAGGCCTTCTGTAAAATCTTAATTCGTTTTGTAATTTTTAACTGCTTTATCCCATTCCGTTTCATTAAAACAATTTTCACTGTTAACTTCACTAAAATAGCATTTTCTAGTAACCATTATGGATCAAACATTTTCTACTCCTTCGGAGTTGTTTCACCTGATGATAAACTTCATTAAAACAGAAAAAGCTCGAGTATATAGTGATACCTAGTGAGGGAAACTGAATCTTGAATTAATATATTTAAAAAAATGTAAATGGTTAAACTTTAACCGTAATCTCACATAAAATGAAATAATTACGTAAAACTTTTTATAAATCATAATTAACCAACAGAGGTCTACAAAATTAAAAATATTAACTACTGCAACGGGAGGTTGCAGCTCCTTATGTTTTCACATACATTAGTAAGATTTAAAATTTGTGCGTTCGCGCCGAAATTTCACCTTCCGCCAGATGGCGAAAATTTATCTTTTTTAGCGCAAACCGAGTGGAGTCGCATTTTGTTTTTTTTTAAATCTTATCAGTGTGAAGGTTGAAACGTGGCGACGAGTGTAAAGATTTCTGGATAGTTTTCAGCTGAATATATTTTCACCAATTATTAAAACTAGTAATGGATATTTATTGTCTCAATAATTAAAATTCTATATAGTCATGGAAAGGTGTTGGGAAAAGGTATGAGTTTAATAATTATGATTAAAAATACAGACCGGCGATAGGCCTATGTGAGTGACAAATTTGTAATCGGATAGAACAAGACAAGAGTCAGTCGAGGTACTGTCCGGTTACACTACATAAAATTTTGATTAACAGAGAATTTGAGAAAGTGGTCAAAATCGGTAGTGGTTGGGGGTTTAGTAAATTGCTTGTAACTTGGTTACCAGTCAAATATAGAAGAAAATCTTTATACACAGTACATATGAGGACCAGGTAAGTTAATATAAGTTAAACAAGCAAGTGATTTTCAAATTTGAAATTTAAAAAAAAAATTTGAAAATATTATTTTTTTAAATTGTTTTGAAACCAGATACTAAGGTTTTTGTCACATCTCTATCATTAATAGAACCAAAGCTATAGTCATTTTTGGTGTTAAGTACAACAGATTTCATAAAAGTATCAAAACCGCCATGTTTATATTAATTTTATGCATAACTTCACTTTTCTACATCTTTTTACTAAAATAATGGTTTTTTTTTAGGATTTCATTGTTGAAAATGAAATGAATGAGTCCGATGAAGAAGATGATCACACTGAAAATGACAACAGCCCAACTAAAGCTATTGGGGATGGTTACAATCTTGACAGAGCTCTAGCTCAGAAGTTGTATCCTTATCAGATTGATGGAATTCTCTGGATGTGGAAATTGTACAAATCAAATAAAGGTGGAATTTTAGGAGATGATATGGGGTATGTAGTGGTTTAACCAAATATAGGGGAACTACAAGGTCACATACTCCAGAGCTACCTATCCTTTTAATTTAGGAATTGGGATTCAACTGGCAGACACTTAAGGCTAGAAACTCTCGTTCCCTCTAAGTCAGCCCGGATTTTATTTTTGAATAATCTCAATATCTGTGAAGAGTGTTGTAGAGCTGGACAAATTTATGGGTGTATTTCTCCGTTTTCTCTCATCAGACAAGTGTCGGAGAGTTCTGATATTTTTTCCCTATCGTGTTTAATGGACCCTTTAACTTCCTGAGTATTGCATTATAGATAGTTTTTACTTTAATAAATGTTACTTTTGACATATCTTCTATTTGATTAAAAACCATTTTATGAAAGATTTTAGTCTGGGATGGAGAGGAAAACCCAAAAAAAAATAATTTAGTGAAGTCCAGGTTAATTAAATACAGTAGATTTTTGTAGGTTCTCTACGGAAAAATGGACATTTTATTTTCAAAAGTAGGAGTAGCTTGATGATTTGGGCCTATAAGCAGTGGTTTTGGGTATAAGCCTAAATGATTATTGCCTCATTTTTTTTTGGATTTACAATTTTCAAATAATTTATTAATATATTGATGCAAGGGAAGGAATTTTAATGAAAGTAACTCTGACCCCGACTGTATTTCTTCCCCTGTCTCTCCCCTGGTGGTATTTCATCCTCGGGTCAAAGCTTATGTCTTCATTAGTCTCTAATTAATAGCAGCACTTAATTAAGGTCATTGGGTTCTAAGCATTGAATTTTTTGTAATATAGTGTTTAACCCTAGTTAAAGCAGTGGTAGCTGTGTATGTGACTATAGCCTTAGCATTTTTGATGCATACTCTATTTCTTACAGTTATTGATATTTCAGACTTGGAAAAACTGTTCAAGTTATTGCATTTCTTTCTGGGTTAATGGAATCTAATCAAATAAAAACAGCTCTGATTGTCATGCCTGTATCTCTTATCCATAATTGGCAAGAAGAAATTTCAAAATGGTATTATAAAGTTTTATTTGTGATACTTCGATCGTTAGGTTGCTTTTTCTTGACTTGCCATGTTTATTTAAATAAATTATCAAGCTCTAAATAAGTCTGTAACGTGTTTCAGGGTGTTTAGTATACTGTTAAAGAGGGTAATGTGGGCCTAGTGGCATCAATTTCCATGTACATGTTAATTACTGACGATGTTTTGAAACTCAAACTTGGAGGGGGTGAGTAAACGAGTCTGGAATACTTCACTGATACACTCTCCAACTATGGTCAGTGCTTAAAAAAGAATAAGGGGATTGTGCTTCTGACCTGTATTGGAAAAGTCTCCTTCGAAATACTTAGGGTGGAATTCTAATATTTTTTAACCACAAAATTGCCAAAACTGTTATCACTAATATTTTACTAAATTAAACTTTTGGGGACAAATTTGTCGTATTTACCATATTCATTAATGATCTATATACCCCGAGTTAGTCTTTACCAAATATTTGACTTATCCTAAACAGTGTGTTCCTACTAAAAGTATATCAAAGTACACATTTCCTTTTTTGCATTTTCCAAAAGGGATTTAAATCATGGAACATAAAAACTTATTTTGTTGTACCTTACTGTTCGTAAGACTTAAATGGTATTCTTACAATTTATAATTTTGATTTTAGGTCCAACGGATTGAAAGTAGCTGCTTATCATGGTAGTTCACTTAGGGAGAAAGAAAATAAACTTTACAAAATTCAAAGAAGTGGTGGATTGCTTCTAACCAGTTATGGTACCTTGGTGACATCTTATGACAAGTTATCATTGTTTGCAGGAAAGAAATTCACTTGGGTAATATATTTTATTTAAAGCTAAAAATCTTTGTGATAATTTGTTTTACCTTTTTTTTATGGTTCAGATAAGTCTACAATTTAATTTAGTTAATCTCCTTTACTTCTTTTATCATCTATAGACTATTCAAAGGGTTGGCAATTTTATTTAAAATTTCAACGTTTAATATAATTTAGTATCATAATTTAATTACCTAAAACAAACGTTTTAATTTTTTAAAGAATTAATCTATATAGAGATTAATTCAATTTAAGCTAGTAATTATATAGACGTTTTTATTTTTTAAAACCTATTTTGGTACTTTACAAAAATATGGCTTAATCCCCACCCCCAGGTAGAATCCAGTGCAACATTAGGGGGGATACAGGAAAGATAATATTTAAACCTAAATTATAGCAGTTGGCAGGTTTTTTTCTTTTTTAAAAATATAATAAATATTGATTTAAATCAGCCAACCCTGTCTATTCCATAAACGATATTTATTTACTTATACTTAGGAAGAATAAGTATGTTGAGCCTATTTTCTATCAAATAAGTCATATTTTGTTCCTTAAAACTTACTTCCAATTTGATTGAAGCACATATATGCTACTGAGGTTATTCCTTTTCCCTCTTGTGTTGATGGGGGAAAGGTACAAAGTAGAACATGAGACCCATGGACTGTCTCAACTAAGTATAAATACCAGATAAATAATATTACCCTAATTGATCCAATCTCAGAAATTTTTTTTTGAGAGTGATAGTACTTTTTGATGTGTGGGTCTATCAAGATTATTTACACGCTTTTTATGCCCTAAAATAGTGGTATTTTAACATGCAAAATGAGTTTTGCAGTTGTTCCAAAAGACGGCAGCTATGTCATTGCTCAGGACTAATATTAGTTGGTTTTTCTTTCTAATGTAGGATTATTTTATTTTGGATGAAGGACACAAAATTAAGAATCCAACTAAAACAAACAAAGCTGCTCATGAGATTCATGCCAGGCATAGATTAGTATTAACTGGCACTCCTATTCAAAATAATCTCAAGGTAATATTTTTATCATATGGATTGGTTTTTATTAAAATATAAAAAGCTATT
This sequence comes from Leiobunum rupestre, assembly GCF_980474605.1. Classification (NCBI taxonomy): domain Eukaryota; kingdom Metazoa; phylum Arthropoda; class Arachnida; order Opiliones; family Sclerosomatidae; genus Leiobunum; species Leiobunum rupestre. Next base: position 76,358,544 of record NC_143385.1, read on the forward strand.
CCAGTTGTTTTCTTAACATTTTGGCAAATGCTTAGTTATTTTAAAAATGCTTTAGTATAAAATATAACTTCCTATTGCCAAATTATGATCAATCATTGAATCAGAACCAAAATTATAGTTTCCTTTATAGCTTTGGGTTTCAATATATAAACATGTATCCAGCCAACTATTGATCCAAAAATACAACTTTTTTCCAATATTGTGCTTACCACTAAATAATATTGGTTTATGGTGTATAATAATATATAATATTAAGGAAATCATAAGTTATATAGTATCTGAGAGTCTTTCCATACCAGTCTCATATGCAGAGCTACTGGCAAGTGACTTATAAGTTAATGGCTTTGAGAGATTAGTAAATTGCAGCATTTATTATTAAGAAAAAATATCAATCTCCAGTGCTATTTTCAAACGAAAAACAAACAACTAAAGTATGCAGAACGAAGGAGGAAATTATAATGTTGCAAAGTGCAAGACCAATGCCCAAATTTATAATTTAAAATCTGGATCGGGCTACAACTAAAGAAGATGTTGCAGATCATCTGAAGAATATGGATGTGGAACTAAACCAAATTGAACAACAAAACACACTCAATAGTTGGACTAAATCACTAGAAATTTAAACTAAAAGAATTAATACCGACAGGATGATGGAAAAACAATTGGCCAAGAGGTGTAAGGATCAGCAGAAAGTTGGTAAACCCACCATGAGGTAGAGAAAAGCCAAGAGGAAGAGAACTGACTACCAATAGGAAACAGTAAAGAACAAGGCAAAAAGAAAAAAATGAATGAGAATATAACAATTGAATGTTTCGGGTATTCTTCAAAAGCTCGAAAGACATCAGAATCACCCAAGTTTTGGGTATCAGATTAAAAATACCCCCCCCCAAGGTTTAATATAATATCTCAGAAATTATAGGAAAGGAAAAAGAGGAGGATATATCCCTTACCAAAAATTAAGTGGTCTAGGAACTTGGTTTTAAGTTTGTATTTGGGACAAATACCAACTAAATACTAACTAAAACCACACATTAAACAACTTATTACCAACTAAAACCATACTGCCAACTTAATATCCACTTATTACCCCTTTAACTAGTTTATTGAAAAATGCTGACAACTCAAAACCAACTTAATACCAACTAAAATGTGTATACCAACTAAATACAAGCTAAAAGCCAACTTATTTTTTGGTAAGGGTAGGCCAGGGACTATGTATATACATCGAACAAAATATCCTCACTGAGCAGATTAAAGTAGACTGAAAATGAATTAGAAATTATATGGATTACCGTAATACTATCAAGGCCCCCTTAAGTTTGAACTGAAAAGAATTTAACGTTAGGCTAATGACTGGCCAAATTGTCTACATGAATCCATCTTGTGGTGAAAAACTGAAACTTATGCACAAATCCCCCAATGCATGCCACCGGATGCCAAGATTTAGTGAATGAATGAATGAATGAATGGTTTATTGGTTTGCGTACAATACGCGCCCTTTTATATCAGGGCGGCTCCGCTTAGGGGAGCACAACAACATAGAATTAAAACAATTACATTGAACTAAATATATATATATATATATATATATATATATATAGAAACACACAAGAGCAAAAAAAAGATATTATTGAGTCGCGGAACTTCTCTTCTGTTACACGAGTTTTTTGCCAATGCCATTTTGTTCAAAGGTGTTTGATGAGAGCGGGGTTCCATTCCTTTCCTGGTAGTCCGAGAAGGTCTTCAACGGGTAAATAACAAGTCTCCTCTCTCCAATCTTGGATTTCCTGGAAATCATCCAAAGCTGAGCAAGCCAATAAAACATGTTCTAAAGTTTCAACATCTTCACCGCATTTTACGCATCTTGTCGAAGATCCGAACAGCTGGCCACAATGTTCACCGGTTAATAAAGCACCTCTCCGAGCTTGAAAAAGAAGGCCACTGGGAAAGCTACCATCGTAACAGTCTTCAGCACTCTGTCTTGCTTTAGTTTTGTACACTTGAAGTGAGTGGTGACTCTCCACTTTTTTCAGCCAATTTATCTCCGCGTGCCGGTTAACATCTTGGTCGACGTAATAGTTCCACTGCACTTCTGATCGTGCCTCAGATCGTTGAGTTCCAACGCCATATGTGCGATCGAGAATAGCCGCGTGTCTCGTGAAAAATATCCAAATGGAATTCAAACAAAACTGCGACAGTCTTTATGTAAATGTAATGCTTGAGTATATGCAAAATACCATATCCAAGCAACTAGGCCTACATGCACCAAAAAAGGAAAAACGTGGTTTATGAACATTGCCCTGTGGATAAACCAAAAGATAAAAAATGATGCATATCAGGTACATCTGTAAACCTCATCCAAAATTATCAACACTACAAATGTTTGATGTTTAACCCCCTCCCAGTTAAAAAGGATGAAATCCTAAAAATTCGACTGTAATGTCGGGTGAAGTGTAGTACAGCGGCCTCATCGAATTTGATATTAATTTTGGTTGCGCCTGATAGACCTTGTCACGTAGATGTCGAGGGTATTTTTTATTTTGGCCGCAAATGATTATTTAATTGTTTAACTTAATTTTTTTAATTTTAAAAATTTCTCATTTTCATTGAATTTAATATTAATTTTGGTTGCGCCTGATAGACCTTATCACGTAGATGCCGAGGGTATTTTTTATTTTGACCGCAAATGATTATTTAATTGTTTAACTTAATTTTTTTAATTTTAAAAATTTCTCATTTTCATTGAATTTAATATTAATTTTGGTTGCGCCTGATAGACCTTATCACGTAGATGCCGAGGGTATTTTTTATTTTGACCGCAAATGAGTATTTAATTGTTTAATTTAATTTTTTTAATTTAAAACATTTCTCATTTTCATTGAATTTTATATTAATTTTCGTTGCGTATGATAGACATTGTCACGTGGATGTCGAGGGTAATTTTTATTTTGGCCGCAAATGATTATTTAATTGTTTAACTTAATTTTTTTAATTTTAAAAATTTCTCATTTTCATTGAATTTTATATTAATTTTGGTTGCGCCTGATAGACCTTGATTATTTAATTTTTTAATGTAATTTTAAATTTCTAATTTTTGGGCATTTGCACGTGTTTTGTTGTACTTATTTCCGTCGTGTGTTCGCCGGCAACACAGTTTCGGTGTCCTAATGAATTCCACGTGATATTCCCTTTTTGTATAAAATCAGTTACAGTTTTTGTTCATTTTCTCGGTGTTTTGTATTTTTGGGCCACAAAGTGATATTCCCGTACTTTATCAAATCTTTTACAGTTTTTGTTAATTTTCTCGGTGTTTTCTATTATTGGGCCACTTTGTTAATGGTTGAGATTAAAAGTACATACTTGATGCGTAAGGCTTGGTACTGTCCTCTAGGTCGCGTTATAGATGGCCCATCGCTTTTTTTAGTATGGGGTTGAGAAGGCGCTGCGCGCCCCCAGCGCTTGAGCGAAGCGAGTGCGCGGCGCCGTCAGGCGCCAATACGGGGAGTTTAGTAACGCGTCAAGTGCTACATTCTCCGCCACCCAAAAATACAAAAACACGGTAATTCCCTAACATTAGTACATTTTTAACATTAAGTTAATTAATTTAATTATCATTTGCGGCCCAAAAAAAATTAGTTTCGTAATCTACGCGTCAAGTGCTACATTCTCCGCCACCCAAAAATACAAAAACACGGTAATTCCCTAACATTAGTACATTTTTAACATTAAGTTAATTAATTTAATTATCATTTGCGGCCCCAAAAAAATTAGTTTCGTAATCTACGCGTCAAGTGCTACATTCTCCGCCACCCAAAAATACAAAAACACGGTAATTCCCTAAAATTAGTACATTTTTAACATTAAGTTAATTAATTTAATTATCATTTGCGGCCCCAAAAAAAATTAGTTTCGTAATCTACGCGTCAAGTGCTACATTTTCCACCAAAAAAAACACGAAATTACATGAGGCCGCTGTAGTGCAATTTTGCCGTAATGTCTAATAAAATACTAAAAAGCTGTCATAATTTTAAAATTGTTTACTTTTTTGACTTTTCAAACCCTTTATATATTTTAAATAAATAAAAAACATTTGTATAGGAACTTTGGGCTCTGTATGATTTCTGCCATCAAGGTACCCTACTTGGATCATTCAATACTTTCAAAAAACAGTATGAAACTCCAATTACCAGAGTAAGTTTAAAAATTATGTTTATATCCTTATATGATTACTAGCTTCTATAGAATTCAGTGTATTTGGGCACTGGCTGTTGCTCTGGCTGTTAGTAATAGAAATGAAAATTAAACTTAGATAAGGGAATATTGAGCTCTTGCCGTTGCTATATCAATTTCTATTCTTGGTGCTGTAGAAAATAACCATTTATGTGACCAGTCATTTTTCTGTGCACTCAATGTCCATGAAATCCTGCTGTAAACCAGTATGGCCCTTTTCAATGCAGTTTTTTCCTTACACCATTTGACAGGCAGAAGTGATTAAAAACCGGGCTTTCCTCGGCCTACCACGTTTGGCCAATGCACAACGTAATTAAAAGACTTCTACCTGTCAAGTTGCATTTAATGTTGATGTTATTGCTAAAAAATATCAGAAAAACATGAAAATAGGGTATTATGTAACTGATGTTTGTAATTTATGAAGGCTCGTGAAAAGGATGCAACAGCTGGAGAGAGACGATATGGTAGTTTAGTAGCAGAAAACTTAAGGACACGTATTGCACCATTCTTTTTACGAAGAACCAAGGCAGAAACAATTGAGCACAAAGAAAATGTTAGTCCTAGCAAGAAGAGGTAAATATTTAATTAGTTCTTGAAAGTCAAGGTGGAAATGCACCTTCAACATTGAGGGATAGACTTATTTTCGTTTTTTCTCAGTATACAGTGGATATTTTAACAGCGGATATTTTAATCCACTAAGTCATCAAATTCACTTATAGTGGGAAGAGCAAATTCTTTTAACTTAAATAAACTGCTGAAAAGCTGTGACGAAGTGGTCTTTTAAAAATCGAAAAATAACACCTGTGGCAAAAACTTGTCAACCCATTCTATGTTATTTTAAAACTTGGTTTATGGATATCCACGGCCAAAACTATTGTGGTATTCTATATTAATATTCTCTGTATAATTTCAATTTATGAAGGCTAATTTCCACATTTTTTTTGACAATTGGTTCCTTAATAAATCACCATAAATTATCTTTTAGCTCCCAAAGCTTGACACGAAAAAACGAGTTCATTTTGTGGGTGTTTTTAACTGGTGTGCAAATAGAAATTTATGAAAACTTCTTGAAATCTGATGACGTTAAAGCGGTTTGTATTTATCTTGGCCCATTTTGGTTATTTTTAATTTGATGAAGGTCTATTTTAGATACTTTCGACAACACGATCCCCTTTGGTAGAACTCAATGTGCTGAAGAAGATCTGTGATCATCCCAGGTTGTTTTCCAGGAAAGCTTGTGCCCAGCTTCGATTAGATGGAACAATGAGGTGACAGTGTTTGTGTTTAACAAGGTTGCATGCGGGTACAAAAACTTGAACATTAAATTGAATTCATTTAGAAATACTGTATCTTGTGCATACAGTATTTAATCTAAAAAAGTAATGACTTAGGGCAGTATCCTCTTAAGGCATGGCCATGAGAATCAAGAGCACAGGGACTTACTTCAAAGAGGGTCTAGCAGTGGTCTTTAAATTTTTTTAGGAGATTTAATGTTGGTAAACTGTATACAGTTTAGATGAGTGGAAATTAATATTTGCTCTTTAATCTAGATAATTAAAAAAATTCGTCACTTCTGTAGTATTGCGCTAACATATCTTGTTTTACCCAATTTTACTACTAAAAAAATTGTACTAATTAAATTATAAGGGTTATGTTTTGTGGATTTAGTAACCAGAATTATGTCAAATGTTATTGTTAACGCTCCTACTAGTTCAGCAAATGCCTAAAATTGCACCAAATTACACTTCTTTGTCTCAAAATCAGGGCAGGGGACAGACTATTTTTAATCCTAGGCGATTTGAGCTAAACACCCCCTTACTCACTCGTACCAATTTTGTATATGCTGAAATTTATAGTTGTTGCAAATATAATTATCTTTTTGTTTTGTAATTTATCTATGCATCTATATATGGCTAGATTGAATGGTCTTGTCACTCATGAAAACGGTTCCAATGTTTGTGTTATGTTACTAAGAATAAATTATACTATTGATTTAATAATAACATTTTTTTATAAAAAATTCAGTTAAATTATTTACATACAAGACAAAAAAAATTGGAGCCAAAATATCCTACATCTTGTCCTGCTGACTGAGAAAAGTACCTTACAGAAAAAACAACTCTGGAGTCTAGTTTTCACCAGCGTAAAAACACCGCTTCAACTCCCTACTTGTTCGCTTGCTTGTTAGGCCATGGTTATGCCTTAAATCATTTTAAGAGTTTACTCAGATGCTGAGCTGATAAAACATTTAGCTAATGAGAAGTAAAGATACTCGGCAACACTTACTACTACTTACTACTTTTACTTTTAAGTTTTTCCCCAAGGTTATTTCGTAAAGTGAGAGATGACTATTGTTTTGCAACAGTGCACTTGCGATAATGGATTAATTATACAACAAATAACAAAAGTTATGGTGACCTCACAATGTAAAAATATTAATGTTTGGAGCAAATTTCGTCTATATAGCAGTATGTAAGATTTATATATGAGTAAATAAGTTTATACAAAATACATGTAAGCGAACGTTTATGGTGTATAGGTACAAAATTTATATCTTGCGCTCTAGCGGGATTGTATAGTGGTAGCGCCAGCCCTGACAAAATCCTAAAGATAGCTTTGATGTAATGGGTGGAATATAGGATAGTTTGTGGGGAAAGTAATTTTTTAAGTGAAAGCTTTTTTTACTTTAATTGTTAATATATTACTCTTAAGGCAACGTATAAAAATAATTTGAATTTGTCATTCATCGTGCATTGTAGTGAAGAAGCCCATGAAGAACTTTTAAACGATTCAAGCGCTGATTTGGTGTCCCTTAATGTCGATCCTGAACTGTTATTGAAAGAATCTGGGAAAATGCAAGCATTGATTACATTACTAGAAAATTTGAAAGACGAAGGACACCGTACCTTGGTATTCTCCATGTCAAGAAAGATACTTGATATAACTCAAAAGATTTTAACGGATAGGTTTGTTAAATTTGAATATTTTGTCACTTTACTGTTTTAACATAAATATAATTAAAGGTAAACTTCATTCTTAGAAATTCACTGGTGAACCATAACAGTAAAGGGTTTTTCAAAAATAAGGCATTGTAAAATAAGTATTTTGCTTTCTGAACTACCACCAGTACACCCATTTGTATGGGTTTTCTTTCTTGGGAAGTGCAACTATTTGTGTATTTGTTCAAGCTGTTGTACTTGGATGAAGTTCATTGACTGTCTCATGGGTTTATACCTCAGTGTAGGATTTTCAAAAATAGAACAGATGAGCTGAGTGTCCTCAATATGTTTTCATTAAAAATCTATAATTTTTTAAGTGGTGTTTGAATATATTTCTGTTTCCAATTGCTAATAGATATCACCTAAATATAAACCTAATAATCTCCTAGTAATCTATTCTCTTATTTTTCAGAAGACCTAAAACTAGCACTGTTATGCCATGCATAAGGGTCATTCCATGTCAAATGTCCTGTTTTTGTAAAAGGTTCCCCACGGCACCATGCGTGATTCCGACGAAAGCTTACACGTTAGTAATATCAATAGCTTTAGTGGGAAATCCTAATGTGCCCTGGGGAACTTTTTACAAAATCGGGACATTTGACATGGAATGACCCATTGTAACGCTTTAATTTATGACGAACGATTTATGGGATCAACAATATCGTTTATTGCATTCATTACCCCTTGGGATTGAGAGCCCCAAACTAACAAACCACATCAACCGCTGGTCTGGACCCCCTTCTCCCTCCTCTTACTCTGTCTGGGGTATATATATGGAGAAGAGCTCTTATCATATCGCCAGCTCCTACGCCTGGCGCCACCTTGCGGCCCTTACATTCTCCCCCGTTTTTTTTGTTGTTAGTTTCGGTCTCTCTTTTTCCCACATATGTACAATTATTTAATATAAGACTATTATTCGATATCTATTTTTGTTACTCATTAATACAAGATGTTATGCTAAGCTATTAGTTGGTTAATATTTTATACACTTGTTATTCTACACAATTATTATCTTAAACTTTTTAACACTTAATTAATATGAATTATTTATATATTCTTTTGGTATATGCGCGTCAAACTTATCTTATTCCCTAACTATTAGTCCGTTATACTATTAACAAAGTTAGGATCTGTACTTGTACGGCCTTGGGAGTTCACTTTGTCTTTGCTCTTTCAATCCGTGGACTCTTCTTTGCTCGTTGGTATGCAATGCCCTCCGTTGTGTGTGGCATTGTCTCACCAGATGTCCTCTTCTGCCGCATCTATAGCAGTGTCGTCGTTGTTGTGACAGATCTTTGTTTGTAGTGGTTTGTTGGCCGTCTCGGAGGATGATCTGCCTGCTCGTAGACTGTTTAGGAACAGATGGCGCAAAAGAAACCATGCGCTGCTCCACTGTTGTCGAACATCCTGATGACACGAACGTCACTTTAGGTTCGCTCTTATTTGGTTGTGATGCAAAGGAATAGGGTCCTCTGGGCACTGGTTCTTCCTCTGGGAGTCCCATCAGTCTGTATTCTGTAGCCGGATCTATAAGTATGTTATCCTGTTGGATGGAGGTTACCCCTACGTGAACGTCTAAAGCTTTTTGTTGAAATTTATCTTCATCAGCGTGCGTAATGTCGCCCTGGTAATTCAGCATACGGATAATGTGCTTTGGAATCACTGGAAATGCCAGATTACCTCTAAAGATTGCCCTTACTGGCAACTCATCTTCACCTAGGAATAAGACATAGGATTTCTCCATTCTATAAGAGAAAGATGTTTTATTATTATTTATAAACACTTGGGTCAGAATATCATCATTAACAACCCTTAAGGACAATCAATATTTAGATCGGCGGTTTTTTGTTTTTTTATTATTTTGCATTTTGGACGATTTCTTGTGTGGTATCTAACCCATTGGTAGCATCTCCCAAATACCTCCATTTTCGTTCTAATTCTTTCATGGATCTTATTTGTTGTACGGTTGGTATAGGCGTATAGTAATATACATCACCTACTCTGCCCAGTTTTGGGGATTTTCGATAGACTAGTTCTCGTGATGTATGTGGGATCAGACGATTTTTCGTTCACAACATTGGACACGGTATTTACGGTTTCGGTCTGTTGTTCTTGTTCTGCTAATACTGCTTCTGGTTCTATAAGACTACATTCTAGCATTTCTGCTTCTTGATCACCATCATCTTGAGGTATTGAGTTCGTCTCGGTCGTATTTGAATCGTCTTCGTCTATCTCTGTAGTAGGTAAAGTGACATTAATAACGTCAGGAAAGTCGGCATTAGAATCCTGTCTGATATAAAATTTAAGTTCATTAATGTGCCATTTGCCTTCATATTGTCCAGTTTGCCAATCTTGTATCTCATATGTTAACGGGCCATGCTTCTTTAATATTTTATACGGGCCCTCCCATTTAGGTAACAATTTTGCCATCACACCTGCCTCTTTATTGGAGAGTTTGTGGGACCTTTTCCATACTAATTGGCCAACCTCTAGGTCAGAGTTCGTATACTGCTTATCGTAGTACAACTTTTGTTTTGCTTGTGCTATGACTGCATACTTGCGTGCACTATCTAAGGCGTTATGGAGCTCGTTTAACGTATTTTGTTCATACTCCCTTAAGGTGGCTGGATCTATATCATCTGCTGCTTTGTGCTGGTTCTCATCATCCCACGGAAGGGTCACATTTCTACCATAAGTTAGATAAAATGGGAACGTTTTAACCGTAGAGTGGTATACTGAGTTTATAGCTAATTGGTGCAAATCAAGGCCCAAGTCCCATTTGTTATGAGAGTTGCCTACGTATATACTTATTTGTTCACCCAGTACTCTGTTGACCCGTTCACTTAGGTTTGTTTGTGGGTGATATGGGGTGGTGAGTCCAGGTTTTACCTTAAATAGCTGGCACGTCTCGTTCCATACAGCTGATGTAAACTGCGTCCCATTGTCGGAAAGGATGCGTTCGGGACAGCCATGACGTGATATATATTTTAGGAACACATTTGCGACTGTAAAGGCAGTTATGTGAAGTAATCGACTATTACTACGATGTATCGATTATTTCGTGCGGTTTTTGGTAGTGGACCCATCATATCAATTCCAACCAATTGATTTGTACCATCGGTTGAGGTATTGGACATCATTTTACCTGCTGGTTTATGGTTTGTTGCTTTGTACTGTACTCTTTCCGCTATCAGTTTTCTCAGTCCTGGGTAGTAATACTTGGTAGTGATTCTTTTCTCTGTTGCAGTATATCCTCTATGGCCAGAAACAGGATGATCATGATACATCTCGAACATCTTATTATGTAGGCCATGGGGTATTACTATCTTCCTTGATTTTGATGGAGTGGCCTTTCTATACAGAATATTATTACATACTTCATATAAATCATGTTCTTTACCTTTACGGAGATCAACCATAATGTCTTTCCATTGTTTGTCTCCCTCTTGTTCTTTCATGATGTCTTGCATTGTAATGGGTTCCAACATCTGACTTCCTGCGGCTAAATAGACAGTCATTAGAGTCTTTGATGATATTATTTTGTCTTTTTCAAATTCCGTTACAGAACGGGACAGTGCATCAGCGACTCTATTCGCCTTCCCCGGAATATAGACAACATCAAAACTATATTCTTGCAACAAAATAGCCCATCGTAATAGTTTACTCTTAGGGTTCTTTAAATTAAATAACCACTTCAAAGCCTTGTGGTCTGTAACTACCGTAAAGTGTTGGCCATGTAAATGATGTCGAAATTGCTCTAAGGCATAAACAATAGCTAAGCATTCTTTTTCGGGTATGCTATATCGTACCTCTGGTCCTCTGAAAATCCGGCTGGCGTAAGATAACGGTACTTCTATTCCATTTTGGATTTGCGACAACATGGCTCCAATTGCGTATTGGCTTGCATCTGTAGTTACAATATAGGGCAGGTCTGGATCTGGTACATGCAGCATAACAGCCTTTGCAATCTGTTCTTTCAGTGAGTTGAAGGCCGCTTGCTCTACCTTCGTCCATCTCCATTGAACATTCTTGTGTTTTAGAAACTGCAATGGTGCTATTAAATCAGCAAAGTTTGGGATAAAGCGGGTATGATAAGTTACCATTCCTAAAAAAGTAGCAAGTTCCGAGGTGTTAGTTGGAATTACGTACTCTCGGATCGCTTTGACTTTAGACGGATCTATACATATCCCTTCGGTACTGACTTGATGACCCAATATTGACAGTATTGCAGGCAAAAAAGCATTTGGACAGCTTGAGCGGTAGGCCAGCCTTTTGTAGTTGTGACAAAACCCATCTCAGAGCCTTTAGGTGTTCGGCCCAGGTTTGACTGTCTATGATGATATCGTCCAAATACCAGGCGACTCCCAATCTATTTCCATGTTTCAGGACTCTGTCCATCAGTCTTTGGAAGGTTGCTGGACTCATCTTGAGACCAAAGGGCATGTACTTGAATTCATATTTACCACTTTCCATCACAAACGCTGTATACTTTTCGCTTCCTTTTTCCATTGGCACCTCCCAAAAACCTGCTCTTAAATCGAGTTTGCTTAGATATTTAGGTTGTTTTATAGAATACCATTTATTCGTGGAAAACCATATGGATCGTCTTCTATGCATTCATTCAGTTCTTTATAATTCGCACAGAATCGCAACCCTCCATCTTTCTTACCAACTATATGCGCTCTGCTAGCATATGGTGACGTCAATGGTACTATTATCCCATCTCGTAGCATTTGGTCTACTTCACCTTCCACAATGGCTCGTTCTTTTCTCGTTAGTTGGCGTGGTTTTTGATTTACGACCTTAGTACCAGGTTTGATATTGATCGTATGATGGATCCAATCGGTACTGCCTTTCTTGTCAGTTACCACTGCTGGGAATTCTTTTAGCAATTGTGTTAACTCACCACGTTGTTGTTCAGTTGTGTTTTCTTTGTTGATTACCGATTGCACTTCAGCCATGACCTTTTCCGAGACTGAGCACTCTTTTGAGCTGTCCTCTGTTGTCATTGGATACAGCGTAACTGAATGCTTGTCCCACTTAAAGAAGTTCTCTTTGAAGTCTATTTTTGCTCCAAGGCTTGTGAAATAGTCTGTTCCGAGCAGGATTGGACATGGTAGAGATCCAACAACGTTAAAAAGTACCACTCCCGTATGGATTCCGTCAAGATTGGTTGATAGCTCTATTTGGCAGGGTTTAAAAAACCCGGGTTTTTTTAAAAACACCCAGCCCATTGGGCTTTTTTGGGTTTTATTGGGTTTTTTGGGGTTTTATTGGGTTTTTTTGGGTTTTTTAGGGTTTTTTACCTAAAATGATACCCTAAATCGATGATTTACTTCATTTTTATTTTTTATTTTCAATTTAGCACTACTTATTTATCGCTCTTATTCTTATCTTTCGTAGACGTAAAGTATCGTCTGCTCCATGTTCTGCTAAATATTTATTGAAAGTTGCAGAAGTTTAAAACTTACTGTTTAGTTAACACTGTTAACTTGCTACTGTTAGATTAGTGTTTACCAAAACACTGGTAATGTATTTTGTGTAAATACGTTTTATAAAAAAGCAATATTTTTGTATTATTATAGAATTTAAAGAATTAAAGTTTAATTTTTTAAATTCTTTAATATAGTTTAATTATTAAACAATAAATTTAAACTTTTTTCGTCATTTTTGATACTATTTAAGGTGGGTTTTTTTAAGTGGGCTTTATTGTGGGTTTTTTAAGGTGGGTCCAACCCAAAATAACCCGTGGGTTTTTTTGGGTGGGTTTTATAAATTCGAACCCTGCTATTTGGCCAAAAATTGGTTAAGTCTCGCCACTAGCTTGAAAACATATATCGTTAGTTTTAATCATTTCACTGTCTCGTGATATCGTTTTTATATACTTAAGGGTCACAAAACTTGCTTCAGCACCTGTGTCTACACAGGCCAACTGTTTTTTAGTATTGTTTAAAGTAATATAAATACCGAATGATTGTTGAAGTTGCATCGTCATTATGGCAGGTTCCTTTTTGGTGGATTGATGCCCTGCACCTTTCAATCCCCTTCCTCGTTTCCCGTTTCACCAGACTCTCCTGTAGTCGGGACAGGTTTTCTTTGTCGATAAGTATTTCTGCCTCCTCTAGGTGCTGGGGGACGGTAGGCCCTTGGTCCCGGAATTGACTGGCAAAGACTCTGCGGGTGACCTGTTTTTCCACAATTCAAACATGGTTGATTATATATAGTTTTTTCTATTTCAGTTGCGATATTCATTGTGATATCTTTCGGACCAAATAACTGTTCCATTTTACCAACATTTGTCTCAGATCTCCTATATTGTCACTTTGAAATGTAACCAAGTGATGTGCATAGATAGGCAAGACATTTCGTTTTAAGACTTCCACCAATCGCTGTTTAGTCATTGGTTTGTAACAGCGACAAATTCTTACGTTCTATTTTATATATAAATTGTGTTACCTGTTCATCGAGTTGTTGCTGGGTCCAATCTATTTCCATTCGAATTTGATCCTCTCGACCACTGTTCATATACCTCTTTGTGAACTCTCTTTCAAACTGTGGCCATGTCCATGTAGAGGGATCATGTTCTAGTTCAAATTCCTCGTACCATACTCGCCTCACCAAGGAATATACTTCTGGAAATGGCTGCTATTCCTTCTAGGCTCAATTGTTTAATATTAGCAAATGTATATAACTCTTTCATAAACGTTCTTGGATTTTCATTAACCCCCGAAAAAGTCGGTAGTGGTATTTTGATAGAACTTACATTCGCACCAGCTGTAGTACTTAGTCCCTGGCTTTGTTGGAATGGGTTTACTCCTGCTGTACTTCCACTGTGTCCGCTTCCTGAGGATAACCTCGTCCCTGGCTGGATAGCTGAACCCAAAGATAATCTATTTGGAGACGGTACATACCCTTGACCACCAGTACCATGAAAATGTACATGTCGTGGAGATAGATTCTGTGTAGATGACCCTATTGTTTGTTGGAATGTTGCAGGCAATGGTGGAGCGCTTGGACCTGGATTACGTATCATGGGAGCTATCCCTGTTGGTAATCCCGGACTACCTCGAACTGGGGTTCCTTGTGGTGTTTGGTTTACAGTTTGCCCAGTAGCTTGTCTGAACATCTTCAAGGCTTCACGATGTCGTCGCTCTGCTGAGGCCACTGTTAGACTGGTGCGTTGCTGTGGTGTGGAGCGAGTGGGATTGTGACTAGACGAAATATTAGTGTTAGGTCTTGGTCTTCTTGTCCATTGGTACGAGCCATCTAGGATATTGTCGGCCCCTAATACTAAACCCTCTATGAGTAGACTTCCACTCTTAAAATATTCTAAATATGCTTACCAATAGCAAGCGTAAAACCTTTGGCCAAAACGATAGCATTTTGTACAAAAGATATCAAGGTCTTGAAGTTGGAAATGCATAACTTGCGATCCATGTTAAGAACCATATAAGCACATAACTGATAGTTGCACCAGTAAGTAACATTACCTCAGACCACATTGTTGTATGGGTTCAAAAGACGTCTCAAATTGGCACGTTGGCGGGATATAATGAATCGTGTTCTCCCGTGTTGCCAGATTCCGCTTTGTCGGTTTCCCGTCTTCGTTCTCGTAGTTTGTAGACTATAGAAATCGTTTGTTATACTTTAATTTCTATTTTTACTCTTTTAACTAATTTTCCCCCCCATGGGCCACCAAATGTAACGCTTTAATTTATGACGAACGATTTATGGGATCAACAATATCGTTTATTGCATTCATTACCCCTTGGGATTGAGAGCCCCAAACTAACAAACCACATCAACCACCGGTCTGGACCCCTTTCTCCCTCCTCTTACTCTGTCTGGGGTATATATATGTAGAAGAGCTCTTATCAGCTGGCGATATGCCAGCTCCTACGCCTGGCGCCACCTTGCGGCCCTTACACCAATATACATTTTAGCCATAAAAAATTGGTGTTAGGTCTCAAAATCAAAAATAATTTTCAGAAATGTACAACTTTTGTTTCTAATAGTAAATGTTGTATTCTGATTCTACAAGTAAGCATAAATTTTGACTTTGAAAGTATTTCAATTTTCAATAATGCCTTCGCTTTTTCATTAAAAGACTGGTGACAAAAATTTCATTTACATCAAAGTTAACATTGCAAGAACTTCAATGGAAGTATATTGCTTTACGCAAAGTACAAAATGTTTTTATTTAAATAAATTTTACTTAACAATGATTAGCGTTTTTCATTTCTTATTGTTTAATAAGAAAAGGCGTAAGGCGAGAACTATGTTTTTTAGATAAAATAGTGTAATCTTAGGTTTTCATAAGTTAATTCATAATGCACATTTTGTTTATCATTTTATTTTTAATTTTTTTGATAACTTAACTAAATGAGACAAATTAAGGCGCCATTGTTTGATTTCAGTGTAATTGGTTTAGTTACAGCCAAGACTTTCATTCTCTGTGATGGTCCAATAAAAACAGTCCTTGGGCGGTTACTTTCTTAAGCCTTTAGTTCAAATTATGATCTTAATGTATTGTATTCTCCAAATAAACCTAAACAAGCGGGAGTGAAGGTCGTATTAACAATGATTTTATCTGGAATATTTTATGTTTGTAAGTAGGGTTACAGTGCTGTATTGGCATGTACTAAGAATTTATCTGTTTGTACTTATTTAGAAATTGGAAGGTTATGAGACTTGATGGCACTGTCACTAAGATGGAAGAGAGGCAAGCCAGGATTAACAAGTTTCAGAATAACAGTACTTATCCGGTGTTCCTACTTACAACTCAGGTGATTCATTCATTTTTGTAAAGCATCTATATCATTTTGATGAATGAGGCTTCTTTCAGAATCTAATTAAAATTTCCACTAAAAATTTTCAGCACTGTGTATCTTGAGTAGTAAATTTGATAATATGAATACAATTTTCATGCTGGGGGTCTGCTAATTTATTTTCATGGTTTCATAATTACCATGGTTCCTTTTTTTGTATGTTTAATCAAGTATAATATAGAACTCGGTACCCCAGATTCGAATTCAGAGTGAAAAAATCGGCCTCGATCCATCAATTGCTGTAATACTTTATCTAAAATTGGTTGCCATGATAACTATGGAGCTAATTTTTTCAAAGTTCCAGCAGCTACTGGGTAAACACTATTGACTACGTGCAAGGCACTGATTTTGAATCTAGAGTACAAGATAAAATGATCACACCAATTTTTAAAATGCCTTGTTGATAATATAATACTTGACATTTGAAAATAATGAACAAGCTTTTGTTCAAAAAAATCTTTATTGTTTTGGGAAAATGATTTTATACGATTTTTGCTGTTAAAAACTGGATTTTATTGGTTTCTTATGGATTTTTCATAATCCATATTTCCCTTACTATATTGTTGATTTTTGGAATACATTTATTTTAAAACAAAACCATTAGCTTAAAAAAGATCTAAAATTGTGGTTTTGCATATTTTATTGATCCTGGCTGTAGCTTTGTTTTAGCAAGCACTAATATTGTTGTATTATATTCTTTGTGGGCATATAAAAATGTAATACATGACAAGGCAGTGGCGTCGCCAGAACCTTTGGGGGGGGGGGGGGGGGCATGGCCCTCCAAATTCATTATTGCCCCCCCAAAACATATGCTGTAGCTCCCCCAACTGCAAAAGAATGTATAGACTATTAAGATAATACTTTCTTATCGATCTACTAGCACATCTTCAGTGGCGTACCTAGAACCTTTGATGCTCTTGGCGGATCACGAAATTGCCCCTCCTCCGAATTTCCAAAATGTAATCGTTTAATGGTTAAAAGCAGTAAAAACTATGATACTATTTAAACTATTTACTGGCTAACTTGTGCGTAGTACTCAATTAACAAATAATCACACCCTTGTTGCACAATAATGCCTTTATTTAGAAATGCTGCAGCTGTTTTGGGACGACTCTAAATAAACATATTATTGTGCAACGTAACCATTACTAAAATCGCAATTTTTTGTAATTGAATGAACAATGCTGTCCATAGAAAAAGTCGCCCGGGGCGGATTGCCCCTCTAGGTACGCCACTGCTTATATTAGGGAATCAGGTTGCTTAAGTGTGTTTTGTAAAACCGAAGGGAAAAATATATATTGGCATTTCATCCTATCGAAGTTCTACTAGAAATAGTTGGCCCAGATTGGCCCCCCCAAAATGAAATCCCTGGCAACGCCACTGTGACAAGGTCTATTTTTGTGTAATTATGCTGGCTAGTGAACAACCAACCTTTTGGAAGATTTACAGGGTGGATGGTATTTGTGGGTATTTTATTTTGAAGAATTAGTATAAATTATTAAAATCTATAACTGCAGTGGTCTTAAGTTTTTCCATATTTACTTCCTTAATGTAAAATACTAAAAAACTATCATAGTAGATGTTTTGACGAAAAATAATTTAATCGCTTGTGATTTCTATGGATTGTGGAAGAAAATTCATTCTAACTATTCTTAAAATGTTTTAAATATTTCAATTCATTGATGTTTTTTCCATAAAATTTAAATACTGTAAATTATTGTAAAGCCAATTTCAAACAATTATTTTTTTCATAGGTTGGTGGCGTTGGGTTGACCATTACTGCTGCAGATCGAGTTGTCATATATGATCCAAGTAAGCTAAAAAAAATTTATTATTACTTTTTCTTGCCTGAAAGCTTTTAAAGCAAGTTAGAATATTTTATGGCATTCTATTCTTTTAATATACGGTGTGTGCAAGTTTTCTTATGAAAAGGGATTTTTAAGTATTTTATTAAAATTAATAAATATTCCACTTTGAGGTTGGAATCCGGCTACTGATGCCCAAGCAGTGGACAGAGCATATAGGATTGGCCAAAAGAGAGATGTTGTCGTATATAGGTTTATTACCTGTGGAACAATAGAGGAAAAGATTTATAGAAGACAAATTTTTAAAGATTCCATCACTCGACAGGCCACATCGAAAGGTGACCAAAACAAAGATCCACATAGGTAAGCTATCTAAATGTAATTTATAGTCAATAATGCATTTATACATCTCCATCATGCTTGAAGAGTAAGCTATTATTTGTTCCTTAACACTCGCATCTTACAATGTGATTGAAGCATACATTGGTGACTTTTCTCTTCCCCCTCTTATGCCAGCTCTTAATTTTACCACTTTTACGATTCTCATGCCTATAACTAATTTCATAATATAAAATACTTTTATTTAAATATTATTTTAAAAACTTTTCCATTATTTATTGGATTTGAAATGCTTTGAGAAGAATTAATTACTTTGAAATACTTTAAATATGTTATCTTGACCTTATAAGAGTTTTTCCATTTTTATGCATTGGCTAAATGTACACCAATATTATTTAGGTCCCTATGCTATTCATAAAATAATCTTATGGCTAGAGAAGATCTGATAGGTAATGCTGATTTAGTATCACAAGA
This sequence comes from Leiobunum rupestre, assembly GCF_980474605.1. NCBI lineage: Eukaryota > Metazoa > Arthropoda > Arachnida > Opiliones > Sclerosomatidae > Leiobunum > Leiobunum rupestre. The sequence continues at coordinate 76,377,219 of NC_143385.1, forward strand.
ACTGCCTTACCTGGCAAAACAAGTCTACACTAGTGCTTTACTGAGGGCCACGCATGTTGTTAATTTGACCTTGCTTATTAAAGAGGAATCTTCGGTTCTATAAATTTTAGTAGGTTTAAACTGTATTGATGGAGAGCAGTTATAAAATTTAGATATATTTCACACATTTCTTTTGTGATTAAATGGAAAGTGAGCCTATTAAATTTGACCTTCCTTGTAAATATTATTTTCTAAGTAAACATAAAAATTCAGTGTTTGGATAGTGATATGTTGAACTTAGTTACTAGGTGGGGTGGCGGAGTGGTCAACAGTTATCCAACAATAATCTAGCCTAATACTTCCTGATATATATTTTGGAATTATGACAATTTTACTTTTAGAATTGAACTATTATTTAATATTCCTCTGACCTCAAAGTAAACATAATTTTATAATGGTATAATGTAATGTTTTATAGATACTTTACAAAAAGTGAACTGAAGGAACTCTTTGTTCTTGATGAGCCAACAAGTTCAAAAACCCAGATGCAACTAGAGAAACTGCACGCACATGAAAGAAGAGCCACACCAGAGTTAAAGGAACATATTAAGTTCCTAACAGATTTAGAACATCTAATTTTTGGTATAAGCGACCATGATTTAATGTTCAAAGGTAACATTAAAGATGATGACGTTCCCAATGAGAGCACGCCTTATGAAAATGATTACATAGAAAAGAGAGTAAGTGAAATGATACACATTCATTTTGAAATGCTGAGTTAACAGTGTCAATTACTAAGGTGCAAATGGCCCAGGAGCAGATAATATTGGAATCGCAAAGAAATGAACAGTATGCCAAAAAGGGTGGCGCTTATGTCACAACTTATTTTGATGAAGCAAAGGGAAGAAACGTAAATGGGGGAGGAATAACATCTGGTAACTTTAAAATATTTTAAGAATTTTCGTAATTCATTAGTGCCATTGCTACTTGTTTTAAATTGCTTTCTTCCGGTCATTCCATGAAAATTTAATTTTTTTTTAGTATTTCTTATATTTTCCAAGAAACAACTGCCTAAGTTGAAAACTCAATAATAAACTGTTTGCAAAGTAATGTTTTTGGGTTTTCTTGGAATTTTGGTGGATTTTATAATTTTAAAGTGGAATTTTTTGAATTTTTTGGACTAATAAACCTAAACCATTACAAATTCTCAACTTAACTCCAATAATAGTGCTGTTATGCCATAAATATTAAATTTTTAGAAAATTATGTCGTTTCATGACCTCTTAAAACTCAAAAATTGCATTTATCTATATGCAATGTGAATTTGATCAAGTGAATTTATGTAAATGATGTATTTTGTCAAAACTTTGCTGCTATTTAGCTTATTTGGACAATTGTGTTTTAAAATAACATGTTATAGCTAAAAATTGTGTTATTGGTTTTTTAATGAATTTTACCTCGATTATTTTAGGTCTATTTGGCTCTTTAATGTTTGACAAGGAACATAATAATGAAGTTTATGACCTTGATTCCTATGGTCTAGATGACGATGAAGAAGATTCCTTTATAAAAGAAGTTGAGATTATTGATAAAGCTAGTCCAACAACTGGAATAAGGAAGAGTTTTAGTAATATAGTGATTTCTCAAAGGAAGGTAATTAATATAAGAGTTAATGTTTAGTACTAGCATGTACAATAATCTTATAATATGATAACACTCCCAAAAAATTCCACTTAAAAAAAAAATTCCATTGTGAATGTGGCTTCCAATTGAACAATGGAAAATCATTGGGAAATTCTAAATTAGAAATCCTAGTAGCCCTAAGGTTTCAGTTAGTTAATAAAAACCACTTATGGACTATAAAATTACGTGAAAAAGTTGAAAAGTCTTTAATAAAAAGGGGGCATAAAAGCTAAACCTTAACAAAGTAATGATAAAACTTAAAAAATACTCAGACCAATACGGCTGCCCCATGGCAAAACCTTTTAACCACCAAATTTTTGAAAAATTAGATTTTTACGCATCAGTTTTACTAAGGCATGTACAAAAGTACTGTAAAAGTTTCAGGTAAAAGTCATAAATATTTAACTATTTACGACTTAAAAAATGGTTTTGGATTTTATAATTTTCGCATTAAAAACCACGTTAAAATCTTATAACTTAGGTTTTGAAAAAGTCAAATATCTCAAAATTATGATCGTGGTGGTTAAAAGGTTTTGCCATGGGACAGCCGAATAGGTCTTATAGATAAAAAAAAGTAAAATGGAATTAAAATAGCTAAAATTTCCAGCAGTAGACCAGTTTCACTGTAGTTGGAACTCATCAGTATCGCGCTGGGAATTTGGTTTAGTTAGTCACAAGCCAGATTCCCTGAGCGGTAATGATGATTGCAAATTGGGCGAAACTGATCTACCACAGGAAATTCTAGCTGTTTTAATTCCATTTTAATTGGTTTTTTGACTCGATCTTTTTGTTCCGAGTTGCGCCCCTTATTTTTATTCTCTAAGACCTATTGATCCTAGTATTTGATTAGTTTATCATTACTTGAAATTTATTAGTTTTTAGCTTTTTGTCCCCCTTTTACTATGGACTATTCAACTATAAATTTTCAAGTGTGTTAATATTACTCATTTTTTAAATATTTTTGCATTTGCTATAAATTATTTATATATAGGCTATTTTTAAAATAATTTGGCTGTTATTTTTAGGCTTTCGGATACTCTTTGGCTATTATGTGAATGAAACAAAACTAGATAATTTTTTTAGCTGAAATGCTTGATTTCAGCTCTTTTCATGTACATCTCAGTTTATTAAATGATCTAATTATAATATCCTAATCAAGTTAATTAATTTTTTAGAAACCAGAAATGGGTAGGAAAGCTATAGAAGAAAATTCAAAAAGTTTTTTTTCCACTATTGTAAGTTCATTTCTTTTACTGTTCCTAGAAAATTAGTGTATTTGACTTATTTTATCTTATTTTGATTACAGAGGGAAAGCAACTTAAAAGCTGAGAGAGAAAACAATGAAAGGAAATTGGTCAGATCATTTGTCTTACTCCCCTCCCTTTTTCTTAAACATGTCCTGAAGATTTTGCAATTCAAATCCATGTTTGCTTAAACTTCTTAGCTGTATAGTAATTTCAACAATGAGAATCATGTAACGATTTTTGCTCAGCTAGGCAAGGCCTGTAGATCACTAATGAGTCAGATGGTGATGCTTAAGGCGGGAGACCAACCTAGTAAAGTTCTAAGGTTTTAAAAAATATGAATAAGTTCCTTGGCTTGCCTTTGACTGTCTGCCCCAAATCAAAGCATAATCTGGCTTTTGGTCATAATGTCATGCAAACCAAGCCACGGATCAACACCAATTTACAGCGTGTTTCGTTCCTTAGGGCGACCACGAAAATATTCCAGAAAGTTGTAAAATTGAATTTTTTTTAAAAGTTCTGTTTTGCAAAATTTCCCGGGTGCCTACTACTTCTATTTAGTCTTGACTATAAAGTATTTAATGCCAAATCAACATAGTATTGTCTAAATAAATTAGTTCTTCTTATAATTATGTAGTACCGGATTTGACCAAAATTGTGCAACATGTGTAGCTGCCCTTACCCAAAAATAAGTTGTATTTGAGACAAATGCCAACTAAATACTAACTAAAAACCAATGAATTACCAATTTAAGGGGGAAGACTATAGTAAAAACCTCTTTTTCGTTCAAGCTGAACATTTTAGTTTTAACAATTACACAATCGATTTATATTTTCATTAATAGGCTAAACCTTCCTCTAGTGCTTAAAATAATTTGGATAATTCTAATATTAATAGTTAACGAGATATAAGGCTATAACTAAAGGGTAGTTTGGGCCCTTGCCCAACATGTTTAGCTCCGGGGGTCCGAATTAAAACGTAATAATTAAATTACTTTGAAATTTAAAATAGTCAAAATTATTTTAAGCACTAAACAAGAGGCTTTTCTACACATCAATATTAATTTTATAAGTTAAAACACAAAAATAAAACAGTTCAGCTGGAAATAGCGCGAAACTGGACAATGGCCACTGTAGTCTTCCCCCTTAAAGAAAAAAGTATTTTCCCACCAACCTAATAACAACTTATTACCCCTTAAACTTGTTTATTGAAATATGCTGACAACTTGAGCCTACTTAAAACCAACTTAATATCAACTAAAATGTGTATACCAACTAAATACAAACTAAAATCCAATTTATTTTTTGGTACGGGATGTGCCCCAAATTTATCCCTGTAAAGGGGAATTGCTTAAAACAAAATTTGAAGGTAATTGTTTTATAAAATGAGACAAATTTTATCGTCGATACCCAAAATACCTTAAATTTTAAAGGTTTATTTACTTTATTCACGTAATAAATATTTTAATGAAAATAAATATAGATTTAAGAATGACTAGTTTTGCACTTTAACTCAAAGGCATCACCTCTTAATTTGTGGTTAGGGCCATGTTGATTTGAAATGTTAGACATTAACATTGCAAATTTCTTTAACAATTAGAAGTCAGAAAGCAGTACCAGAAGTTGTGAAAAGAATTTGGATAGTTACTTTTCCAAAATTGTATGTTATAAATTTTCATATTGGTACTAATCTTCGGTGAATTATTAATCTTTGCATACATACATTTCAGAGGGAAAGTAACCTTGAAATTGACAAGTCTCTTTTAGTTCCTGAAATTTCGTCAGAGGTTAATTCTCAAGGAAAAGCAAATGATAGGTCTGCTGGCAAGATAACTAGTTTCTTTCCCCTAATTAAGAAAACACCAATAAACTCTCACAATGAAAGGTAAGCTTTGGTTTTAAGTCTAATTCCAGAATGAATATTTTATACCTTAGGAGAAGGACTTTGTTGAGACAATCTGCATGTAAGGGGGGCGAGGAAAAACTTAAATAGCATTCACTTAAATTTTGTCGGAAGACCTAAGGTTTAGGGATCCAATGAGATACCGAGATGTTTCAATTTAATTTGGGCAGAAGAAGCTTACTAAGAATTATCAGAAATTCAATGGTTTTTAAAGGATTTTAGTTGACATAGAAAGAAATCTAATACCATTTATGGAAACCAAATCAAAAACTCTTTAATATTTGCAAAACTCTTCAATATATGCTTTGCTTCATGAAAATACGACTTATGTATGAAAATTCATTTTATTATATGCCAAATTCATTGTACACCCTTATTTTACTACACAGCCAAATAGACCTGCTAAATAGCTATCTAAGGCTAATATTGAAGGCCCTCACTGAAATGAAAATTAAGTTACGTTAGGCTTTTGTATTATAGCAATTTCTTTATCATATAGACTTTTAGTGGCTATAAATGGATTCAATACAGCAAAATATTCTTGTTACACGAATTTCATTAACTAACCTTAACTTGGTGAGCAGATATTCATTATAAACTTTATTGGTATTGAATTTTAATATCTGTGAATTGCTGAACCAGGAGCTAAATCTAAAATGTTAAATAGTTTTTCAAACATTGTGAAATAACTTTTTACAGATATAGAATGTTGTACTCTAGGTGAAATAAATGGTTGAAACTTCATTGATTGTCCCCCGCATTAGCTTGGGTGTTGTAAAATTATTTTTCCCTGTAGCTTTTGGGCTTGCTGCATGTATGGGTTTAATTTAGGTTCTTAACATCAATGAAGGGAATGAGTAGAAATTTTGAGGTTATTTTTAGTTATCCCTATTATAATAATAGTTAAATCTACTTATAGAAATTTCATTTAAGTTTAATTTTTTAGTGAATCAAGTATTTTAGCACCTGACAGTGATGTTGAAGGTGAAAAGGTATTTGACCAGAAATCAGTGGATTGTATTGTAATAGAAGATTCTGACGATGAAGATAATGCTCATTCGAAACCTACTCATTCAACACCCTACAGAGAATTTGTAATTGAATATTGTGACAAGAATGGCTTTAATGATGTAAAAGAAAAGCACATAAATGACTCTGGTAAGTTCACGGTTATAGTAATTGAAGGCACTCTTGTGTTCAGCAGTGGCTTGAGAGCGTAATACTTAATACATAAGTCTTTAATGGGAAAATATGAATAAATAAGCGGAAGAATTTGCACAAACTGCACCATGACACTGGTGAAAAGGAGGGAAATGTGTCATAATCTAGTTAAAAGAAAGTCAGTCTGTTGTGTTACTGTACAATACTGAAGGAACTAGCTTAAGTGGCAGGATGAAGTTTGAGCTGGTTCTGTCTCATAGCTTTCCCCACGACACTTTAAATCACTTTTCTCGCTACTCTGAATGTCTAAAGAAGTGTAGTGGCAACAAAGTTACTTAAGATTATGCCTGTATTAAATAAAAAAATCAACAATAGATTTAAAATACAGTTTATGCAAGTAATTTTTAGGGATTTGAACAGTGGCGTAGGAAGGTGGGATGGGTGGAATAGAACTTTGTATTTGTACCCCGACATTCTACCTAAGCACTACACCGGCCTACAGGGGTACAATGTAACCCCCCCCCCCCCCTTGAAATTGGAAAGGGGCGCCAAATTGTTGTAGAAGGGGCGCAAAACTTTTGCCAATGACGGGGGGGGGGGCACAAAATTTAACATCCCCTCCTTAATTCAAAACGTTCTTATGTGCCTGGATATGAAGAGTACAAAAGTAGACTTAATGCTTCCCCACTATTTTGGGAAAGCAAAAACCACACGTTTTCTGCAGTACAGTAATATTTTCTTTATGAAGTACCTTTTTCGTTTTAAGACATTTTTGTACACTACATAGTTATACAAAAATAAATTACATTTCAAGTACTGGAGCTTTATGGTATTTAATTCTTTTAAACAGGATTGGTTACCAAAATAAAAGGATCGCTAAAGCTGTATCCAATTGAGATCCAATCCTTTGATGTAAATAAAAGTGATTTTCAAGAAAAACGGAAAGAAGAGAGGTATGTCATTAAATCCTCAAGTAAAGAGAGGTTAGATAATTCAATGGAGTTGCAAGATTCAGCTGTTAACGTTAAAAAGAAATTGAAGCACACAGATTCGATATCAATAAAGTCTGACTCCGAATCAAGTAATGAGGCGGAGCATGTTTCTGGAATAAAAACTAAGGGAAATTGTGATGGAACAGACAAAAAAGTAAACATTGAAGATGAAACAGAGAAAAAAGTAAACATTGAAGATGAAACAGAGAAAGAAGTAAACTCTGATGATTCAATGAATATAGAAAACTTTGGTTCGAAAACAGAGAAAGAAATAAACTGTGATGATGAAACAGAGAAAGATGAAGATACAGATATAGAATATTTTGGTTCAGAAACAGAGAAAGAAAATTCTGATATTGACACACACACAAAGGTTTTCAAAGAGCAAGAACCACCAACTTCCCAATTGAACATGGAAGACAACTTTGATGATAATTGTGAGAAAACTGAAGCCAAAATTGTACCCGAAGAAGAGGTAGAGGAATCTTCTACTACAAAAATTCTGAACAAATCAGATTTTAATGAATCGGTTATTCATACTTTTAATAGAAAATCAAAGCGCGCACAATTAATTTCCGATTCTGAAAGTGAAAATGAACAGAATGGAAATGACAATTCAAAAAGCATTAGTTTTAATTCCTACGCAGATGAGTCTATGCTAAATAATAGTACTGCTACTAAAAGTGAGTTTGATGAAAGTATTAGTCTGGATGAAGATAGCTTGCCTAATATATTTTAGAATTACATGTAAAGCACCATGTTTTACCCTTTTGAAGCTTTAAATAAATTATTTTAGTATTTTGTAACATATCAGAATAATTTTTGGTATAACAATACACTAGAAAAGCAGTTATCAAAAATAACTGCTCTTATCACCGAAAAATACTGATTCCATGCTTTTTGTGATAAAAGTTATTTTCTTAAGGAGGTATTGTTTCTGCAATAGTAGTAAGGAAGGAAGTGGGCTAGTGTTAAATATTTAAAAAGCAAAATCACCTTGAATTTATCATTGCATTTCAATCCTTTTAGGACCAAATAGAAAATGTTCAGAATTATATTTACTAAGCAGAGCTTTTTAATGGCCTATTCTTACGTAATGAAGTAACACAATAAGCTTAAATTTAACTATTTGTTATTATGTGATTGAAGCATACATGGGTGACTTTTCTCTTCTCCCTCTTATGGCAGCTAAAATTTTACCATGTTTGCAGATCGTCTCAATAATCATCCTCCCTAAATATAAATACGTTTTTGATATTACATTACATAAAAATGTAATCGGTACTTATTTCTGATAATTTTTATTTTAAGTGTTCTTGGCTTTTGATTAATTGCCTTTAAAGTTTCAAGCAACATTAAGACTTATGGTTCTCATGCCTATAACTAATTTTATAATTTAAAATATTGGTATTTAAATATTATTTTAAATACTTTTCCATTATTTATTTGATTTGAAAAGCTTTAAAAAGAATTAATTATTTTGAAATACTTTTAAATTTTATTTAAATACTATCTTGACCTTAAAGTTTTATGTATTGTCTAAATGTAGTCCAAGATTATTGAGGTCCCTACACTATTCGTAAAATAAACTTATACGGCTAGTGAAGATCTGGTAGGTCAGGCAGATTTAGTGTTTATTATTATTATTAAAGAGGAAACTTCCTTTCTATTAAATTTAGTAGGGTTAAAAATGTACTGACAGAGAGCAGTTAAAAAAATTTTGATATTAGTAAACCTTTTTGAAGTTCGGATATATTTCACATATTTTTTTAGTGTGATTAAATTGAAATTGAGCCTATTGAATTTGACATTCCTTGTAAATCTTATTTTTTAAGTATACATAAAAAATTCAGTGTTTGGATAATGATATTGTGATGAACTTAATTGTTAGTTGCTAGGTGTGGTAGCGGAGTGGTTAGCATTTTCGCCTCTCAGCAAGTGAAGAATACTTAGGGACTTTTCTTTATTTCTGCGCCCTAAATATTAATTTAACTTGAAGGGAGAGCTATGGATAATTAAACCCCCAAACTGACTGAAGAATTTGTTGGGTTTAGTCTCGTAATTTTCTGAATTGTAGATAACTCATAATTGAAATTTGAAATAACGATACGTTGTTATAATAAAAATTGATTTATTGCGGGTTGAAAATAGTGACCCTTCTCGTCGGGCTACTGGAGAATTCTTCCCGAAAGGAGGCAAAAAAAAACGTGGAAAACTTTCGCTTTCCACAATACAACACAATACACAGTAGAAACAGAATAAAAAGGGGTTTTATTTTACGCTAGTTGAAGGTCAGAGGGAGCGGGTATATAGTGGGGAGCTAGGGAGAAGTACCTGTTAAGAGGGGATTAAGAAAGGGGCTTCAGAATTCGGCCCAAGAACGGTTTCTCTCTTGGATTTAGGCTATATTCGAGAAGAAAAAAGGGGTCAAACACATTCCTTATAAAGTTGTAATTACACAAATATAAAGAAAAGTACACAAATTACACTAATAAATGAAATATCAAAAATTATACACTGAACTTAAATGCAAATCTCCTTCCTGGGTTCAATCCTAGCTTGTGGTACTGGGTAAACTCGGAACAACTCCTTCGGTGTTGAGTTTGCAAGTTCGCTCCCCACTGCTTTAAGGGGTTGCCCTCCGAGCTCTTCGGTTTTCCCTTCCATAAAAACTTGTTGGTTTTTACAGTATTAGTTTTTAAAATATGGGCATTTTTTTTTACATTTAAGGAGAAGTAAAAAACTGATGTCTGCTGTTGCTTTAGATATTTAAATATACAACCGAATGTACATCTAGTGGAACCTTTATTTCAAATAACTGCGCTTTAAGAAATCAATATCAATTTTTATAATATTTTTGCTATTGGAACTCTTTTAATTGAAAGTTGTCATAGTTTGAAGATAGCAAAGCAATGTAGTTTTAATTTAATTTGATAGAGCAGGAGGATAAATAATTATTGTCAAAGAACCTCCATTAATACTTAGAATGCAGTTAACGTATACTCTCACCATATAACGAAATTATACACGGACATTAGAGTATGCGCAATTCCCCCGATGTATTACATATGGTTTGAATATGAAATTTAAATTTGAACCATTGCATGCCCAATTTTTTTTATACTTAAGACGATATTGGACATTTCTGTGTCAAAATTATTATGCGGAAATGAAAATTTGCGAAGATGTGATTTTTTTTTAATTTATCCAAATTAACGTTTTCTAGCGTCACTTCCGTTTGTGGTATAGTAGGGTACGTGAAATTTTCGTTTTGTGCAATATTGGAAGGGGACAAAGTATTTTTAAGTTTTTCATGGTATTATTTCCTCTTGGTCGCGATGCTAGACGGCCCATCGTGATTATATTATATTTTGTTATTTTTCCACGATACTCTTTTAAACTCGTCTTGTGTTCGGAGATAGGTGCTTTGCCCAAAATTGCAGAGGTCACGCGGGCAGTTTTACAAAATTTTGCATAGGAGCGTGGCCATGTAAAAAGTTTTAGCAATTATTAATAACGCAACTTCGACAGTGATCCAACAATATTGAAAATATATTTAATTAAACGCCGGTTTAAAAAAAAACAAATTCCTAGGACAACTTGGCAAGTGGTTTTAAGAATATCCGTTCTTATACGCTAAAGCTTTTAAAAAGCTATTTGCGTTATAAATTGTTTATAATAATTATTACCACAATTTTAAACCAGCCTTTAATTAAATATATGTTGTTGGATCGCTGTCGAAGTTGCGTTATTAATAATCGCTTGATGCATTTTAGGTGTTTCCTAGTTTCGACGAAAGTTTGTAAACGCGATAACTTCTCAACCGTTGGTTGTAGAGGGATAATTTTTCCACTTTCTAAATATGAACCGACCATTGTGAATTCAAAAACGCGTGAGTCAGAGCCGTAGAACCAATATTTAAAGTTGTCAAAAATGAGTTTTGACGGTTGCCGCCAAACTATTAATTTTTGGCGGACGAAACCGATAAATAACGAAAGATATTGGAAAATAAATAATAGTTGCATTTGGTTTCATCGATCTATTATAGTTTTCTAGCAAATTAAAAAGAGGGCAAAAATTTCACCTGCCGAAGACTTTTTAAAAAAAGTGTACAAAAAGTTGGTGTTTTTTATTAAACAAGAAAAAGTAGGTTTTAGGGTCTACAAAATGTCGAATTTATGCCAACTGAATTTCTGAAAGCTTTTTTTTTGCACTTCTGATTCGTTTAAAATGTGGGTCCGTTTTAGTATTTAAAGTGCCACCGCTTTGTTTGAAAAACATAATCTCTACGTAATCCGGTAAAAAAGTATGAACAGCGGTCCAGGATGGTTGAGTTATACTACGGTAATGGTCATGGAAACGCACGTTTATCAAGTCGGTTGTTTCAAATGTTATATCCTGACAGTCAACCAAATCACCCCACTATGCTCCGAGCTGTTGCTGACTTCGAAGGAGACGGCAATGTGAATCCCAGATTCCGCGGACCTGGGCGTCATAACACTAATATGGAAGACACAGTCATGGCCTACTTTGTCGCTTACCCTCGAGCAAGTATAAGAATGGCATGCTCCGATTTGGACTTGTCAAAATATTATGTCTGGAGTGTCCTTAACCACCTTAAATTTCACCCATTTCGTGCCACGCTCCACCAAGCACTTCACGATGTTATTCAGCGCCTTAGGTTGGATTTCGGTAACTGGTTCAGTACCATGGCGGATGCCAACGAAGATTTCCTCCGTTTGATCCTGGCGTCCGGCGAGTGCTCCTTTGGAAGGGACGGCCCATATAACTGCCAGAATAACCATATGTGGAGCGATGTAAATCCGAACCGGGGATTTCCACATTACAATCAAGTACAATTTCGTTTAAACGTCTGAGCAGGTCTACTAGGAGATCGCGTCATTGGGCCATTTCTTCTTCCGAATAGGCTTAATGGGGTGAGCTACTTGGCTTTTCTACAAAATGAAGTAGCAGAAGCATTGGAAGATAACTGTTTCTCGGGCGAAAGAAAGACCATGTCGAGATAAATGTAAAATAATGTGCGATGAAGTCGCGCTTAGATATTAATTAACCCTCAAAGCTGCCCCTCATGACCGAAACAACCCTCACCGACTGCCTAGATGACCTACATGCAGGACATTCCGACCGGAAGAGCATAAGCCGAACAGTAAGGAATTCGGGAAGCGTAATGCCCTCAACACCCTCGAATCACCTGTTGATCACCCAATATCTAGACCTTCCGAGGGAAGAAAACCAGATGACCGAGACCAATTCCCTCGCCCAACCAGACGTAAACTGCTTGAAAGAAAGCAGGGATGCCAGGTTATAAAACGACAACCAGCCAAAATAAAACTTCAATAAGCCCAAAAACCACCAATTTTTATTCTTGAAAAGCAGCCCAAAAAACTAACCGCGAAATTTTTAAATGGTTTTAATTTCAAAGTTAAAGACACATATAATACCAACAAAGTAGTCACAATTTCTTTAAAAAAAATCGTTACGCTCCTTAGACGCCAGAGTCGAAGTGGCAGGAGTCTTACTAGATATCAGAACTTTTGCCCGCAATGTGGAAACTCTGCAAGACACTCTCGACACTACCTATATATATACACAGACGGTGGTTTGTGTTTGTAATACAACTGGCGTAGAATTAAGCGATAATAAAGCCAGAAATATGGTTTACAGTTTCATCGAGTGACCTTAAATGCCTTATAGCGGGTGGTTGGGTTATATTGCAAAGGAGGGTGGTGGCCAGCCACAGTGGCGCCGCCAGCCGTAATCGAGGTAAGCGGTCGCTTACTTGAAATTTCAAGGGGGCCCAATTTTGTCGAGAAGGGCCTAATTTAAAAAATGAATATTTCATAAAAATTATTTAGTTTTAACCCTTTACCGACATCATAATATCGCTGGCAGATCTGAATATCTTTTTTTCCCTCGTGCCGTTAGTGACCGTCATTTTCTCCCCACTTCAAAGGGCATTCTCCCTGCTGTCAATTTTGACAGTGTTTGCAATACCGGGTTTAATCCTTCGACACCGACGCTTACAGGTGGGGAGAGTGAGCTGACCGTCAATTTATCAAAAGGGGGTTATGAGTTCTTAGAAACCCCTCTCCCCTACATTCCTTTCACCAATTAATACTTCTCCATCGCGACTTCCCGCCATGGAGCTGGAGTGGAGTAGTAACTTATTACTACCATTTATAGAAGCTCCATGACCCCCTCCTAATGTTTGTAATGGGCAGTTCTGAGCAACTCCGTATTGAAAGTTATGTAGAAATATGCTTATCGTTGAGTGGAAAATTTCTGAGAAAACCTTGATCTGGTTGGTAAAAAGAAATCTCCAATTCACTCATTGTCCAGAAAGAAAACTTTATAGTCGGCATTTCAAATACTCTCTTTTTTAGTGTTTTTTTTTAAACGTAAAATTCCGTTAAGTATATTTTAAAAGAAAAATGAACGGGGAAATTAAGAAAAAATATGCATCGGGCGCCCAAAAACGTGAAAAATTTAAGAAAAATCAGGCACTTGTTGAGAACCAGAAACGAGCGATGAAAAGTTTTTTATGCCATTCTGCGTCATCGGAAGAGCATTCGTCTACCGTTGGGCAATCCGCCGGTTCCACCGCCGAATCTCAGTTGCAAGTAGTAGAAAGTGTGGCAGTCTCCAGTAACGACAATCTAACTCAAACTATGGATAAACCCAATATGACGACATCAAATACCAGGACAAAAGAGCTCTTGGACATAAGCGTAGACAAGGATTGTTTCCCTGTTCGGCCCATAGAAATCTTATAACATAGAAGGATTCCGTATAAGTACATAATGGGCCAATTACATTTTCGGAGGTTTCGTCATTATCAGCTAATCACGATTCAAAGAGTGACTACGGCAACGACTCGTTGCCATCTAGTTTGAGTTACTGAAAATAATAATTCGATTTTAGTTTACGTCACCTTAAGAACACGCATTTGATTGGCCCATGTCAATTGAGTCACGGCCCCCTGCACGCACTCACGTGAGCGCGTGCAGGGAGCCGTGATCGAGTTTAATGTAGTTTTTAAACATGGACTGTTTCTTTACTCGTAAAGATTTTTCTCTTATATGCAAACGTTTTGTATAACTATTGCGTTGTTTGTTGTTATCATGGCTCCTCGATTGTTCATTTCCACATGTAGAAAACGATATGCGGTGGACGGTAATGTGTCTTTTTACAGGTAAAAGTTTGGGTTTCCTGAAGCCTCGGGGCAATTTGAAATGTTAACAAACGGCGGGCTTCCAAATTGATGATTTGGTAAAAGTTACTTCAGGAAGTTCAGTGAGCCTAGTGGAATAACAACCCAGGACTATAATTGTTGTCCAGCGACGAGATGTCCTAGATCCAATTACTGCAATATCCGTTTTTTTAAAAACACTTTATTTAACATGGTAAATATCGGTCTTCGTTGAGTACTATCCCTTATGTTGTTTAACAGGGGAATGTTGAATTTAAGCAGAGTGCGAGACATTTATCTTAGCTAAGCTTCTAAGAGAAAAAGCATATTATTAAATAGAAGGTAAAGTTTGGAAAAATAAGACAATTATCAGTATGATTGTTGCTGTTTAATTCCATGACTGTCGTCAATTCGTCATAAGTGTCATTCTTTAGTGTAATGTATTTTTTCTGGGATATAATTACTCTTTCATAAGGTTTTTGTTTATCTAAGTTTCTACAAACATAATAATAAATATAATTTACTTTCTTTGAATGTGAAATAACCTTTAAATACAAAGGATAATACTAAGGACCTTCAGTCACGGCTTCTCCCAAAACTGCCATTGACATTGCCTGCTATTTTAAAAGTTAGGCCTAGGCTTAAATATTTTCAAAGCGAACCAAAACGAAATGTTATTTATCTTCCTCACAATGGCATTTAAATATTCCTTATAATAAGTAAATACGAAAACAAAACTAAAAGTTCAAAAAATCTTAACACTTTCATTAAATAAAAATCCAAAAACGTTGAAGTGGTTCATGTGAAAAACTCCAGCAAAAACCTATGGGAATTCTGCAAGCTTGGATCGGATGGATCCTGTAAAAATCCTCTGAGCTTCTACTATTTTTAACCGCCATGCTATGGCGCTAACGGCTTGCCGTAGTCAATTAATGGCCGCTGATTGGCTGAAGCTTAAGCAAAGACTATATAATCATTAGTCGTTGCTACAAAATGTCTGGGCGTCAGGTTCTCCCGTAGACTGCAGCATTCTAGGTAGGAGTATAAGATTTCTATGGCTCGGCCCGTTTTTTCGGCGTACCCAAAAACGTTGAAAAAACGGAGAAAATAGAAGTTTCAGTACTTTTTGGTATAAGTATGATATGTTAGAATACTCCGTAAAATTTGACAAAGTATATTGCTTTTGCTGCAGTCATTTTTCAAGTTCTCCAGATACAGCGCTAGTTTCTGGGTTTTGTGATTGGGGAAATTTAAGCAAAGTTATGAAAGAGCACTTTACTTCTGAAAAATCTGCACACCGAGAAGCGCGTGGAAAATATCTAGACTACGTTCACGCCAAAAACAAGGGTTCAGTTGTCTGCAATATCGACAAACAACACCGAGACGATGTAACTAGG
Source organism: Leiobunum rupestre (assembly GCF_980474605.1). Lineage (NCBI taxonomy): Eukaryota > Metazoa > Arthropoda > Arachnida > Opiliones > Sclerosomatidae > Leiobunum > Leiobunum rupestre. The sequence goes on from NC_143385.1 coordinate 76,392,787, forward strand.
AACAGAGAAGTTTTGGAAACTCACGTCGAAGTCGTTCTTCTTTGCGCCCAACAAGATATAGCACTTCGAGGTCACAGAAATGACAGTGACAATGAAAACAACAGAGGTAACTTTTTTGAAATTCTTGATTTTCTAAAGAGGAAGTGCCCGGAATTTAAATCGAATACGGAGAAGATGCCAAACAACGCTAAATACACACAGCTCAATACAGAACGAACTAATTGGCGTCAGTGGAAAACTAATTCAGAAAATGATAGTAAATGAGATAAGCAACTCTGGCGGATATTATAGTGTTATAGCGGACGATTCAAAAGATAACGGTGGAATAGAACAATTAAGTGTTTGTGTGCGATATCCTTTCCAAGGAAAGGTAAAAGAACGCTTTTTAGGATTTTTGGATTTACACGTTTTCAACGCCGAAGCTATTACGTCAGGAATAATTAAAATTTTATCAGAAAGTGGGTTAAGTATTACTAATTGTATAGCACAGAGCTACGACGGTGCCAGTGTGATGTCGGGAAATGCTAATGGGGTGAATATTCGTATGGAGGAATCTGTTGGTGGTTTTTGTCCATACGTGCATTGCTATGCCCATCGCCTTAATTTAGTTCTCATAGATTCCTGCTCAAATATACAGCAGATGAGAGAATTGCTCGGTTTACTTCAAGCAATTTATAATTTTCAAAGCAATTCCGTACTACGAAGCGAGTATTTCCCAGAATCCCAAAAAGAACTTGGTTACAAAGATATACTTAAAATTCCGCAAAGTTGCCAGACTCGATGGTCCAGCAAGAAAAAAGGGTTACACTATTTTAGAAACCGAATTGACGCGGTGTTATAAGGTTTAGAAAATATTGTAGAAAACGGAAATCCTGAAGAGTCCGCTGAGTGTAGAGGCTATATTAGTCAGCTAAGAAATTTCGACAATTTGTTATTATTGCTAATAATTTTAGACGAAGTTCTTGAGAGAACTAACGTTTTATCTCAGTTCCTTCAAAATCCCAACTTAGTTTATTCGCGAGCAGTAGACATGTGTGAAGCCACTGTCACTGGGATAATTGACACGATAAATGATGAACAATTTGTAGAAATTTGGAAAGAAGCTTCAACTTTGGCTGGAAAAATATCGCTTATAGTACCAGATCCGCAGAGTATGCCAACGCGTTCTCTAAAGAGAAAGAGAGCTAGTAGTAAGACACTACCAGATAGTATAGTGTACAGCACTTTAGGTAGAAGGTCAGAAGATGCTTTAACAATAACGGAAAAATTTAAAAAAAAGTACGAAATTTTGGATAAATTTCACTATGAGCTAAGAAGAAGGTTGACAAATAACGCTAGTTTATATAATTTACTATCGGCATCTGACCCTCAAAATGCAAATTTTTTAAACGTTGAAGATGTAACTTCATTTTGCAAGGTTTTACAAAGAATTGAATATGATATGACTTCTTTAAAATCGCAACTTATTTTGGCTAAAACTCTTGTTAAGAAACATGCATTTGCTTCTCTTGAAGATTGCTACAAATATTTGCTTGAAACAAAAGATAAATTTCTATGTCTTCTGAGATACTTCGATATAGTGCTATGCATTCCGGTATCGAGCGCTTCTTGCGAACGAACTTTTAGTGCACTAAATCAAATTAAATGTTAGTCCCGAACGACAATGACGGAAAATAGATTATCAAACCTAGCAGTACTGTCAATAAATAGAGAATTCTGTAACATTTTAAAAGAAAATCCCATTACCGTTGTAGAAGAATTTGAAAAAACGCATTGTAGAAGGTTGACATTTATGTATTTAATTTGAATAAAAACAAATAAAGGGCATACATTTTAATAACGTCAAATATGTTAAGAATTTATTTTAAAATTAAATTCTTATTAATGGGGGTAGACTCCTGAATCCCCCTTGTAAGGGGCCCATTTCTAAACTTTCTATTAAAGTTTTTACGCTTCAATGATAATAGCAGCTTCCACACAAGATGAAAATGAATTAAGACGGAGTCAACATTTTAAAACGATAAATCAAGTTTATTTAAGATGAATCAATACGAACTGAAGCAAGGTAACATTTTGCATGGCTGTTTTTATACTGAATATGTAACCATTAAAAAACATGGAAGAATAAAACGTTATCGGTGCGACAAAATAGAATATTCTTTAAAAAAATATTTACACAAGAAAAAGATTTTTTACCTCTCCGAGTGGACAAAGTCCCCTAGGAGGGGTTATACAACGACCGTGTCTGTCTGTGGGTCTGTGGGTGGGTCTGTGTGTGGGTCTGTGGGTGGGTCTGTCTGTCAGGACTGCGAACGCGTTCGCATTTTCGGTGCAAAGTGTAATCACTGCGTACGCAGTTTCTCAAAGGGTTGGCAAAACCACCGTGTGACGGTGAGCGTTAACGAATGCATTTGCGGTTTGGTTTGGATGGTGTTTTTTCGCTCACCGTCGTGACGGTTTGGTGTATTACGTTTTTGTAATGTTTATGCGTAGGTTGTGAGTGTTGAATTTGTTGTGTTTGTGTTCTGATGGTTGTGCATGTTGAGTCTGTTGTGTTTATATGGGCGTTTTCTCTCCAACTTCTTCTTAATGACTTTGGGACGGACCGAGTGCTGAGTGTAATGCTACCTCTCAACGTCCAATGGCAGGGTTTCCACCAGTTGTACACGGTATTCGTCTTAGTATCAATTTGCGATCGCATCGGGCGGGATTTGAACCCGAGACCTCCTGATTGACAGGCGGACGTTCTACCACAGAACCACCGACACTTGTTAAGCCTTATTGAAAATTAGACCTTCAGCTTTATCGGAAGCGTATTTAATATAGTACGAAATTTTGGTTTAATTGAAATAGAATTGAAATTGAAATTATTGCATCGAAGAAATTCTAATTTAGCGTTTCTCTATTGATTAAAAACAAATGCGCCACCCAGGTTTCGAACCCAGACCATTCGGCTTGGCAGTCGAGCGCTCTACCACAGAACCACCGATAGCTGCTTAGATTCACTGAAATTAAGACAGGCATCGTAAGCATAATAGGTAATAAAGTCTTTTTTTATTAATGAATTTATGAAGGCCTAATCTGGTATTTTTTAAAGGTTAAATCTTGTTTTAGCGCAGTCAGCCGAGATTAGAGGGTTAAAGGGTAGACCCTGTGGGTGGTCCACTTTCTTAACGACCTATATATAGTTCTGTTAATTCAAAGGAGATAATTTAACGTTAATTGCTTTAAGAGGTGGCGGTTAGTCAAGTGGCTCTCTGTGCTTTGTTGATGGTAAGGTTTTTGCTTCTTGTAAATACATTTGGTGTGGATATTTGGATATCTACGATTTCTAACGCAGTCAATGATTTCTTGGGTGTGCGAGTCATTATATGATATTGGAAATTGGACGGCATTGGTCTTTTTCATGTGGTATGCGTCACAACGTCAACAGGAAGTGAACGAGTCGTCCACTACCAGATATCTACGGTATCTTCATCAAGGGCGAGTGTTGAAATAAAATGAGCGTTAAAGATGCGGCAAGTATTTCGTAAGCGAGTAATTCCAAAAAGCCTCTGTAGATATTTCTTTCATTAAAATTTGCTTCGTATTATATTTAACTGATAAACTTGTTCTGTTAAAGGGTTTAATTCAATTGTGCATTGTTATAGTACGTCTAACTTACTGTTGTAACTACTTAACTTATGATATTCTGAATAAATTAAAATTGGTCGTTTCGTCTCAATTATTTTAATTATAATTAAAATTTTATACCGGGCGGGATAGAAATGGGTTAATATTTTTAACAAATAACTCTAAATTGCGGAGATATATCTTTAAGGGTTATCTCGAGAAATTAATACCACTAGGGACAATTCTACCGAGGAGAGGTATATTTTGGCTTGCCAACTTGTTTTGTTTACACATCGCATATCTTTATCGCTTCCAATTTTCTTCATCACTCACCCTCGATGAAGATATCGTTGTACGCAAAAAGATTCAACATCTGACGTAGGCGTATGAAGACTGTGGCAGGTAATGGCTTGGTTAGGATGTCTGCCAGTTGATTCTCGCTAGACACGTACGTTACGTCGATCTGACCGTTCTGAACAAGCTCCCAACAGTAAAATTACCGGATACTTATATGTTTTGTGCGACGGTGGAACTCCGGATTCTTGATCAATTTAATTGCTCCGGCGTTGTCGACCCGCAGAACTGGAACCTCGTTGAATTGTTTTAACCCAAGGCTTCCTTTGATATTCTCGATCCAGACAACATCTTTAGCGGCTTCTGTGGCAGCTACTAGCTCCGCCTCAGTCGTTGAAAGAGCGACTGATACTTGCTTTCTGCTATCCCAACTCACAGGCGTTTTTCCAATGAAGCAGATGATCCCCGAAGTAGAGCGTCTCGTTTTTTCACAACTTCCATGATCAGCATCAGAGTATGGAATTGTAGTCATCGTATTGTTCGATGGAAACAGCAGCCCCAGGGTCGTTGTACCTCTTAGGTAACGGAAGATTCTCTTTACAGAATTCCAATCTGCTATTGTCAGACTTTCCATCGCTTGTGAAGCACGATTGACTGCATACTCAATATCAGGCCGGGTGCCGAGAGCTGCATATCTGAGACTTCCAATAAAGCTCTGACACTGTGCGCGGTCTAGCCAAATTACGTAGGTGTGACGTCATATTCTCAATATGAAAACGAGCCTTGGAGGGCAAACAGGGTTTTGGCGGCATATAGAGCTTACAATAAACTTAATTATTTTCTTATTAATTTCGTGAAATTATCTATTTAACATGTTAAAATAATTAAGTTTTGCGCTTTTTACGATACGCGGAAATCGAGACGGCAATAAGGTATATTTTTATCGCTTTCCATCATTAAACGAAAATAATAAGAACCAAGGCATAGTAAAACTCAAAAATAAGGAGGCAAAGGTGGATTCAAGCTTTATAAAGGAAAGAACCAAGTAAAGACAAAATTAAAAGTGTAATATGTTATCTTCATTTCATCACAGGTGAGTTTATATGTTTCTTTTAAAATTTAAGTAAATAATGGTAAATTAACAAATATTTGTTTCAGGAGCCCCTGCCAAATTGTTAGACCAAGATAACAGAGATTGGATCCCAAGTTTAAATTTGGGTTACAAATCTCAAAATTCCAATAAACATTTAAAGATTATGGATAGAAGAGAAAGATTACTGCGAAGATTAGAAATTACTAAATCAAAGACAAACACCCATGATACGCCTAAAGAGCCAAAAGACACCCTTATGGTTTCGAAAGAAGAGGTGGTTCTTGAAGATATCGTTTCTTGACCTGAACACGAAGAGTCTTCGTCTATTGGTGCATTCAAGTTTGTCCTAACATTCAAGATGCTTCAACTCAATCGGATTTGTGTGAAAAAGATATAGTCAAAATTGAATAAGAAATCTTTAGAAACCAAAACTTAATTGCAAAAAACTACCGCGAAACTCAAAGCTACAGCAATTACGGAAGAAAACTTTCTAGATTAATTGAAAGTGAAATATTATTACTGGCTTATCAAGTTGTGAAACTCGGATGATTGTATTCAACATTGTCAAACCAAATAAATCTGCTCTAGTGAAATTTGAACAAGTTATTATTTTTCTAATGAAGTTGAGATTAAATCTGGACTTTTTAGATATAGCATACAGGTTTAATGTTTCCAATCACACAGCATCTAGAATACTCCATTCAATTTTGGATGTATTTTCCCTTTCAACTTGGGCATCTTGTTATTTGCCCATCTAGAGATCAACTCTACAAAACTATGCCACGTTCATTTTTTAATGTGTTCGGGAATAAAGGAGCTGTTAAAATTGACTGTTTCGGGATTTTCATGGAAAAACCGTCTAATTTGTTAGCTAAAGGGCAGCTCCGGTCGCAATACAAACATCATACAGAAAAATTCTTAATTGGAGTAACCAATTTATGCTCTGTTTCATTTTTGTCCAAAGCATGGAGTGGAAGAGTGTCTGATAAACACTTGACTGAAAATTGTGGTATATTAAAAAATCTGGGGCCTGGACATTTAATACTTGCTGGTAAAACATAAGTACTATCCTTCAAAATATCTTTTAAAACATTATATTTAATTATTCATAGATACGAGGATTCAGTAGGTTTCCATTGTGCTGAGGTGAAATAAAAATTGTATGCTTCTAAACTTTTATAAGCTTTCAATTCATGAAGCGTGTATGCACTTTTACGTAAAATTAAGTATGTAAATAAATCTAAATATGTAATTGGAAGCCACAGTCTGATATCAGTTATGTTATCATTGGGCCTAACCCCAACTAAATATGTATCTTCACCATCTATTAAAGTAATTTTATTAGCATACCGCTTCCCAGCTGCTACGTCCGTAATACACGGACTTTTAAAATATTCACTTATTAGTAACTTTTGACTTATAACCAATTTTAAAACTGAAATAAATTAAAAATGACTAGCTATCTTCCATAGTTTTTCCCGCTGTAAAACCGTGCTTGTCCTCCAAGAGTTTGAAAAGTCGTCTGCTACAGTGGTTGTCATGGAAACGGAGGCGGGGATATAACGCCAGTGTCAGAGCTCTATAGCTGAAGCGTAGATCTTTGGCGTCTCAAACTTCTTCTGGCTTTCTTCCTGCATGTCTGCGGATACGGCATTAGTTTTCATCGGCTTGCAATCGACCATATTGAACCTCTCGAGTACTTTTTCCATCGGACGTGCGGTCGATTTTCAGACCAAGATAAGTAGAGACTGGGCCAGTGGTGATCTCGAACTCGTCTTTGAAAGACTCCAGGAAAGCATCAATGCCTTCGTCGGACCCTCCAGCAATCAAACCGTCATCGACATAGAGAACCAGGATAAGGTATGTATCTCCAGTCGATAGGACGTATAGACAACGATCACCGTCTGCTTGACTGAAACCATAGTCTCGTAATACTTGATCAATTCGTTGATTCCAGCAACGTGGTGATTGCTTTAAACCATATATTCCCTTGCGAAGTCTCCAGACCTTCCCGCTACCGTCATCGAAACCCTCCGGTTGACGCAAATAGAGTTCTTCCGTCAGATCTCCATATAGGAATGCAGTCTTTACGTCAAACTGCTTTATCTTGAGATTCTTCTGAGCGACTATATTCAAGAAGATACGGATCGTTTCATAGCGGGCAACAGGCGCGAAAGTTTCATCGTAATCAATCCCTTCACGCTGAACATAGCCCTTTGCTACAAGACGAGCTTTGTGTCTGATGAACGTACCATCTGCATCATTCTTCGTACGGAAAACCCAGCGATTCCCAATGATGCTTTTATTCAGTGGTGGATCAACCAAATCGTAGACTTCGTGCTCCGCCATGGCTGATAGCTCTTCGTCCATGCTTGCTTCCATTCTTCAGAGTCGTGACTGGAACGTGCCTCTTCTGCAGTCTTCGGAAGTTCATCGCAGATAAGAAAGACCTTGCCCACTGGTGTACAGGTACATAAGGTTATGTATTTGTACCCCGCCGTTCCGCTGGGCACTACGGCGGCACACAAGACAAAGAGTCATGCCGGACAAAAATACACCTTGCGAAACAAACGTTCGGCCAGTGAGACAGCCATGAAGACAGGCTCACATATGGCAAACAAACGCCCTCATCATGGCCCAACAAAAGGCGACACCATGGGTTGCCCTAATTCCCACCCTTGCACAGCTGAGGACTAGAGTGACTTCCTCTTCCACCACAACTCCTCCCCAGTAGGATATTGAATGCCGAGTATGGAACACCCCCGAGGTTCCAGTGACCCAGCGCCCCGAGCACGTGACACCCAAGGACTCCAGTGACCCAGTAAACCGGGTGTGGTGTCAGGGTTTAAAAAAACCCGGGTTTTTTTAAAAACACCCAGCCCATTGGGCTTTTTTGGGTTTTATTGGGTTTTTTAGGGTTTTTTACCTAAAATGATACCCTAAATCGATGATTTACTTCATTTTTATTTTTTATTTTCAATTTAGCACTACTTATTTATCGCTCTTATTCTTATCTTTCGTAGACGTAAAGTATCGTCTGCTCCATGTTCTGCTAAATATTTATTGAAAGTTGCAGAAGTTTAAAACTTACTGTTTAGTTAACACTGTTAACTTGCTACTGTTAGATTAGTGTTTACCAAAACACTGGTAATGTATTTTGTGTAAATACGTTTTATAAAAAAGCAATATTTTTGTATTATTATAGAATTTAAAGAATTAAAGTTTAATTTTTTAAATTCTTTAATATAGTTTAATTATTAAACAATAAATTTAAACTTTTTTCGTCATTTTTGAAACTATTTAAGGTGGGTTTTTTTAAGTGGGCTTTATTGTGGGTTTTTTAAGGTGGGTCCAACCCAAAATAACCCGTGGGTTTTTTTGGGTGGGTTTTATAAATTCGAACCCTGTGTGGTGTACAGGTACAGCAGACATTTTTCCTTGTCTTCAGTGTCGATCGATCTCGAAGGACAGGACCAGTGACTTCAGTGTGCGTTCCGACGGGTGTGGAGGCCACGTCTCGGGATACTTTGACGGATTGGGATGTCTCGTCTTTTGGGTTGCCAACGGCTCTGGATGACACGTCTTTGGATACCTCGATGGATTTGGATGTTACGTCTTCTTGGGCATCAACGGATCTGGTAGTCACGTCTTTCTTAGCAAAGGATCTCATAGTCTCGTCGTCTTGGGCATTGACGGATCTGGTAGTCTCGTCTCCGCAATCCGAATCTTCGGACAAGTGCTAGCCCTGTCTGGTGGCAACATAACATGCAGGGATAAAAGTTTCGATGGAACATTGCTCGGGGTTGAATTTTACGTCTCGGGACCGGATAACTTTCCTTAGCTCTGGAACGTAGATCCGGTATCCATCTGCATCTCCTTCATATCCAACCAGAAAAACCTTGTAAGCCTTCTTGGATAGTTTCTTGCGATTCACCTTCGGGATATGGACATAGGATTCGGTTCCGAAAACTCTCAGATGCTTGATTGACGGGGTAGTTTTCCCAGACCATAATTCAAGCGGAGTCTTCCCAGCGATACGAGTCGGTGCTGATCGGTTGAGAATGTAAGTCGTCGTGTTAACAGCCTCGGCCCAGAGATTCGGTGGCAGATCAGGTCTGGAATGAAGCATGGCTCTTACGGATTCCATGATCGTCCGGTTTTCTCTTTCAGCGACGCCATTTTGCTCCGGAGTGTATGGCATTGACCTTCGATGAGTTAGGCCAACCTCTTCAGTAGTGATACGGCGGAATTCGTCGTTGACATATTCAGTCCCATTATCGGTGATCAGTTCGCGGACAATATGTTCGTAGTTCTTGCAGACAGCGAGAAACTCCTTGAGATAGTCAACCACTTCAGATTTCTTGGACAGGAAATATGTCATTCGTAAACCGGAATACTCGTCTTTGAAGAAGAGGTAATAGTGCTTTCCTCCCAGCGATGGCGTTGGTGATGGCTCCCAGAGATCTGAATGGACTCTTTCTTCAGGTTTCATGGCCTTGCCAATACGGGTACCGATATTTTGACGAGACATCTTCCCATAGACGCAGCCCTCGCATACCGTATCCTTTTTCGAATCAGTGACTTAATATCCAAGCTTTTTCAACGTAGCAGCAGCATGGCGTTTGTCTTGGTGACCCAAGCGTTCATGCCAAACTTGGAGATAAGCTTTCTTGTCGTTCCTTGGATCTGCGGCAAGGTAGACCCGAGTTTGTGGCTGGTCTATCGTGACATCCAAGCGGTACAAAGATTCGACTTTCCCAGGAAGACATAGTTGACGCTTGCCTCTCTTCACGTCGTATAGCCCACAGGTAGTTGATGACGCTCGGAACTCCAGCTTCGGATTACGTCTTATGGCAGCCTTGAGTGAGAAGACGTTGCATGCAAAGTCACTAATATGCCAGACGTCATGGATAACGTCGCAAAGAACGGTATTGCCGACTTTGTAACGTATTCGGATGTCCCCTTCTCCGTCTGCTGTCATGTGCACCTTGTTACCAACTTGCAGCGTAGCTGGGCTATCGAAAGGTCGGAAGTTGACATACTTGGTCGCATCATTCGTAACATGCTGTGTTGCTCCTGAGTCCAAGTACCAGCGGCTTTCGGTGGATGACCCAGCCATCAGGCCATTTGCTGCGAGGTAACCGTCGTTACTATTGACCTCTGAGGTGTTGCGGCTACCTCTGACAGGTTTCCTGGGCTTCTTGCAATCTTTTGAAAAATGACCTGGCTGATTACAGTTGTAGCATCTTGGAAATTTCTTCCGAGGATTCCGGTTCGTTGCCTGTCCGGAGTATCCATTGCCTTCTCGACGAGCTATTAGCCCGGATGAATCTGCTGAAGCGTTGTCATCTCGTGTTGCGCGACCAATTAGAAGGCGCTCAAGCTCAGCGACAGTCTGCTTTTCGTCCGGCAGTGTATCCCACAGCATGCTGAACTCTCGGTATTCATCATGCGGCAAGGACTCGAAAATGCAAGCAACCAGAATGCAGTCATCAAAAGAGATATCCTTCTCTCTCTTAGCAGTGGTCAGGATGTCAGCCCACAACGAACGCATTTGAACAAGGTGGACTTTGTGGCTCGCATTAATTTAGCTAGAAGCTTCCGGAGCTGGTTCGATGACTTCTGCTCGAAAATCTCGAGGAGCTTGTCCCATATCTCCTTGGGCGTCTCGCAGTCAGCAATCATGTTCTGGACTTTACGGGATAACGCTGACCAAATGACTGTACGGCTTATGCTGACCGCTACTTGATATTTCTTGAAAACAGCCGCATACGTTTCTTCTCTTGACGTGGTTCTGATCGGTTCTGTCCAATCGCCTGTGATAATACCGTAGACATCTCGGATTATCAGGACATCGCTGACTTGTCTCTTCCAGCTACGCCAGTTCTCGGGACCAGACAGTCTGTCTATGTCTTGGCGCAGGAGGCTGTCGTCAGGATTCAGTGGACCAGGAAACAGGAACCAGTTGAGAAAAGACCGCCAGTGGAACATCGACATCTTGGTTGCGCAGTGGGAGCGTGCTGGGCCCATAACCTATTGAAGTTTTTACGCTTCAATGATAATAGCCGCTTCCACACAAGATGAAAATGAATTAAGACGGAGTCAACATTTTAAAACGATAAATCAAGTTTATTTAAGATGAAACAATACGAACTGAAGCAAAGTTACATTTTACATGGCTGTTTTTATACTGAATATGTAACTATTAAAAAAACATGGAAGAAAAAAACGTTATCGGTGCGACAAATGTAATATGCTTTAAAAAATATTTACACAATAAAAAGATTTTTTTCTTTGTTTACACATCGCATATCTTTATCGCTTCCAATTTTCTTCAACACTTTCGCTAACAGCTCCCTACACTAACTATTACCGTTTACCTTAACAAGTTTGTATGGAAAGGTGAAACCGAAGAAGTCGGGAAAATATTTTCCTTAAAGGGGCTCCAAAGTTCGGTGGCAAAATGTGTGTAAAGTCAGTAAAGTGCGAAATTTACGGTTAACTCTGCCCGCCTCTGCCCAGGCCGAGTGAGGGGTTGGGGGAAGGAAAAGCATGCTCAATTTTCTTTTTTTTTTGCCACCGAACTTTAGAGCCCCTTTAAGCAAGTAGAGAGAGATCTTGCAAAGCAGAAGAAGTTTTCACGCAGTGCCACAAACTGGGATCGATCTGAGTGGTCGGAGATTCACAAAAATGTGTACGGGATATGAAATCCGGGAATTTCTGCTGGTTATACAAATTTGTTGGTGGATTTCGAGATTTTTTAAAAATCTCTTTATTTTGATCTAGTCCAGACTGGATTTCGGTTACTGGTCGGATTTCTTGGAAAGTGTACGGGTTTCAATTAAATGCCCGGCCCCTAGGAATGAACCAAACGCCTCCTGCTGCGAGGCGAAAGTGCCAACCTCTTCGCCACCACAAACGGTCCATCCATATTGCAATTAAATCCGGAATTCGTAAACGAATTTCCAATGCTTTCCCCACCATATCCCCTATTAAGTAGTAATTGACTAAATTCCAAACTGACGGGGCCGTGCTTAGAGGTCTCGCGGCCCCGGGCGGAACTGAGTGTAGCGGCCCTCCGGTATGTACATCCCTATGTGAAAATTTTAGCGGCCCTGGGTGACCGCCCGGCTCACCCCCGCCACACCCCCTAAGCACGGCCCTGCAAACTGAATATTCTTATCTGAATTATTGAAAACTGATTTCCGGAAAAGATTTTACAAAAGTCGTAGCTGACTCAGTGGGGTTAACAACGGTTCTGGAGAGCGGGCCCCCAAACAATTCCGAAAAAAACGATCCTCATGATCAGATACTGCCTCAAAACCAATTTCGCCCACGGGCCCCAAAGGCTTACGTTACAGTCACCAGTGTGAAGACTAAAAGGGGGTTTTATTTTAATATGTTTGAAAAGTCTCGGTTATTTGAAAGTACTGCTAGATTTGAAAGAGCTTTGATGGCAAAGTTAAATGGGTTATATTTTTGCCAATGGTCTAAGACGTTAGACGTCGTTTTTGCTAAGAAAGTTTTGCTAGGTATATGCGACATTAATCCTAACGAGCAACTTGTTTTCGAGGCGTGAAATTTTGATAACAAGATGTCGCGGTCTGCGCGGAACACACATCGTATTTACTCGAGGCCCCCCGAGAAAATTCGAGTTTTAAGTCAGCGTGCTTTCTTTGACCCATTAACTAACACGTGGTCCATTTCGTGTACGTTAATTCAAATTTAAATGTTGTTTGTTTTTAAGTATGTTCTAAATTTAATTTAAAATAATTGAAAATGATATCACTGATCGATTAAGTTTTAAAATGGCAAAGCCGCCGTCTACAAAAAGTACGCATTATTGCGTATACAGAAATTGTGTAAATGCTAAAAAAATGGTGTTTCATTTTTCAAATTTCCAAAAGATACTGATAGGTAATTAAATTATCGCTGCTTCTTTAACTTTTCAAATTTAACTGTAATCTGTAATACTTTTAGATGTAAGCAGTGGACGAAAAACTGTGGCCGTACCGATTTGTTTGAAAAAACCCCTGAACAACTTACTAATTTATTTGGAATCCGCTTTTCGATGACGCCTAGAAATAGTTTCAGTTATATTAAGACTAGCCAAGAAGCCCGCCTTACAGGCGGGCCCTCAGCTAGTTGGGTGTTTCGAGGCACTTCACCCCAGTACGCCCCCAACCCCTATTTCCGTGGCACCCTTTTCCCCAAAGTAGAACCACCCCAGTAAGGCCCTACCTCCCCTTTATCCCCATGTGATAATTACCGGGGTACCCCCAGTAAGGCCCTACCTCCCCCTTTTCCCCATGTGATAATTACCGGGGTACTCCCCGTTTTTCCCATGTGATAATTACCGTTCCTCCCCTTTTTTCCCGTGTAATAATTACCGTCGTACCCACCTCCCCCTTTTTCCCATGTGATAATTACCGTGGTACCCACCTCCCCGTTTTCTCCTTGTGATAATTACCGTGGTACCCCCTCTCCGCTTTTCCCATTTGATAATTACCGTGGTACCCACCTCCCCCATTTCTCCTTGTGATAATTACCGTGGTACCCTTTTCCCCATAGTAGAACCACCCCAGTAAGACCCTTCCTCCCCCTTTTGCCCCCGTGATAATTACCGTGGTACCCCCTCTCCGCTTTTCCCATGTGATAATTACCGTGGTACTGACCTCCCCCTTTCCAATGCGAGAATTACAGTGGTACCCTTTTCACCCTCAAAAATAACTCAGTCGTACCAAACGCCCCTGTACCCCTTTAAACCCCCTGTATCCAATCGCTGATGCATAAAGGCCACGGAACTAACGTACGCCGAGAGGGCCACGGGACTTTCAAATTGGAACGACCCCGAAATCCCCCGCCCCGCCTCCCACCTCCCCGTTCCCGAAACTCACAGGCCGTCTGAAACTACCCTATACGATCCCCCCCCCCCCCCCCCTCCGGAATTCGCGCGGTGGAAACAGAGATAAAATTTCGGGTGTATTGCGGGTTGGGACAAACACGGCCCAACTCTCAGGAGCGACAGATTTCGAGAAAATATATAGTCGAACCACCTCAGTAACGAAGCCAAAGGTAGTCTCGGTTTCCCTCTGTACCGTGGGTCGCTTTTTTCTCGCCGCCCCGCCTTTGGCTTCATGACAGACTAAGCACACATTCTTGAAAGCTGGGACGTACGACCAACGTACCAAGCGCTCCTTATAATATAGATATAGATAAAAATAAACGCGTTTAACAAGATTCGGTGCCGCATTTTTGTCCAAGGCACCGGGTCTCTCCGATTGGTACGGACGTACGTTTTATTGAAACAGAGTGTCAGCTGCGACACATTTTAATTTTGCGATTTAGGGTCCATCATAAGATGGATTTTTATATCCAGAATTATAAAATATAAATTATATGGCTATTTAAACAGACCATTTTTTTAGGCAGGGGGTTTAAAATTAATGATATTCGATTTGTGATAGATAATATGTATCAAGTAAAATGAAAAGTAACATTCGGATATGCTCTTGGAAACTTTTTTTAATGAAAAATTTGAATAAAATGGTATGACAGTGCACTGAACCGTCTTTTACAATGATTTTATCATATACACTACTGTTATTAATATCGGCCGATATTATGGGCCACGGATAGCCGATATATCAGCTGTACCCATATCGGTGCATCCCTAGTTCCTGTAAAATCTTTGTGTCCTCTGTGTCTCGGGCAGGTCCTCGATGAGGTATCGATCACATTTGAGCTTCTGATAAACCGCGTAAAGGAACTGTATAAATCCGTCTCGTCGGTCTTTAGCCACTTTATCCTGGAAGTACTACTCTGCTCGTTCGCCGGGACCTCGTAATCGACGTTACATTTCCTTCAATATTGTCCCCTGTGGAGCCGGAAACCATTTTCTAAGAAGGTCCTTCCACACTGCCCACGTGCGATCAACGGTGTCGAGACCTTTGTACCAGGTTTTGACTGTACCCTTGAGCTTAGGTAGCGCGTAACTGATTTTAGCTTTATTGTCCCAAGCGTACGCGGAGGCCACTTGTTCGACCTTTCTTAAAGGGGCTCCAAAGTTCGGTGGCAAAAAAAAAAGAAAATTGAGCATGCTTTTCATCCCCCCCCCCAACCCCTCACTTGGCCTTGGCAGAGGCGGGCAGAGTCAACCGTAAATTTCGCACTTTACTGACTTTACACACATTTGGCCACCGAACTTTGGAGCCCCTTTAATCACATCGTTACGGTCTGAAGAGATTGTTTGGGGTCAAATTCGGGTCAGAATCTCGATAATTAAGCGCCGACGGAACTGCCTGTTGGGCGGTTAGGGCTAATTCTGCCACGGGCGCGGCGATAAGGTCTTGCATCGCCGTCATCGGGATAAATCCAGCGGTAGCTTCGTTCTGTTCATTCTGGTGGCTTCCTGGGTTGTTCTCGTTTACTCTGTAGTGTTTATTTTGATGATTATTAAGTACTAAAGGCATTTAGTAATAATATAATTAACACTTTTATTCTTTAGCTGTATATTTACATGACTCGTACAAAACTATGCCGTCTTCATTGTCTGATGATATATCACATGTTTTTCTCTGACCTTATCTTCGGCATACAAATTATAGCGGTAAAATTTAAAAATAGAATAGTACAGATTACACAAACATTATAGATTATAGATACAGATCATTACATACTCGTTCTTTGAATGGTGGTCAACGGTGTCTCGATCATCTTTTCTTTCGCTACCATTCCCTTCTAAATCTTTGACATTTGTACTACCTTCAGCCATAATGAAATTAGTAATTATCACGTTTTCTCCGTCAGTATTTGGTTGTTGGCTGTTTTCGTCACTCGATGGTTCCGCTTTCTGTCTATTTTTGATACGTTCACTTCGTCTTAATTCAACGTTATCGGTTATCAAAATATTTGTACCCTTCAATCGAACTCGTTCCGTACGGGTCAATCTGAAATGTTTTCATTCCGTAATGGCGGAGACGGTGTGCCTCGTGTTTTACGCAGCTTGTCTGTAAAAATGCTTTTCCATCGGCAGATTCAACATCCCACTTCTGAAATATTAGCGTTCGTTCGAAGCGTTGCGTTAAAGATATTTATTTATACAAATATAAGATATTTATTTATACAAATATAAGATATTTATTTATACAAATATAAGATATTTATCTATACAAATATAAGATATTTATTTATACAAATATAAGATATTTATTTATACAAATATAAGATATTTATTTATACAAATATAAGATAAGGTGACGAGTATCCGAAGAAAGATCATGTTATGTTTTTTTCTAAGAAAAATAAAAAACAATTTCTAATCCACTAAAATAATTTTTGCATAATTTTACCTAGAATAACAGCTTGCCAACAGATACATTTGTTTGAAATGCTCGAGCAAGAAAATCTGTGGAATCAAGAAAAACGACTGTTTAAGAAAGATGAGAGCCAAGAATTTATAATGATTTTAAAGGATTTAAATCCAGCGCTATAATTGTTATTTTTGCGTCTTTCATGCTTATTTGCCAATTGATATGTAAAAATCTGTAAGAAATAGCGAAATAAAAGAGATAAAATTTTCATGAAGTCGGCAACAAGGCCAAATTTACCATTTCACCATTTCCAAAATCGATCAAACTAAAGCTATCGTGTAATTGTATCTGTAATTATAGTTACATATTAACAAAATTAAACAGATTAATTTTTTAAACTTACTGTTTTAAGTTCATTAACCAATCGCATTTTATGTAATTTGCCTCAAGGCAAATTATTAAATGCTTAGTATGTTATTTCCATTTCTCCTTATTTTACAAATATTTCGTTATAATATCTCGATAATTGCAATTTCTCGAAACGATCAGATGAGCCATTTGTAGATGAAAACACTTCCATGATTCCTGAAAGCTTTTTAAATATCGTTAAAAAAGGGCGTAATCAGGGGTAGGGTTTTGGGATTTAGAGCCTTGAAATTAATCAAGGGGATGGTACATTTTAATCTACCGGTGGGTGCAAAATGAAGGGCGGATGACTCTTCCGTAATAGGTGCACAAGCTTCCCGTAATGAGAGCTAATCGGCCTACTTCTCATCAGCTTAAGTCTCAAAGTGGGTGTGAAACGTAACAATGATTGTAAGTCTCAAGGTGTGTGCCAAATGTAACGTCAGATAGCTCTCAATGTGGGTGCAAAACGTAATATCAGCTGTAATTCTCAAGGGAGAGGTTGGAAAAATGTTAGTTAATTTTTGGGAAGTTTCAACACCATCCGAAATAAAATGCGGAATACGCCCTTTTGTAAAAATGAAGCTGAGGTAGATACAATAACAATTCTAGTTATTTTGTTGAGAGTTTGGAAAAAAAATTGAGCCACGATGTCTTGGTTTTATTACGTGAGTAATTTCCTTTAATTGCCGCTATACAAGTATAATGCCGCCATTGAACATAAGTGAAATGCTTAGCAAAGATTTTACCATTAACCTCGCGAGTCTTGGAAATAATCTATATCTAGAACAGTTTGTATATTTTTTAAGAATATGATTTTGCTGCCTTTAAACAACAAAAGATACAGTTTTGGAATATAGTCAAATTCAAAACTTTTATCTCTCCCAATATATGGAAAGCTTCTTGCTATAGAAGCGTCTGGATCAAGGTAAGGCTTTAAGAAATAAATGAAATAGAAATGTTACGTAAATCAAGGGTATGCTTAATAAGATATCACAAATGATACGTTGAAATATATCACTAAAAGGTTTATTATCATGAATACGCAAGAGAAATGTGCCAATACTATCATATTCGGAAACCGCATGGATTTCACGAAAATGCATGATTAACATAAAAAATTAAGTATCGAGTAAACGTGTTAACCGCGTGAACATTGCGAAAGCATGTGAATATCATTAAAACAAAAACCAGAATGTAAACACTGGCATTTAGTGAAACCACCTTATCGTAAATTCCGCAAAATTATTCGTTCATAAATAATTGAATAAAATTGAGTTTCAGGAAAAGAAATAATTTTGTAACAATAGAAAACTCACCGGGGGTGTTTTGTTATATGTTAGTCTTTAATAAAGAATGACTTTAGATTTGTTAATAACATTTAATTTGCTAGTTTAATAGAGTAAAATAGTAACATACAAAATTACACCTGTTCACTAGAGAGAACACGGACTGAACAAATGATTAATTATATAGTCTTTGTTCTAGGTTGCCAGATTATGGTGGCTATGATTAATATGGATAACATAACAGGGGGGGGGGGGGGAGCTTGTAAGCCCTGAAACCTTTTTATTTGTGGAAATTTAGTACCACGCTAGTATTAAAGCCAGAGGTGGTCCTTTAGAATAATTCTAGTAAATGTGTGAACTAAGAAATTCCTTTTTATCTGTAATTTTAATAATTAAAAACATTTGTGACAAAAATCTTATTTTAATTTCATTTCGAACATATATGTTTCCAGCAATTAGCCTGCGAAGGTCCATGTTTCCAGCAAGGAGCTTGCAAAGGTACAGGTATCCAGAGAGTAACATGAGCAGTATAGCTACCGAAGTAGCTATATTGTACATTTTCCGTGAAGAGACGTGCGAAGGTACATGATTCCAGCAAGAAGCCTGTGAAAGTACATTTTTTCAGTAAGGAGCCTGCGAAGGCACACTAGCACAGTTTCCAGAGAGTAGCATGAGCAGTATAGAAAACTGTATACTTCTCCCGAAATAGATATATTGTAATCATTATAAAAGCAATAGTCTGTGATGAGGGTTAAAATAAAAATGTATTCTGAGTCCTTCGAATGAGAAAATTTTAGCATTTTTTGACCCGCCACACGATTTAAAAAGCGTCAGAAATAACCTCAATAAATATGATATTGTAATAATCGTATTTTCCACTTGAACTAATCCGGAATATGGCTGAAAAAAGTTGTAAAA
The DNA here is from genome assembly GCF_980474605.1 of Leiobunum rupestre. Taxonomy (NCBI): domain Eukaryota; kingdom Metazoa; phylum Arthropoda; class Arachnida; order Opiliones; family Sclerosomatidae; genus Leiobunum; species Leiobunum rupestre. The sequence goes on from NC_143385.1 coordinate 76,411,710, forward strand.
TAGAGCTAATTAAGTCTTATTTGTGTGTAAAATTTATTTTTAAAATTTCTGTAATGCCAATCTTATTTTAAGGCTATTTTAAGTTTAAAATAAGGATATTTCACAGTGGAAATTTTAATTTTATCTCGGTTATTAAAGCTGTATTTTTAAACCAAATTCAAAACTCGTTCTGATCTTCATTCTCATTCAAGTAGTATTTTATACTTGATTTAAACCGAACAGTCGTATTAAAGAGCTTATTAAGTCTTTTTAGAGTGTCAAAGTTGGTCTTTAAAATCTGACTAGTTAAAACTTCAATTAACCTTTTAGAATTGATTTTTAAATTTGGTTTTCTGGAAATTTACTAATCTAGTTACAAATAAATTAGAATATCGGAGCTATTATAAATTGAGCCCCTTCACATATTTTATAAAGTATCTATTTTTTAAATAATATAGAGGCCTAAGGGACCCCCGAAATTTTATCACTTGCTTATTTTTTGCTCTAAAAATATATAATAATGAATTTCCTCGCATTATATTCCAACTCCAAAATTTTTTTTTTTGCTTTTATCATCGAAAACATGGGGGCTGCCGTTAATATGGCCCCCATTTTTAAGTTCAACTTAATCTTCTTAAAGGTATTGACACATCTCTTATTCTTGTGGTAGCATTTATTTGCTTTGTGGGTTCCTTATATTGATAGAAATCATTTTCAGGTGAAAAAGAAAGTTGGATAACTTAATCCTTCAGTTTGTTGATTAAAAGTCATTTTTTGTATAATTAGATTTTGGTTTAAGAATTTACCATTAATTTTATCAGTTTTTAGGTATTTTGCAATTTCCAGCAGCTGTTGTTACAAAGTTTAATAGCCCGCCACACGCAAGATGTAAAAACCCGGAGTAGCTACTCTTTTGAACATTAATAACACATCAGCTTAAAAAACTATGAAGCTATAAATATTGTGTTTCATTAGCAATAACACGAATTATTTTAAGTTTCTTTTTATTCCGGTATTATCATATAAATGGTTAATGAAGTATACAGAACACTATCTGCTTCAATGTTAGACCGTAACAGTTTATTTTCTAGGTCTTTTTATGCTAATTTAATGCTAGATTTCTACAGGATTTGATAGGATTTAACAAACTTCGTGCTTTTAACAAATGTAACCTTAAGTGCTTTGCTTATAAATTAGAGTTTTATTTTAATCATTTTTTGTGCCGTTGAACGAACCTCTCGGATTTCAAACACTCGAGCACAATATTGAAAGCTTATTAAGCGTATGAGAAAATCTTTCTTTAAAATGGTTTAAAATCAACGGGCAAACGATTGTTAAATCACTTTAAAATTTTAAATCTCGAATTTTGACACCGTTGCCGAAAAGTGAGTACCTCGCCATTTCACGAGCTGCCCAGTCTATTCCCCGAACCAATTTAACTAGCCTCTTAACTCGAATTCATTGTCAACAAAATTAATTTAGTAGTTTTTCATTTTCTATTTGCAATTTTTCAGTAATTCATGTTAGTGTCTATTATATAAAATGTGCTCTTATTTTCGTAATGAAGAAGTGGACAAACGCCAATTGCTTTTAAATTATATTAAACCCAGTAAACTGCACCATCAGTGATTCTGATTATCTGATATATTGACGGAAAAGTTCAAAGTCGTATTTCCGTTTTATTTATTTTTTCAAGAAAAGTTTTGAAATCTAAAATCCAGAGTTGCTTAGTAACTACAGTCGACAAAATAGATAATACTACAATTAACTGTAAATTTCTAATATTGAAATAAAACTTAAGAATGTTGTTTTTCTGGCAAACGCATTTAACCCAGAATTTTGACATTTTCATGGAAATTTATTACGAAGGTGATGCTTTAATTTCAGAAATCCGAACTTTGAACCGAAAGAACAGCTAAAAATATCAGTCTTATATTCAGTACCCAAATAAAAGTTAAAGCAGTATTCTTTTGTCGGAAGGATAAATATCAATTAATCGTATGTTAAATTTAAGAAGTAATACATGTATAATAAATTTTTAGCTAAACTAATTATCTACGAATCCCAGTCTGGAATCTTGAAAATCTCTTTTAGTAGAGCTTATTGATATTTCGATTGGATTTACAGATGAAAAAGTCTTTACTGTGTGCTTAAAGAAGACCGAGATGTAATGATAATATTGTTTGGCTAGAGTTTCTTCCGAGAAATAAAAATAGGAATTACTAACGATCAAATTTCTCCAGTGCTATTCGTTGTTCAATAATACCGTTCTTGTGAAATTCTGCGATAAAGTGTCATTTACTTAAATGTTTAGAGAAGAACCTTCATACCTTGAAAGCCAAATCATTCGGCCGTGATTTAATATGTAAAATAATCAGCTAGTCTTATCCCAACGCACCACCTTAGGCCCAAGTCATTTAATGCCTTTTAATTCAGTAGGCTTACTGAAATTGAGTAGGAGGGTGGTGGTAAGCCCTTCATGCCAGGTGAGCTAACTGCTCCCTACACTTACAATTATCATGAACGTCCAGTGGCGACTTAAGAAGGCTGGGTCCCCGGGGCGGCGGCAGTGTTTTGTGACACCCCCCAGGACCATGCAGAAGTTTTCACGGGTCCGTCTTCTTCAAGTTTAATCGTTCTGATTTGTACCCCCCCCCCTCGAGCTTCTCTGATGGCACCCCCTGCTGCCCTGGTACCCGGGGCGGACCGCCCCCCCCCCTTAGGCCGCCACTGTGAACCTCTACAAGTTTTAGGATAAAGGGAAACCAAAGATCTCGGAGAAAACCCCTATAACTAATAGGAAGATAGCTTTCATACTCTTTTGGAGGTAATTCCGTACGCAAGGTCCACAAACCATATTGAATGCCACACTTTTGTTATCAAAATGAATATAGAGAAAACGGTATACAAATGCCCAAGAGGTACCGAAGATTCTACATAAACCTTCTCCTACTTAAAAAAAATTCAGGATAAACCGTTTATTCAGAGGTAGAGCGGTTTAAAAAGCTAACTCGCGAGTATTGGAGATTGGAATCGAAAAGACAGTATCAAATACCGTAGCTATCGCATCATTAAGCAAGAAGCTAGAAAGTAGATGCTTGGCCAATCCGCGAGGAATTTGTGAAAATGTTTTGGAAGTGGCTGAAGGTCAATTTCAAAGAAAGTTGAAACTCAAAAAGAGTTTACTTCTTTAAAGGAGAAATGAAGCTGTATTTACCATAAATAATAAAAACAAAAATTGGTGATAATATTAACTGAATCGAGAGTGGCGACGGCTTAAGCCAACGATTGTAATTTTTAATAAAATAAATAGCCTGCTGAGCATCCCTGAGTAAGACACGTGCTCAAGCCTCCTCACGGATTTCAAGTGACGTAAAATTAAGAAAAAAAACTTTGTGGTGTATGATTTCATATTAACAATGATCTTGTACCAATGTTTTTAATTAATAAAAGGAATACTAATCCTACATTTTAAACACACTAGTTAAAATTACTGCTACTTCACTAACTTAAAATTTTGAATTTTATTAAAAACTTGAAATAGTATTTGAGCTTTCGGAGTGTGGCCCTTCGTCAGCCGATGCTCATATACTTTTTATTATTTAATAAATACAATCATTTAGAAATTACAACATTACTCGCGGTGTCAACATTTTAACTATTTCAATTTAAATTCCCCCAAACTGATGTTTACCGCACCTTTGTCCAAATTTCACTTGCCTCTGTCTGTTTTATATGCTGATTCTCTAAAACATCTTTTGTACCAACCCGCTTCTCGGCATAACACCTTTGTAGAATTCCAGTCTATTTGGTGGTTTGTTTTCGGATTTTATATGCAATGCTTAACCATACAGTTCGTTCACTTTTTAACACCAATTTAATGTTCTCTTATCTCCGGGTTTTTCCTTTGTATTTATTATCGCAAAAAGTTCTAATCTCGTATACTATTTCAGTTTTGTGCAATTCTTCCACTTTCGGTTTAATTTAAATGAATACAGATTTGAATGTATTTTACATGTATGTCTTATTTACTTATGTCATATTATATTTTTTTTCCGGAGAGTCCACCAATATAGGATAGTGAAATAATATAATTTGGTTTTTCTTTAAAACATGGTTATTAAATATTTTATGAATAAAATTTTTGGGGTAACCACTATTTATAAATAGTTCTTTATTATTTAACGGGTAATCTGACAAGCATTCTATTTAATTTTTAAAAGAATTTGATATTCCTATTTTATTTTTATATTATACGAGGATGAAAATTTTGAAATGCTATGACGTTAGTTTTTTCTGATGCATTGACAGGTTATATTTCCATTATTATGCTTTACACAGATATCCAAGAACGGTATTTTTCTTCTTCTTCCAGTTCATAGGAGAACTGGATGTCCTTTAGTTTTATTCACGATCCCTAAAACTAATTTTCTTATAAAAGTGTATTTTAATTATAAAGACATCGTCCATAAACCGTCTCCAAAGATTAATATATTGATTTATTTTAGTTTTCTTTAAAATGGTTCCTTCCGCTTGTTCAAAACTAAATTTGCAATTGGTGCCGACAGTGGATGGGTTGCTTGCCCTTGATCTTGCGCGTAGTATTTGCCCTGGTCCCTGAACCCCAATATAACTAATAATTTTCAAAATAGCATATTTATTTCTCAGTTTTTCTAAAGGTGTGATATAATTATAATTGATTTACAGATTTATCGACATTCCTTTTGAGGCAACGGATATTTAAACAGGACATTTACGTACCGAAGAAGTTATATAACCGTATTTAAACAGCGGATCGAAACATCTGCTATCCACAAGAAATTTTTTTTGTCTCTGTACGTGGACACCAGAATAATTAAGTAGATTAATCAGAAATTGAACTATCTATAATTTTATATTATCTGTAAATTAAATTAACGGTAAATTTTATTATAAGAAAAGACATAAATAACTTAAGTAAATATTTTGGCCAATCTTCGGAAAATTGCTACCAGCAGAATTTTTACAGGAACATCCATTTAGTCACAAAATATAAAGTGTCAAATGTCACCACCGTTTTGATGAAGGGCACAATTTTTTAAGGCCGGAAATAGGCGCACAATAATGGCTTTTGGCTAGTTTATTCGTTGGTATTGTATTTAAGTCTATGTCCTCAATTACTAAAATTAGGGCCCAGCTTTCCCAAACAAAAACGGTTTTATGAGATATTTCGCAACTATTAATCGTTTTTGCGCAATCGTAGTTTGAACGTTGTCCCCAAAACGCTTTTTACAATTTGGCACCTTCCTTGAGTAAATACCCAACCGCCACTCTCATTCGCAGTCGCCTGAATTTACGTCGCGTTTTTATCCATGCAGCCGCGTTTAAAATGTACAAGTTGGCTAGCTATTGTGGTTTCTGTAATAAAACGCTTGAAAATGGAGCGACTGTGATGATTTAGCATGGATCGAATGCTCTGATAGAAGCTAGAATTGAAAGGAACGATGGGAAAAACAAATTTATGCGCCATGTAACTTCAATCGAAATCCATATAGAGTGTCGCAAGTATTTCTTCTGCAAGAACGGTATTAATTATTTGAAAAGAAAACTAGATATTTCAGAAAAACGATGGAGAGAAACGTGCAAACAGACTCCAGCGCGTCGTCACAAACTCAACCGTCAAGGAAGGCGGACAATTGTGAAGCACGTTTCGGGTGCAACGTTCGATTTGCGATTTCGGAAATATGATGACTTGTACCATAGTTTTCAGAAGAACCGTTTTTGTAGGAATTAGCTGGGGCCTAATTGTAGGATTTGATTTATTCATTGTAAATACAAAACCAACTGAGATATTAATCAAAGGTCATTTATGTGCACCTATTCCCCGCCATAAAATATTTTGCTCTTAACAAAATGATGGGGACTTTTGACACTTTATATATTATAAAAAATGAATGTCAAAAATTCAGCTCGATAGCAAATTATCCGAAATGAAACCTTAAAGTTACTGGACTATATAATATTCATATTTGTTTGACAACCGTTCATGATAAAAACATAACAAAATTGAGCGAACCACATATTTTGGTATCGTCCCTTTCAACCGAATTCCCATTCGACCAAATAATTAAATTTTTTCAAGCCAATGGGCTAGAAAATTGAAAGGTACCATTCAATCAAAAAATAGCCTTCCAGATCAACGGAATATATTTTAGACCAAAGGGTTAGAAAATTGAAAAATGCCATTTAATTTTGGTTATGTTAGGTAAGATTAGGTTAGGTTAGCTTAGGTCACCTTAGGTTAGCTTAGATTAGCTTAGGTCAGCTTAGGTTAGGTTAGGTCAGGTCAGGTTAGGTTAGGACAGATCAGGTTTAGTTAGGTTATGTTAAGTCAGGTCAAATCAGGTCAGTTCATGGAAAGACACCTTTTAAATACATAATGCACTTATTATTTCAGAAAAAAATAAAATAGAGAAATAGATCAGTAAATTTAGGATTTGATCCCGAAATTATGTATGACAAGCAACTCCAAACGGTTTTGTGGTCAAGACGGTGTACCTAACGTGAAAAAAAACACATACCGCATTCTTTGCGAAGGTTCACATGTCTTTAAATGGCAGCGTTTTGGTCAATATTTAGGTGGATATGAATACACGATAAAAGAAAGGTTAATTATTTCAATAAAAGGGTTTATAGGTAGACAATTACTTATTATTTTGGGAAATTGTTTGTATTTATACCGTTAGTGCCACCTGATGTGCATAGATGGATAACAGGCCGCCATTTGGTCTTTTGTCGGTATTTTGGCGGTTTTGGGTATGCCATAAACTTTACAAGATGGCAGCCCATCTTGCATCGCATACCCGAAACAATAAAGTACAATTAAAGAGTTTCTGGATCGAATAATATCTATGATATTTATTATTTATTATACGTTCTGTAGCATGCTGCGAGATATCTGACCTCAGCCTCTATCATAACATATACTAAGCATACTCTAATAAAAACCTCGTTTCCCACTGCTCGTGTCAGGCAGTTTTTAACAATTATCGCCATTGCTTCTTTTCGTGACGCCGGAGATTTTCGTTTTGTATTTCCTTGAGCGCAAGTAATCGCGCAAAACAGTTATTTCATTTTAAAACCCCAATATGTTTAGTTTTACTTATATCAGAAAGAAAAATTGTCCCTCAGCATTTCGTCTAAAATCAACCGGTATAAAAGTTTAGGTTTTTTCAACAATAAATGTACACTTAATACAATTGGTTTCATATTAATCGCCTACTTTATGTTAAATTATAAGATATTAAGTCAGAAGTAGAAATAACGTGAGCCACTAGAGCTTGAGATTAGATATGTTAAAGGGAATTATTTAAAGTTTGGCTTACCCATTGAACATTTTAAAATATTTCTGCCAATGTGGCGATCTAAACTAATGTCAGAAGAAAATAGGGGAAGTACGTATCTGTAGCTTTGAGCCGTAGAAGTCGTCGTGTGACCCACGAAAACGCCTTTTTACGCATAATAAACCAAACTGAAAAAGTAGTCCTACTTTTGTTTTGATTCAACACGGCTATAATCGATGAAAGCAAATACGCCTTAGCTCAAATAGCAGAGAATGAGAAGGGCAATATGTTACAATTGTTCAATTTAAGAAAAATGACTTTTTAAACGATGTATTCATCCGCGATTTCCCGCCAAACCGTTTTGGCGCGAAAATTCGTGAAAAGTGACGCCTTTCCAAAGCTGACTAGAAGCGTACTTCCCCCTATTTTCTTCTGCTAATGTTTAAAGACTTTGTTTCATCATATAGAACAATCGAGTCTATATACGTTTCCTTATTTCTGGATGGGTATTAGCGAGTTCTGTTCTATACAAAGCTTACTCCGGCAACCTAAAAGGACATTTGATAGTTTCTCATGACGACTTTGTAAATTCGGTGGAGGATATTTTGCGCAAGGAAGAAATGATTTTCTTTACTAACAAGGTCTTTTGCATGGAAAGTATCAAAAACGTAAGCTAAATCTAGATAACATAAGTACGTCACGACTATAATATTTAAACACGTCCAGGTGATCCTCGGATTTAAATTGAGAAACTATTCTCACCCGACAGTCTTATCACTTTTTGAAAGAACACTTCGCTCTTTAAAGAGGATTTTCCACTTTCCCATAACGTGTTTAAAACATTTTGCTGGTTCTAATTCAAAGACGATAATCTAGTTTTCAAAAAGAATTTGCAATTCGCACAGACGATTTTCTAAAATTTTAACATCATAATTTTTTTCCATTAGTAAAATATGGCATGTTTAAGGTAGCTTCCTTTATTACAACCTTCATTTCAACCCTTTAACCCTATCTGCCATTAATTGATCACCTGTAAGAAAATATTCCAATATTCCTGACATTCAAGACTATTCTTCTATCACTCGCTCGTCCATCAAAACACTCTGATACCAACATTATAAAACCGTTAGATGCTATACCGACTAAAGACTTCAAAGTGTTATGTTGCGCTCTTACCCTTAATTGTTTCGGTCGTTGCACGACCACTTCAGCTAATTAATCACGCAAGTTGCATTCGGTAAATTTTCTCTAAATGATTTGGGTATGATACGTGGCATTGTTCCTCAATTGAAACAAAAAGTTATATTTTGCATTTGGTACTTCATTATGGGTAACTAGTAATGAATTATGTTTGCTACCATTGTTTTGTAAATTGTAAACTGAAATCTAAGATCTGCAAAACTTAGTCCAAGTCATTATCCCATTAATATCAAAAGTATTTGAGCACCAAATATCAATTTAAAAATTTTTTTGGATCGTATGGCTTAAGAACTTCTATTAGCTGCATGAAAATCATAAGTGATAAACCAGTATAAACTTTGCATGAGTAAAAATTCAACCTGAACTACATAGTCTTTAGTTCGTGGTTTTTGATGCGATATGTATGATCTTTAAAAATTATTGATTGATCCTCACAAATCTGCATTTCAGTTTGACACGCAGCTGCAACAAATAAATATTATTTTGGGGTACTGACACCGCAAGTAGATATCTCGCAGCTTACTGGGCTCCATCCTTAAAGAAACATGTACGTGAAACACAATGAGGTGTAAGTACAGACATGGTTTAAAAAAGATAAGCTTTCTGCGTGTTACCTAAAATTTTTAAAGAACAAAAATTCTAATTTAGTCAGTTCTAATTAATTAATATATTGAAATACTACCTAGTACTTAAAAATGGTCTTTTTGTGGCATAGAATACAGGGTGTCTCTATTTGCTCGATCAGGCCATTTTTCTCAAAATGTATTTATGCTAGGGTTCTGAAATTTTCAGGGTTTATTTGTTAGGTATGGAAGGCTTTGGTTACTACATTTCAGAAAAATCGAATGATTTTGTGCTGTTTTGGAATTTTTTTTCACCGGTAGGTGTCACGCAAAATGTTTCAATAGAAAAGTTGTAGGGCATAGTCGAAAGTGTAAAAATAATTTTGGTTCGGTTGAAAAAGGCCTATTTTTCACTGAGTTTGGAGGTCGGGGGAAAAAACAGGATGTACTAGCAGGCAATAGCCTTTAACGAATTGTAGGTAACATGCATTTCAGTTATAATATTTCGAAAAATAAACAAATAATAATTAGCCCAAGTGACAAATGTTTTTTAATGACTTCTACAAAATGTTTTCAAAAATGCCACCTTCTGATGCAATGCACAAATATGCACGATGTTGCATATTGCGAAATGCTCCCCGAACCATTTCTGGAGTCACCCGGCGACATGCTTCGATGATTCTTTGTCGTAAATCTTCAACGCTCGTCACAGGTGTTTGGTATACGTAGTCCTTTACGAATCCCCAAAGAAAAAAGTCGAGTGGTGTTAGATCAGTGGATCTTGCAGGCCAACGAACAGGACCAGTTCTTCCGATCCATCTTCCAGGAAACTCGTCGTTTAGATATGCAACCACGTCACGATATTGGTGAGGTGGCGCCCCATCTTGCTGGAACCAGATGCGTCTGTACTCGGCCAGAGGAATGTCGTCCAACACGTTGGATATTTCATTTTGAAGGAACTCCAAGTAGTTTTGACCGTTCAGACGATTTGGCAGGAAGAACGGGCCAATAATTCTGTCACCTAACAGACCAGCCCACACATTAAAGCGAAACTGCACTTGGTGGCGGTGAGGAAATCCCCAGTGTGTATTCTCGTAGTCCCACATATGCTGGTTTTGACGGTGGAAAGGCCCATCTCTTCCGAATGAACATTCGTCGGACATCAGTAGATGATCGTGAAAATCCTGGTGTGCGTAAGCCATGAGGCAAAACCAATTGCAGAAGTCGAGTCAGCGCTGTCTATCACCGTCATGCAGTCCTTGGTGAAGTGTCGCTCGATAAGGATGAAAATAGTGTCTTTTGAGTGTTCTCCAAACGTAGTTTCGATCCAACCCTAAGTCAAAGCTGGCAGTCCTGACGCTCGCTCGAGGATAGGCGACGAAGTAGGCAAGTATGGTGTTTTCCATGTCGATGTCCTGGAGACCACGACCACGATACCTCGGATTGATATTACCCCAGTTGTCGAAGTCGCGGACCACTCTAAGAACCGTCGTATGACTTGGTCTGCAATTGGGAAATCTTCGTCTAAATAACTGACTTACTAGAGTAGCATTACGACGACCTTCTCCGTAAAATAATTCTAGCATATGAGCGCGCTGATCTCGAGTGTAAAGAGGCATACTGGACAACAATCGGCGAAGCTGAGATAATGCTTTAACTTTGAAATGTAAACGCTTTAAATACTACTCGGACAATTGATATTTCACGTTAAAAACAACAAAAGAAAAATAAGCGTAATTTTTGGTCTACAAATCTTTGTTTGATGATCTTACTCGTAACCACGTCGAAATGGAAGACGCGGTCTTTGTCTACTTTGTCTAATTAGGTGTTGAACGTAATAATTTTCTTTAACAATAACTTTTTGCAGATCTGATTATTAACTACATAGCTGAAAGCATAAGTTCCCTAAAATAAATGTACATGTGTGTTGTGATTATGTACGATTGTTTACGTTAAAGGCTATTGCCTGCTAGTAGATCTTGTTTTTCCCCCGACCTCCAAACTCAGTGAAAAATAGGTCTTTTTCAACCGAACCAAAATTATTTTTACACTTTCGACTATGCCCTACAACTTTTCTATTGAAACATTTTTCATTAAACTACTGGTGAAAAAAATAAATTTTCCAAAAAGGGCACAAAATCGTTCGATTTTTCTGAAATTTAGTAACCAAAGCCTTCCATACCTAAACAATAAACCCTGAAAATTTTAGAACCCTAGCATAAATACAATTTGAGAAAAATGGCCTGATCGAGAAAATTGAGACACTCTGTATATTCCTTTAAATAACAGGATTTTTGAAGCCTAGGTCCTCAGCGGTGGGATCTTCCTTTGCGGGCGATTTTCATCTGAACCTGAAAACACTTATCACATGCACATCTGGGGTTGATGTATTGATTAATGGACCGGCAGGTTTACGTTTCTCTGTTTTAATGAGCACCGGTTTATATTATGGAACTGGGTTCTGGCCATTAGTTTTAATTTCAAATATAAAAGTATTTACCAGATGAAATGGAGCAACCTTTATATTTGTATTTTCATTCAATGGGCTTAGCACGCAAGGGAAACTAACCTTACAAGAAAACAACTAATAGGAATAATTAAGTTTATGATTTTAGTGACACACACTTACCTTTTAAATTGTAATGTAACATGGCGTTTGCATCAAAGCATTACATTTTCCCAAAAATATTATTTTGAGAAGATGATAAATTTGTTTTCATCTAGTACGGTCGAAAGATGTTTCGCTCCGTGTCGGTTAACGTCTCTTGAGTGTCTGAGGCCTAGGCCTTGTCGAATTTATTAAATGAGCTTGTAACTTTGAACAAGTAGAAAACCTGAATCATTATCATCGGACTGATAGCTAAATTCGAGACAAAGATAGTATCTTGTAAATTTTTTTATGATGATTAATATATTTACCGACAAAATTGAAGGCCTAGGAAATGTGAAGATGGAACTCAAAACGGACTCATGAAGGTGAAAGAGCAAAATTAATATATCTTATAAAAATATATTGGCCACAACGCTTATAATGAACTGGATCTTGAACCATCCCCCACAGGAAGGGACAAAGCGTTAAAAAATATATTTTACTAAAGAAAATCAAAACGAGCTTACGTTTGTCGCCCCCGCCAAAGAATAAGCCTACACATTCAAAATTTTAAAAGCATACTGAAAAGACAATCTCTAAATCATCATAGAATGGAGGTAAACTGAGCGACACTCAATTAAGCACCACACAATGGAGACATTCAGTGCCGATACAAATTCTGCAACTGGCTTAACATCATGGCTTATGTCCGATTAGTGCACTTTCTCAAGGGATGGCCCATTTAGCCACCATAACAATCACATGTGGTGCAACGAGATTCCTCACTGAGGATACCCTCACCATCAGCAGCAGTTTCGCGTCAGTGTGAGCTGGTCTGGTAGGAAAAAGACTTATTGGTTGGTTTTTCTGCCGTCTCGTCTTAATGGACATAATAACTTCCCCTGTGTGATTTAAGGCGTGGAGTACCTCAAAAACGAAATTTTAAATCGATGGATGGGAAGGAATGGACCCGTTCGTTGGCCTACTAGTTCCCTGGACTTAACAGTACTCGGTTTTTTGTTGTTCAGCATCTCCATTGTGTTCTGGCCAGCACGGCATTGAAGTACGATGCTTGATACCAACTTCTTTCACTGACCATGGACGGGATTCTTCATTGCATATTATGTTCCACTGTCTGTGACCAGATCTTAATTCCTGCACATTGCAAGGAATTCCTTGAATCGCTTGACGACTTCTGTATTCTTGTTCCGTAAATATGCCACTCGTATTCCCGAATATTCGTACTTAATGTGCAAGAAGTACCATCTGCCGTTCATAGATGGTTTCAGCTAGGGTCCCCAGAGGTCGAAATGAATACTTTCTCCAAGTTTCGAAACCCTCCACACGAGTGCCAAAGTTGTGTCACGTCGTCTTTCCGTAAATGCAGTGTAAGCCGAGCTTCTTAAGTCAACTGATCGAAAACTTCGTACCCAAGTCTCTACGTGGTCCTTGTCTTGATGGCCCAGACGTTTGTGCCAAGTCTGGAGATATTTTTTAACGTTTCTCGGATCAGCTGCAAGATCGACAAAATTCCTTGGCTATTCAACCTTGACGTCAGCTCAGAAAAGTCATTCAACCTTCCTGGGAGACGAAGTTTGTAGGAGAATACCGATGTCTGCAGATAAAAGCCGGCAGTTCAAAGTACAAAGTTTTATAACAGTGTATAAGTATTTTTTTAGCGGTCCTATAAATACGTCACATGTTACTGTGATTTTATCATTCTCCGTGTTACTCTTGTCGCAATTCAATATCATGTACTGTACCTTATTCAACCAAACAGACCAGATAGCAGCACGTGCAGTACTGACAGCAAGTCAATACTTCTTCAACTCAGCCGTTGTTGTGGCGGTTGCTAATTCACCAATTCTTAAGACCAGACAGCTTTTCCAAGTCGTGCTGCAGTAGACCCTCCATAGCTTCAGCAACAGGAATAGCGCGCAAAACCGGAACCAGGAAACTTACGTGGACTAACGTGGCGCAGTGGAAGCGTTGTGGGCCCATTACCTAATGAAGTTTCAGCATTTCCCGAAGACTGCGATTGAAGAACCAAGACAAGTCAAGTTCAAAAGAAACTGATTTATTAAATTTAAACGCAACATATTAAAAACACAACTGAAATTCATATGATAAACAAAATTCAAGGTGGAGACTGCGAGTGAGCTTTGAGAGTGTGAGTGAATATATATATAATGTTAAAAATTAAAAGTTATCTGTAAACAAATTTCCGTTACATAGTTCAAACAACTTACAGCCAGTGGGAGCCAGAGGAAAGGGATAAAGTATATATCGTTTTTTTAACACTCGCCTTCAATGAAGACGTTTTCCGACCGTTGCCAAACGTTATAAGTTTTTAAGGTTCTGATTTCATTGTCTTAGATTTCTATATCACCATTTTTACTTCTCCGAGGAACTTATGTTCCTTAGGAGAGGTTTTACAATTACCGTGTCTGTGTGTGCGTCTGTCAGGCTGCGGATACGGGTTCGCAGCAACGGTGTAAACCGTGTTCGCAGTTTTTGAAATAGTGGAAAAGGTGTTCTCAAAAATCCGTTTTTTCTGACATTGGGTATAGTATGTGGGTACGTGCAATTTCTGAGTTGGTATTCAGGGCCGTTCACCATTCTCGTCCATTCCCGACCACAAAAATACCATTCCCATCCCATTTCCATACCAATTTTCTCATTCCCGAAGATTCCATTCCCCTGAATTTTCAAATAAATCCATTCCCATTCCATTTCCGACAAAAAATTCTCATTCCCGCCCATTCCCGTTCCATTCCCTAAATTCCCGATTTTCCCATTCCCGAAGCAATTAATTTCGAACATTATAATAACCCCAAGAATGTATTAAATGTTTACTTCGGGAGAACGATTATGTTGGGAAGATCTAAATGGAAAACGTCAACCGTGTCAGTCTTAATAACGTAGCTTTTACGAGGTAAACGAGATACCGGGACGCTTTGATTTATTACAACACGTTCATATTTCTCGCAACCGGATTGTTTACCGCTAGGCCATTGACTTTCACGTCGCTTGCCAACTTGTTTATGGTTTATTTTTTGAGGCTGATAATAGGTGTGTAGTTTCACTTTAGCGTGGTAAGAAAACAAACAAATTATTTTGCAGAAAGGTCAACTGAAACAAAAAATTTATTTGTTAAATAAGTATACAATTTGTGTTCGTTAACTTTTTATTTTATCACAGCAAATGGATTTTTTTTCTGAATGCATATACACAATGACTATTCTTATTTTTATATTTAACAATTGAAATAGTCTTTCTTTCACGTTGAACGTACTTTTCAGCACTAACGAATACTTAATCCATTTTTTGTTCTTTAAGAAAGGCTCGCCCGTTTTTATAATTAACTGAAATATATATCATTTTAAAAGGGGAACGGCCAAGCTTTTCCCAATATCGCCTCATTTGCATACCAAAAGACCAACAAGACGTTCAATATACTTACACGTACCTTCTTTTGTCTTAAAAAAAATTTTACCCAAAAAGTTGAAACGCAAAATGATGCCTGGGTCATTCCAGGACAGATTTTCCCACTTGTTCACCCGAACATCGCCAAATTTCGTGAAAACTTGAGTTTAGGGTTATTTTGGCCGTAAAAGTTGATTTTGAAATTTTCGGGAAGGTTGATTGAGCGGTTGCTGAGATACAGTGTAGTCACATTTTGGAAAATGACATTGAACCCTACCATTAACCATTTTTTATCTCAGCTTCTACTTAACCCAAAAATTTGAAAGAGTGCTCATTTTAAAGGAATTGAAGAGCGCAATGTAAATAAGCACTAAGGTTCATGCTATATATAAGATAAAATACAATAAATCAAGTTTTAAATAGTTGACCTTTGACCCTGAAAATAGCTCATTTTTAATTTTCAAAATTTAATTTTTTTCCGCATTCCCTATACGCGCTTTAGTTGCAGTCAAAAAACTGCGAGGGTAATATTTTTTGTTTCGAGAAAAAAAATTATTGTGTCTACCCCTCCTTCTACGGCCTAAATAACCCAAAATAAAAAATTTCACGAAATTTGGCGATGGTCGGGTGAACAAGTGGGAAAATTTGTCCTGGAATGACCCGCCAAGTATTTATGTTCGAATTTTCACCGCCATCGTAAGGTGTATCGCCAGCGCCAGCAGGACCTTAGTGAGCGATTTGCGAACTATCTTAATTTTGAAAATCGCACAATTTAGGCTTAGGTCTATAGACTCTTTAATGCGAGTTTTTTCCGCCCACGGAGTTTTTCCCCTCATCTTCCATTTTGATGTTCCAGGGGTAGAAAGGGGGTAAAATAGAAAGCTCCTAGCATGCGCAAACACGGCGACGATCCCAGCTGACTCCAAACGGGGACGGCGTGCTTTTTAGGCTTAGTAATTTATATGTGCAACGGGCAAACAATTATTATAATTTATTAGGGTAATTTGTCAAACGAGTAACGTATAATCTTAAGTAAAGCCATGGATGGTTCGGGAAGATGTTGTAAAGTCAAGACTTGTAAAAATAGTCAACGATATTTATTTATGTGGAAAAATTCATTTTGTACCATTCATAATGGGACAAAGCATAGTGAATGCCCTTGTTTAGTTCCATTTGGTTTTCACTCCTTCCCCAAAGACGGTAAACTAAAAAACCTTTGGACTAAAGCATTAGGACTTAAAGATAAAGAAATATCTAAATATGCAAAGGTAAATAAAATTAATACAATTAATTTCATACTGCTTGAAAGCCATCTTTAACTAAAATTTTAATGTTTTTGGAGGTGTGTGGTATTCATTTTGAAGACGGAAGACCCACTAAAAGGTTCCCATTTCCAACAGTCAATCTTGGACAAGATGAAAATGCATCGTATTAACTCATAACTTTAATAATAAAATTAGTTGTTTAAAATTACTGTTTTAGGATGAGTCCAATCAAATCGTGGATCAGCTACTGTCTACCGAAGGGTTCTTCCCCACAGAATTGAATAAAAATGTACGTTATTACTATTGTAGAAATTATTGGTAGTGTATTTTTAACTTGAGTGAAAGGTTTTTTTGAAAGTCTTGACTCTTCAATGTAATATTTTAAAAGCATATTTATATACAAAACTTACAGCAGCTTTCAGACAATGGTCCATCTTCAGCTGCTTCTGCACAATTAAAACGGATTATTATTGTTAATAAAAATAATAATTTTAATTGTGAGACAGTCTCAGATAATCTGTACACAGAGTTCGTGCATTTAGCACTGTTAAAGGTACATATTTTCCAGAGTTCGCAAGTTCCATTTAGCACTGTCAAAGGTACGACAGTGCACACCGAATTTGCAGAGTGTCTTACCCCTCGGGTTCGAAAGGTGTTGCACTTTTTTATGATTTTAAATATTTTCATGAAGGAGCAGACTTCTATTAATCTTTTAAACCTCAAGTTAATTATAACCATTGATCAATTTTAAATAGTTTTTTTGGGTTAACTTTGTTTTAGGTATCTCCAGAAAAAACACACATGAAATTCAAAATTTCAAATGCAAGCCCATGTCGTTTAAAGTTTCCCCCAGCCGAACCTTTATCACCTCATAATATTTTATCATCAAATTCAAATGTAATATGTTTAAATTAAGTACTTTAAAATTAACTCCAGTATTAGCAATTTTTACATTGTTTTCTTTTTAGGGTGATGATTTCATAGCACCCGCACCTCTAAATACAAGTCCATGCCATGTACGGAGGACTCCGGCTAGGTCGTATTTAACACCACAAAAAGTGTCACCACCAAATTTAAATGTAAACTTGTTGATCTTAAATTGATTATAAATTTATTTTGAGATTTCTGTTTTAGAATTCTTTGTCAAAGTTCTCTGTACTATCAAATTCAAAGGAGAGCCCAAATCTACATTTACAGAGGTCACGTGTTAGGCTTTGTTTCACACCTGAAGTTAACGTTATTAGTTCTAAACCATTTGGATCATCAATAGTTAGGTCAACCTCAACACCACTACGAAAGAAAATGGTACGCTCACATTACTTTGTATAGCTGTTGTCTCCCAGTACATTTTTTCATAATTATTTTAGGCTTTTTCAAGTAAAATGATGTCTGCAGTAAGTGACAATTCAGCAGTTCTAAATGAGAGCTTATTATTTCCATCTCCTATCTCAGACCATTCTTATTCAAAAACACTTGAAATATTAGATGATTCTGGTTTTGTTGATAAATTAAATAGTGAAATAGAGCAGAACAACAATGGAAAACAGTGTGGAGTCATATCAGAAGATGTTGAAACTCTGTGTGAAGTTTCTCGTGATATCTCAACTCAATGTGGAAGTGACTTGCGTGATGTTTCAACTCAGTGGGAAGACATTTCTCTACGTCACCATTCTTACATTGAAATTAAGTCATCACCAAAAATAAAGGAGGTTGCAAGTGTGGGGTCTCAAATAAGCTTGACACCTATATTTTATGAGACCATGTCTAATAGCGACAGTATTTTTTATACTAGTCTACCTTTACAGATATTTATTTTGTTGCTTGACTATTTAAATAAGTATGTTTCATACTTCAATTTTAAAATGTCTTTAGGTAATCAGTTCCTAATGGTTTTGATGCGCTTAAGATTGGGACTTTTATTGGAAGATTTATCAAGGAGGTTCTTGGTTTCCCTTTCGCTAATATGTAATATTTTTCAAATGTGGTTACCTGTAATGGCAGAAAAGCTAAAACCTTTTGTGTTTTGGATGCCTAGAGAGTCAATACGAGCAACTCTGCCGTCATGTTTCAAGGAGTGTTATCCAAACACCACTTGCATTATAGACTGTGCAGAAGTTTTCATTAACCGCCCATCTCTTCTGCGTGCCCGAGCTCAAACATACAGTTCTTACAAGACGCACAACACTGTTAAATTTTTGGTTGGAGTGGCTCCAAATGGGTTTTTCATGTTCCTTTCAAAGTGTTACGGTGGAAGAGCCAGTGATAAGTTTATATTCAGCGATTCACAATTTACAAAATACACCCTTCCAGGTGATGAAATAATGGCAGACCGTGGCTTTACTGTTACAGATGAGCTGGCTATTCGTCAAGTCAAATTAAATGTACCAGCATTTACTAAAGGAAAAAAACAGCTTTATGAACAAGAAGTTGTAAGTAGTAGAAGAATTGCCAGTGTTCGAATACATGTGGAAAGGGCCATAAAAAGGTTAAGGGAATTTAGAATTCTCAAACAAGAAATACATTTAAATAAACTATCTAATAACATTGATAATATATTAATTGTATGTGCTAGTTTATCAAATCTAAAGACTAATTTGATTAGAGAAAAATCAAGCAATGAAATAACAGATTAAATGAAATAAAAATTGTTTATTTGTTTTTATCGAAAATCGAAAATGATCAAAATCATTTTCGAGAAACAAACCTTTGGTAGTTTTGATTTATAACCATATGATTGACTTGCATGTCATCAACCATTTTTGGGAGCATGTTATTAAAGTAAAAACTTCTAAGTCTTCCTACGAGAGCTGCTGTGGCATTTTCATCGTAATCACAATCAATCCAGTGTGATTTACTGGGATCCGAAGAGTTGTACACAAAAAAATGAGCATTATTTCTTCCTGTACAATACATACTAAGTTGAACCTGTGTGTAGTAGCCCATTTTCCCCTTAGGGTTTAATGTAATAGACCCATTTTCTTCTTTTAAGTCTACATTTTCAAGTTCTATAGCTCTCCCATTTGGGTAAGGACATTTCACTTCCAAGATATAATCATCATTCACCAACCCATCTGGGCTTGCTGACAACCATGGTTCAGTTTTAGATACGTATGTTCCACATTTCTCGACTACATAGTCCGTAATTTTTTCAAAATGCTTTATGGCATTTGATTCTTCATCCAGCCCGTGTTTAGTAAACTTATTTCCAGTAAAAGTTTTGTATAATTTCCTTATAAGGAATTTCTTTGGGTCGGTCTGCAGACGTTTTGGAACGCTATTGGCTAATGAAGCGGTTATTCTTAAACGCCTGCTTTCACACCAATAATCATATTGGTACCCTAAGCCTTTAGACTGGTTGATAGTTTCTTTACTAAGAACTTCATGCTTCCCATTTGTAATATTAATAAACACATTATAAAACTTTATACAAGGATTACACGAATGGGGCAGATTTTCTGCGTCAGAATGATCATGTAATGGGTGAGCTATGGCATTTGATTCATGTCTGACCAAAATATTTGGAGTGGTTGAAACCACTGTATGGAATATAGTTCCCGGAACATTCATGAAATCCTCTAGTCCTTGAGCCTTTAGGTTTTCAATAATATCTTTATGACTGTCGTATTGCTTCAAATTAAAAGTGTTATTACTCTCATTATTTTGCTTTAAGTGTAATGAAACTTCATCACCATGTTTTGGCTTTTTGAAAGTAATATTTTTAATCAGCGTAGGTTCAATATTTCTTTTTGTTCCCATATTCCATTTGGCTTCTTTATCTGTGGCAGCTACACCAACAAAGCCCTTTCGATTGGCCATTTCTATCTTCCAAAGAAGCGCACCCACATGACTACAAGTTTTACCAAGCCCACCCATACAAGAACAGCCACCTCTCAAAATTTCACCATTTTCACCTATTTTCCGTA
Organism: Leiobunum rupestre; assembly: GCF_980474605.1. Taxonomy (NCBI): domain Eukaryota; kingdom Metazoa; phylum Arthropoda; class Arachnida; order Opiliones; family Sclerosomatidae; genus Leiobunum; species Leiobunum rupestre. Next base: position 76,431,978 of record NC_143385.1, read on the forward strand.
TGCACACCCAAGCATTGTGAGGTGGATTAGACAGAGCTTGGGAAAGTGTCACTAAACATTTCAAATACACAACATTTTCCTTAACGATGTGTATATAGACAGTTTGCACCCATCCACTTTCCAATTGATTCACCGATTGGAGGCTCATATAAGATTTCATATCCCGTAAGTCACACGCTTTTGAATGCACTAAATAATAGACAATATGTGGTTGGTCTAGCTTTGGCCATAGTTTCATATTGTCTTTCCATAGAGCTTCACTTATTGTCATTGGGTGTGGGAGAACTGTTTGATCATCTTAAAATAAATAAAATCGCCTTAAGTTACCAAGGCTTAAAAATTTAGAGGTTTTTCTTACCAAGAACTATATCTTCCAAGTCACTTTGGTTTTTAGCCATTTTTTTAGAAGCGTGTCGCATTAAATCTAATATAAAATTAAATCTAATAGCTGCTAAATTGTAAAAATTTAAAAATGAACCTAGCCGATCAGAAGAATTGAAAAGCTTGTAAAAATAGAATTTATAATTCTAAAACATAGCGATAGATGGCGATACAGTACGTGTAGTAATAAAATGGCGGGTCTCACGACAAAGATGACTGCGACCATGCAAATTCCAAAATAAAAGAGACTATAACTTTAACGCGCCGCGCGTCCAAAAAAATCATTCGCGTCTTTAGCAGCGAGCGCTTTTATATTGTTTTTCAATTTTAACCAAGCAAGGACTGTCGCACCGAGTTTTCACCAGTGGACGCGTACTTTTTAATTTCCCTAAATTTCTTTATTTTATTAAAAATTAACCGTTTAATATTTTTTGGTGTGGTTTTCACCATAAAGTTTAGTTTTAAACGGGCTATAGGGCTATCTAACTGGTCAAAGCTTGACCGTTCCCCTTTAAAACTATTTTGCGCTATTTGCTTGAAAACTTTTACCACCGACCAAGAAGTTTCAAGGAAAACGGTTTTCTTATTCGCAAAAAAATTGAAACTTAAAAAGTAAAATAGGAATTAATTGTATATCTTTAAGTAGGTGTAGAACAAATTGAACCAATTTGGAAAGAAATTCGAATTTAGTCCTGAACTACCTTATCTTCATAAATTCTTAAGATTTTCGTAATTAGGTATATCCATAAGCCTATCAACCCTAAGTTTGAATCGAAAGGCAGTGTTGGTTCAAGAAAACGACTGGCGAAAGTACAGCGCTAAACCACCCGGTGGCGGAAAAGAGAAACGTAACGCGTCCCGCAATGCATGACGCCAGCTGCTTTGGTAAGAGAGAGGTACGTAGAGAGAGAAAGAAGGAAGGAAGAAGCTTCAATTTATCTCTACCAGGTGCCGATACTATCGCCTGATTTCTTCTTTTTCGCCCGTCCAGTGGTGGTACAAAGGGCGCTATGCGCGTTTCAAACTTAGAGGTGATAGGCTTATGGTATATCGTAACAACTTTACTGAAGTTTCCTAGACAGAGCAAATATTCCGATTAATTATACAACATTTTTAAAAGACTAACGATATATATATTGCTTATAAGAATCGAAATCAAAGCCCTTTATTCAAACTGCACGACATTTTGAAGAAAAGAGGAATATTCTTTTATGAGTACGAAGAATATTTGTGGTCACTTCTTCTTGTTGGACGAGCTGCTCTGTTAGATTACACTCTAGATATGACTAGAATTATAAACTTTCTAAAACCATATTTTATGAAAAAACAAAATGTGCCCTATCTGGGAAACCAAAAATACGGAAGATCATTTACTCGAATGCTTTACAATAAGAACATATCTTCTCGTCTCAAATCTTCCATCGATTATTTGTAAGTACAACTTTTCACATTTAAACTTTTTTTAATATTGCCTTTTTTACATGATTCAATAGAATAGCATGTCTTAAATTAATAATTTCGCACTCTTGTTTGAATCTGTATTTTTCAAAACATCGATGACAGTATTGTAACTAATAAGATTATTTTTTTTTTCAACTTTTAGAACAATTCGATTAATCGAAACTGATCAATTTATGCCTTACAATATTATAATGAATAATTTGATTTCGCCTATTTTGCATTCGAAATTCACTTTGGAGAAAAAATGGGCATCTTTAAATCTCACATATGTCAACTTTGCATTCGAGATTTGGATCAAAGGCGTTGCTCTTTCCCTCGTTGTTTTTCTGAATGAATTTGGAACTCAGTTTTTTACAATTTTCTTGAAGAAAAATGATATTATTCAGAAGCTAAGAATGTTTTGCCGTATGGAAACATCTCTTACGTAGCCAGATTACGTTATCTTTTGGAAATTTCGTTAACCTTAAATATTGTCACATTTTTTACGACGTTGATTTAAAATTAATTTCTATATTAACACCCAGCACACATGTTTGGTATACACTTTTCGTTCTATAACGTTTGATTTCGCATAATTAAATATTTCAAATTATTCAGTAGCGTAGAATATAATCCGGCCTCGGCTGGAGAATGAATTTCTCGTTCTTAATTAAAACCAACTTAAGATGTAAACTTTAAATACCATTTTTATCAACATTTAACATAACAAACAATCGTCCATTTTACAATGGTTCAATTTATCTTCAAATATTATTTTATACATTTAGCCTGAAAACGTATATTATGTTTTTATAAAGATTAAAATGTATTCGAGTTTATACGATGTAGGCTTCGTTCCACCCAAAAAAAACTACAGGCGTTACCCATCTAGCTAAGAGATAGTAATTAAATCTCTAAGGTTTTCTAACTACTGTATAAAGCTAGCGGTTTTTAAGTTGAGTGAATGAACATGTACTGTGTTTTAAACATTAGTTACCCTTAAAATTGTTCCGTTAATTTTAACAATGTCTAAATAAACAGTTTTATTTTAATTAACTTTTCATATTTTTGTAAACATGGCTGCTGTTGAATCTAATACTTCAATACGATTTAGGCGACAGGATCATTTTTCCTGGTTGGTACTCCTGCTCAGCTAAGTACCCTGTTTCCTGGTATGATAGATGGTCTGCTACGCCCGATTTCGCCATTTAGCTGAATAAATACAAATACCATGAACCTGGTGGTTGACAACGGCAATTTTAGGGGGAGGGTGACTAGGCGGGATTGTACTTTGACTCTTTGAGATAAGAATCTCAAACATTGGCCGCTATGTGTCAATAGTCAAGCTAATATATTGAATAGTTTCATATTTTCATTTCATTTCGTATTGAGCGTTAGAACGAGCTATACGTACAGATTTCTGCGTCAATTAATTTTAGGCTCTAGTCTATTTTGTTTTGATTTTTTTTGCGAGAAGAGCGGACTTGTACCTCAACGAGATTTAAACAGGCATACAATCATCAGACAAAGTGGGTATCAGTTATCTAGGGGATGAACTTTATAATAAAGGTATTGCAGAAAACCATTATGCACTGAGTGAAGTTGAAATAGTGGAAAACTTTAGTCCTACCAAGGCAAACATTAGTCCTGATAAGGAAATCGCTAAAGCCTGCGAGATCTCAGATATCTTAGTGACTAATAATAGTTTGAGTAAGAATTGTCTGTCCGTTCAGCCGAATATCACTTCTTTTCCTAAAACTTTAATTGGTGTTTAAAACCAAGGTTTCAATTCTTATTGGTATGCGCATTCGAAATATAAAATGCTCGAATACTCCGTAGTAAAGGATAGAGTTTATTGTTTTTGTTGTAGTAGATTATGAGACAAGCGCCGCCAAATGCGCCATCTAGGCAGTTAGACGCATTTTTTGTCATGGAAAACAAAATATTTCTTTGATTAGAAATATAAGTGCTAAACTGCTGCCCGAGTTATTTCGTATTGAGCGTTAGAACGAGCTATACATACAGATTTCTGCGTCAATTAATTTTAGGCTCTAGTCTATTTTGTTTTGATTTTTTTGGCGAGAAGAGCGGACTTGTACCTCCCCGAGATTTAAACAGGCCGTAATGCGCAGTGCGCTTACTTAAAATATAAACAAATAACAAAATAATTTTACTTAATTATTGAGTAAGAATTGTCTGTCCGTTCAGCCGAATATCACTTCTTTTCCTAAAACTTTAATTGGTGTTAAAAACCAAGGTTTCAATTCTTATTGGTATGCGCATGCGAAATATACAAGTTGGCAAGCCAAAATATACCTCTCCTTGGAAGAATAGTCCCTAGTGGTATTAATTTCTCGAGATAACTCTTTAAGATATATCTCCGCAATTAAGAGTTATTTGTTAAAAATGTTATCCCAGTTCTATCCCGCGCGGTATAAAATTTTAATTATAATTAAAATAATTGAGACGAAACGACCAATTTTAATTTATTCAGAATATCATAAGTTAGTTGTTACAACAGTGAGTTAGACGTACTATATCACTGCACAATTGAATTTAACCCTTTTTTACAGTACAAGTTTATAAGTTGAATACATGTATAATACGAAGCAAATTTTAATGAAAGAAATATCTACAGAGGGTATTATAACGACCGTTCGCTTTTTGGTTTATAATTTTAACGGAATCGGGTTGATTTTAATTAAACGATAGTTTATCGAAATTTTGTTAAAAGAATTTTTCCTAAGGCCGCGAGATAAATTAACGAGAATAATTTCCCGTCACCGTTATATCGAAAATTTATTTGATTCGGGATTGCCAGAACTGTGATGTTGTGGGCGAGTGATTAGAAAATAACATGGCAACCAGAATTATACAAATTTATAAATGTTTATTTTTATTCAGAACAGTCTATGGAACGTTCTTGATTTAACTTTCATCAATAGCCCAACAATATATATCCCTTCTACGTAATTGTACAGAACTGATACTTAAGTGTCTAAGACTAGATTTGTCTTAGTTCATCGTGATTGAAACATAAACCAAAACACACTTACACTTAAGTAAATATTATAAATTATACTGAGTAATTTTAACTAAATTCAAACTACCTAACTATAAACTCCGTCTTAATTAACAGCTGAGAGCTGTTCACTACTAATTACTTCCAATCTACTTAATTAGCCACACAGGTTGAGTTGACAATTTCAAGGGTATAATTAGGTTATTCCAATTCAAAAAAATAACAATAAATTTTATCTTACAGCTGACTTGAGTTAGTTCACAATTACTTTAACACTTTCAGTCTTAAGCACGCACTGTTCATACACTTAAGTCCATTCACTCACGTTCCAAACGCGAAACACATTTTAACTCTTTTCTTGACCGAAGACCGAACATACTAATTAAAACCGCAAAGTTACCTCATAACCCTTGACCGACACCCGGACCCCGTCCTGTAGTATTTCGTCTGACAGCCAAGAACTAAGAAAGACTAAATCTTCTAAATTGACGGCAACGGCCTTATATACCTTTATTTCGTGTTTTTTTGACCCCTCGAGATTTGACTAAAGTTCGAAAAATTGAAGAGATTACATTTTTTACCCGGTTTGATTGATAGTTCTCCACACGGTGGCGCTATATTATTACTTTTATATAGTTTCCGTGGGAGTTTTGAATAATTATACTTTTTCTAAGCGTTATTAAAAGGTAAAAAACCCGCCTTATCATAATGGTTTCTTTACTTTTATTTTCCTAAAGGAAGTCAATGGCTCGGCGGTAAACTATCTGCATTGTAACGATGCGACCCGAGTTCAATTCCTGAACACGATCAAAAAAGTTAAAATACTCAGATATTTAATTAAATATAATATTAATATAATTTATAAATATTTAATTAAATATAATATTAATATAATTTATAAATATTTAATTAAATATAATATTAATATAATTTATAAATATTTAATTAAATATAAGATTAATATAATTTATTAATATTTAATTAAATATAGGATTAATATAATTTATAAATATTTAATTAAATATAAGATTAATATAATTTATAAATATGTAATTAAATATAAGATTAATATAAATATTTAAAATGATGTAAAATAAATTATAGTACCTAACGTTATAACTTTGTAAATGACATTCGCCAAAGCTGTTTTTTAGAGAAACACCGTAACTTAACAAGCGTTGGTGGCTGAGTGGTTAGAGTAAATCTCTTGCACGAGGCAGACCCGGGTTCGATTCCCGGCCGGCGCTAATAAATCGCAAATTGATACTAAGACGAATACCGTGAACAATACCGTGAACAATACCGTGCCATTGGACGTTGAGAGGTTGCATAACACTCAGCATTCGGTCTGTCCCAAAGTCATTAAGTAGAAGCTGGAGAGAAAACGCCCGTACAAACACAACATACTCAACATCTACAACCATCATAACACAGACACACAACAAACTCAACACTCACAACCGTCATAACACGAACTCAACATTCACAACCTACGCATAAACATTACAAAAACGTAATACACAAAACCGTCACGACGGTGAGCGTTAACGAAAAAACACCATCCAAACAAAACGAAACCGCAAATGCATCCGTTAACGCTCACCCCTTTGCCAACCCTTCGAGAAGCTGCGAACGCAGAGATTTTGAGAAACTGCGTACGCAATGATTAACCTTTGCACGGAAAATGCGAACGCGTTCGCAGGATAGACAGACAGACACGGTGATTGTAATACCCCTCCAGGATACAAAGTCCCCTCGGAGAGTTAAAATGCTCGAATACTCCGTAGTAAAGGATAGAGTTTATTGTTTTTGTTGTAGTAGATTATGAGACTGAAGCGCCGCCAAATGCGCCATCTAGGCAGTTAGAAGCATTTTTGGTCATGGAAAACAAAATATTTCTTTGATTGGGAATATAAGTGCTAAACTGCTGCCCCGAGTGAGGTTTGAACTCTCAACCTTCAGATTATGAGAAATAGTCGCCGAAACTGACACTTTCCCTGAACTGAGAATGTATTTACACTGAGTATTTATTGTTTGTAGTATATTATAATAACTCGTTAATAATTTTTTAATTACTGAATCACTTTTCTCTCTTAAATTCACTTTTCTCAAAATTATTTACTATTTATCACTTTTTTGATTTCCTTTGCATTGAACGTTAGAAAACTGTCTTACAACCCATTTTTACAAATAATAAAACAAAATCAAACTCCGTTCACTTTTAATTTTGTTTTAAATTTTGAAAAGCATGCCAGCTAGGAGCAACAAACACAACACCCCACACAAGGAGAACGCAACCCGTCAAAAGTCGTGGATTTTCTTGCGTACACTTTTCATTGGCTAGACGCTCTAGCGCCTGCTGCCGTCGGAACTCGGAAGGGGAAAATTCGGAAATTGTCTCCCCCCCCCCGCCCGTAAAACGTTCAGCGTAAAGGCTCGTGACGCTCGTCCAATGAAATTCGTACACAACCGTTCGTTAGCGTGTTTAAAGGCTAGCTGCGTTCTCCTTGTGTTTGTTGCTCCTAGATGCCAGTCACTTTAATAATTTGCTCTATTTGGCGCTGCTGTACTTGAGAAGTTCCGGGAGAGGGGGGTGTCAGAAAAACTACGTCTGCTCATTTGATTTCGCGGGTATTTCGTATAGCTAGCCAAATAAAGAACAGGTATGTTTAAAAATAGTTAATTCAAAAGAAACTAAATAAAAAATCTAGTCTAATTTCGTCTTTTCTAAAAAAGTGAGATAACTTCGTAATTTTATTTTGGTTGTGTAACTAGTCAGGAAAAAACGCAATAAAACAGAATTTATTTTTCAATTTCGGTCACTTTTTTTTAATTATTAGTTAATAATAATAATAATAATAATCAGCTAGGCTAATACCCAATGCACCACCATAGGCCTAAGTCATCAAGCGACTTTTGAAGCCTTTAATTCAGGTGGCCGGGTTACAATGCGTAGGAGGGTGGTGGCAAGCCCTGCATGCCACGCGAACGAGCCAACAGCTCCCTACACTAACTATTACCGTTATTAAACTCACTAAATTCAACTGTGTAAATGAGTATCAGGCCTGTAATTGTCACACTTTCAACTATTATGTTACTTATGATATTTTTAAGAATATGCATAGTAAATTCTTATAGTTCCGATAATGGTCTTCAACTAACTCGAATAGAGTTAATTTTTTATATCTTTTCACTTAATCCATATTTAAAAACTGCGGTATTTGTTTCTCTCGAGTCGTAACAGTCGCCATCTATTACCTTCCTTTGGTATACAGGAAGCAATAATTTGCCAAACATCTCCCTTAGGCTATACCAAAAAATGCTCAAGCCGTTCTGTCTCGGTTAGCAAAGATATAACGAGACTGTATAGAGTGTTGTTATAAAACTGACGAAACTTTTATCGCTTGCCTCTCCACCTAATTTAGCCTTGAAGTTTAGACGCTCCAAGCGTTGCGGTACGGGTAGAATATCGTTTGAGAAATTACGCCAACAATAGTAATAGAATGGTTTCCTCGTGTAGATTATCTTTACTCTGTAGCGTCTTTTGTTGTATTTCTTGTAATCTTTCGCTGCGTGTGACATAAATTGATAATACTGCTTATACAGATTTGAAATGCAGCGCGTGACTATAGCGGCGTTTGAAGTGTCGATGCTATAGAAAGCGCTCGCTACAGTGTCGTCGATTGTTTCGCGAAAAAGTTTGTTTTTATTGTTGTGATCTGTCAAAATGTCAATAATTTTGAGTGTTTCGTTGCTGTATGTTTTCCGAAAAATATTTACTTGCAAAGAAGGTAAGTTCATTTTTAAAATAAATTTAATATTTGAAGCCGTTGACTGTTTACGAGAAATATATTAACGATAGACGCAAACAAATAGATTTTTAATTGATATCGTTTAGTCATATCGGTAATAATTACCGATTTTTTACTTGAGTTTTTAAAGGCTATTTTATCAAAAAAAAGGTTGCATAGATAGCCTTGACAGACCTCCTTGAGTCGTATACACGTGCAAATGACTAATAAACCGCAAAAATTACCACCGATTGTCCAAATTGGTAATACCCCAAATAAACGTCTTGTTTTTGGGGTCGTACACGTCGTTAATTTTCTAGAAATGTAATTCAATTAATTTTATTTTTAATATTATTTAATTTGTTATTAAATTTCCTTGTTTTATGTCATATAATATTATATTATAAAAAGTAGTTATCTCACTACTTTTAAGTACTCAATTAATAAAATGAAAAATTAGATAATGTTATTTTTATTTTAGTTATGACTTAATTAACATGCATCGAATTAGGCGAATTAATTTTTTCATTCAAAAGATATTAAAAACATTTTGAAAAAATTCTTTAATTTAATTAGATTGCATTCATTCTCTTTTTAAAATTTATTTGACTGTCTCATAACATTTTTAAATCGTTTTAAAAAATTACGACAGTAAATTTTAGCGTTTAATTAAGAATATATATATATACACACACAGATATTTCAAATTAATGGTTTTACTCATTCACTCAAAAATCATTGTTAAATTTAAATATAATTATTAATTAATAAATGTAAAATCCGTTATGAATTCCACCAATCGAAATTGGACTTTCCTTCCACGTTGATTTTAATTTGCTAGTTTCAATAATGTAAAGGTATTTTCGATACCACAAGTACAGCCAACTTCAAGAGTTTTGACACGTTCTTTTATTTTATGGACATTGTGCACGATGGTACTTTTGCACGAGACCAATTTTAAGAACGTGCTGCCTCATTCAGTGCATTTTTTAAACCGATAGATGGCGTTAATGTTATTGAAACTTAAAAATTCAACGATTAATTTAAATTTTCCAAAAAAAAAATATTTCTTTAAAGACTGAGAGCAGAGATTTCATTTTCTCGCGCGCGAATTTCGATCCCCACAAACATGATCTGCTCGATTTCTTGAGGAGTGACAGCGTGGACAGCTTGACCGACGGTTCAGACTGTTCTTAAATATAAAACACATAATGAGCATCAATGAAAGAGCTAAGGTACAATATCCACAATTGTCCAAGCGGTCACTCAAGCTGTCAAAGCTGCCAATCAATTTGTCCGAGCTGTCAAATAATTTTTCACTCGTCAAATATTGAGTACGGGATTATAGGGGTGGAAATTCGCTTCGTTCTCGGTCTTTAGCTAAAAGTGACACCAGTCTGACAAACATTAGAAGTTTCTGTGCAGTAAGTCTGCGTAGTTGCAAATTGTTTGTATACTATTGGACCGAATCCCGTTTGTCCGAATCCCATTGAACCGAAAAGTATTTTCGTTTATAGCCCAACATGGCGGGATTCAGTTGAATGGGAAATTTAAATCTGGTTCGTTTTCACTTCGGGTAGGTTAGTTCAGGTTGGGTTAGGTTAGTTTAGGTTGGGTTAGGTTAGGTTAGGTTAGGTTAGATATGGTAGGCAACTATTTCACGTCGGGTCTTATCAAGGTTATTTTCCAAAATTAAACCCGGAAAATATAAAATTTCAAGGGAAAAAGGTCTAAAAATACACGTCGGTACGAAATAATAAATATTTAAGACATAGTTTAGTCCAAATTAGATATACTATCGTCACGTAACCTACGATATATAAATATGTATCACTAACGGTATATTGAATGAAAACCGCGCAAAATGCGGTTTTCGGTCGATTGGAATTCGGTTGAATGGTACATTCGGACGAATGAGATTTCGGTCCAATGGTCTACAATCTTGGAAATTTGGCGAGCGTTCTTTCACTATTCTGACATACATATCACAAAATTATACTTTTATTTTCAATAGTTAAAATATTTAATTCAAAGCGAAGGGGGAAGGCTGTCAAAGGCTTCGTGTGACGCGGTAGCGAGCGGACGCTTAACGGCGACGAAGCCCGTAATACAGTCTGTCTCGCGAATAGCTCTCGGTAAAGCTTTTGCGTGTGAAGAATAGGATGTGTCACCCTTATGTTGAAAAATTATACACTTATGGTATAAATAAATACATTTTTGAAGCAAGGATCATGTTTATAAAGAATTACAATCTTCTATTCAATGTGACGATCTCGACTTCAACCCTAACCAAGAATTTATTTTAACTTGGGGAGAATTACTATATGATGATACGATCCGTGGCCATCATTGTTAATTTGGCACCGCCACGAGAGGGGGGAGGAAAACGTAAGATTTGGGGAACCAATGAGATACCAGAGTGGTTTTAGGGGGTAGGACCCTTACTCTTCGAGCATTGGCGGATTGGGATAAACCATAAAAAGGTTGCATTCCATTCAGTTTTGTTACAACTCCAAAAAAATCCCATAATTTTATCACTAATATGTTACGAAATAGAGCTATTTAAAATTAAAGGGTGCAGTAAATTACTATAATTTTGTTCGTTTTGCGGTAAACTTTTTAATGTCGTAGTATTCCTTTCTATGAAGTAACATTGGGCTTATTGTTTTGATGTTTATTCTGCGTCACGGGTGACGTGTATATGACGTTTTACTACACCCTGTTTTTCAGTATAAACTGAATTGTACTTTTACGTATTTGGTGACGAAGGAGCTACATAAAAACAAGCTCAGCAAGCGTAGCCTATTTTATGGAAAGGCCCATTGAAAAGGTTTTCATATCTAATAATGATTTATATATAACAAAAAAAACCTGAACAAACAATTTGAGAGGCTTACATAAACGGGAAACGTTTGCCATATTTTTCTAGTTTATAGGCTTCGTGTTCAGTTTAAATTTGAATGTCTGCTTATTTAAAATTATCTCAGTAAAGCACTTTAAAGCCTAGAAAAATTTCGTTGACAGGTTTTAAAGCAAATTGCCCTATTTTTACTTAATTAAAATAATACTATTATAGATTCAAAGTCATCGGTTTTTAATTAATTTTGAAAAGTTTCGCGAAATACTAGAAGCTTAATATAATATATGTTTTACGTGAGAAACCCCAATCTAGGCCCTAAAAATGAAACATGTGCCTTCGTAACCTCGAGGACGTTATCAGTTGGAGAAATTTTAATTCATGTTTTTCTACGCCTAGCGAAATGTGAAAAATGATTTTAATTCAGGATATTAATTTGTGTATTAACCTTGTTTTCTTGACGTAATCGTCATAAGAAAGACACTCCAAAACATATTTTGAAAAGGTGTAGAGGGAGCTTGTGAAAGTACTTATTTCAAGCAATAAACATGAGCAGTATCTTCCAGAGGTATACTATATGCTTCTGGTACTATTATCTTTTCTCGATGTATTTTGAATGAAACCCAGTTTTTCGAACTAAAGATGTTTTTAAAGAGTTAAGCCAGCACTAGGAAATGACCATAAAACGTGTAGGGTGCAGGCTGTACACACAAAGGCGCGTCTACACTCCTACAAGTTCCCCCTCTACGTTTTCGGGCGCTACTACATTTTTTGGTTTAAACGTAACTTTTACTTCAAAATACAAACGCACTGGCTTTTTTAAAAATTCGAAATTGTTGGCCAAAATATCCGTAGCCAACGATTTTATTTATTTATTAATCACCATATGGACACTCAATTTTAATTTTCAGTTGATGGTCGTTGGCCACCCGAGTCGGGCTGTGCTTGTTCTGTTCGACTGTCTCAGCAGCTTGTTTATCACTTTTCCTCTATGTAGGTTATACGCGCTTGCGTAAAAAGTACGACGAATCGTATAATCTTCTCTCCCTCACGACAATGTCAGGCTTTACCCATTGAATACGGTGTCTGTCTTTGACACTCCAAACGCGTTTTACTAAACCGTTGAGCGTTTCACCGGTTACATCATCGACAGAATATTATAGATAAGGGATCGTTGGGTTTCTCAGATATATTTTTGGTTGGCAACTGCGAATAATCTCGAAACCCAATTCAGTTTCGTCTTCAAAATGGAACGGTAAAGGGAGTAGCTAAATTGAAAATCGCCGGTAATATCGCTTGTTTTTACGTAATTAGCGCCAATCACCTCTATAGCTTCTGTTAAATCTGGTGATAGATATGTTAATTTCGTTAGTTCACCATAAATATGGAAGGTCATACTCCCTTTAAACATGAGCGCAAGACTCTCCATTTTTAAACTTATTATTTTACCTGCAACATTTTAAATTGCGTGTTCGTTTTGATTAAAGGGCAATTTGAAAAACTTAACCCAAATTTAAAGTAGTTCCTCCCTTTTCGTACCTCGTTATCGTATTTTTTGGAATTTTACCAGCCCTTTTTTTGGAGACTATAGCTTTGGAATCTGGGGAAATTCAAATTATTCTGTGGCTCTTTAATAGACTGCCCGTATGGTAAAATGAAAATTTATGTACCCTCTTTAGCCTCAGAGTTTAAGTTTTAACTTAAAGCAAGTCTCGGCTCAAGCTCGTTTTGAATGTCGCTCAATAGATGTCACCAAAAATAAAATCTAAACAAGTTAGTCGAGCCGAAATATCCCTAAATAATAATCATAATAATCAGCTAGGCTAATACCCAAGGCACCACCTTAGGCCTAAGTCGTCAAGCGACTTTTGAAGCCTTTAATTCAGGTGGCCGGGTTACAATGCGTAGGAGGGTGGTGGCAAGCCCTGCATGCCACGCGAGCCAACAGCTCCCTACACTAACTATTACCGTTAACCTCAACAAGTTTTTATGGAAGGGGAAACCGAAGAACTCGGGGGAAAACCCCTTAACCCAGTGGGGAGAGAACTTGCAAACTCAACGCAGAAGGAGTTGGTCGAATATCCGAAAAGGTTTCTACTCTACGTTTTAGCTTAATATTTAAGTTTTGATACTTTCTTGTATGAGTTGGTTTTGGGAAATTCTATCTTTAACTGCATTTCCTTCTCTAGTTAAAAAGATGTAAAAATGTCAATCTATTACCGCTTGGAGATCGGCGCACGATATATTTATTAAGGGCGCAAGATTCGTTGACAGATAATGAATAGGATTCGCAACGGAAATTTTATGTAAAACAACTCATTATTGATATGCACAAAAATAGTATACAAAAGTAAACTTACGCTCAGTCGCGTGGGCTCTAAAAAAAACTAAATAAAATAAGCAGAAAAAACCCTAAAATATAATAGCTGATCTTAAGGTTTTATTGGTGGCGCAGATATTTTAAAACACGAGCGACGGTCAAAGTATCTAGTCAGAGATAAACTATATTTTTAGAGGGAGCTCTTTATACCCGTACAACACAATGGGACAATGATATGGGGACGATTCGGGGTTTTTCACGGTCTAGGAAGCCACTTTCTACGGGGGGAACTTTGGGGGTTCAAGGAATTGTTTTCTTCGGGGGATTCTGTCACTTCGGTGTCTTAAAGATCTGAGTGGTTAGCACTTTCGCCTCGCAGCAAGAGGAGCCGGGTTCGATCCCAGCTTGTGGCATTGGCAGCCAGGGCCGGCAGGTAGTGTACGGCTCGTGTGGGTAGTTGGCCGGTAGGGGGGAGAGCCTCTCCAGAAAATATAATAGCTTTTAATCGGCTTAACAACTATTTTCAGTCGGATCAGTCCATTAACCGAAAGTTCCGAAACCGTTCACCGTTCTTATACATTTAAATTATAATAATATGAAAAATTATAGCACAAATCATTACCTGAATCTCTGAAGTTTTAAAATTTGTTAAACAAACTAACCGTTAAATTGTAAAACACGGGCCTCATTTATTCCCTCAGTTAATAGAATTTGAGATACAAACGATAGCGAGACGTAGCTACGTTTTTAAACAGACATTACTCGTAAAAATAATACAATAAATCTAGGAGTTTGACAAAACAGTTCCTTAGAAACTATGAAGATATGCGTAGTGCGATACTCGAGCAGTCGGTTTCTAAACAAAACTAGTTCTGGCGGGGATTGAAGGAAGTTAAAACCAGTTTTACGCGACGTTAGTCCGTATTTTCTTTGGTGGTTTTGAAACAAGGTCTCATTTAAATTTTTAATACAGAGATGTTAAACAGAGGCACACTTATGAGTAATTATGTTACATATGATATTATTTTATTCGAATCTATGAAATAGATGAACACAATGCGGTATTTTGCGGAGTAATGGGCCTCAGAATAAGTAAAGCAAAGCGCATTATGTGCGTTTCTAGAAAATGCGATTCTAAAAATTCAAATGTACTCGAGCAGACGATATTTTGAAGTATCTAGCAATGCAAGATTATTCGGATAATGCGTTTTGTAAAAAATATTGCTTTCTGCAGATATTTTTGTTAATTTTTGGGTTATAACGCGTATCTCAGTAACTAAAACGGGTAAAATTAAACGAATTTCAGATTCAAAAAAAGCGCTTTCCAATTAATGAAATGAATTTTCAAATTCCAAATGTTGCTCAATTGGTTATTAGTGTCTTGGGCAGCATTTTCGGCGCTGCTGAGATAGTTTGTCGCGTAATTTTAATCGCTCAAATTGTTGGGGTGTTCCTTGAATAACGCGTTGAAAGTTATATTCCCTTTGAGCGTTCAATGGAAATGCTATTATTTCCCAGTAAACTATAATTTAAAAACTTGTTTTATCACTATAATTACGGTTGATACTAAAGAAATAGGTGTTTCTTTAAAATACGGGAGGTCATGTGACAATGTTTTGTCACGTAGATTTAGCTCTTGAAGGTAGAGAGCACGCGCTGCAGTCGCGAAACCGTTCGGAATCTGAAACCCACGTACCAAGTAAAGCACTTAAATAACTTGCGCTCGTGTGGCCAATAAAAACATTTTATACTTCTAATTTTCATTGTTTTATTTTATAGAAACACCTATTGAAAATACTAAAGAATAGTTAAAAACTCCGTCACAGTCCTAATGAGTTTAAATTGCAAATGTTTCTGGTGTTTAAAATTGTGTTTCAGGAAAATGGTTCGCGATCAAAGAAATTGTGGCCGAGTTGTATCTGAAAAACCGAAATCGGAAGCACAAAGCCCGGCTAGACAACTACGATCATTTCAGTACCACGGATGTGAAGAGAATCGGCATTCTTCCGCCCGATGAGGAAACGGACCTGGAACATAGAAAAAAATGCTCCGAGGTAACAATAAAGATAAGACATCTCAGAACGAAATCCCTTCGGTCAGGAATCCATGTCGCTAATTGGAATGACCATCCTCTATTATCCCCAGTGCTGTTTGGTCGCGGAAGTGTAATTGGTTGTGGCTTAATGACGTAAAACTTTGTGACATGGAAGCTCTAAACTTTTATTGGTTGTTGCAAAAGTACGGATTTTGTTCAGTTGCAGCCGCCGGCGACCAAAAAAATAATGACGTAGGGTGGGAAATCAACTGCAACAGAGAATTATTTAAAGAAGTACACTGTTAAAAAAAATTGTTCTAATTTGAACAAATTGCCGTTCAGAAGGTTGTCCCTGTAACAGAACGCCATTTTGTTCTAATATTAACAAAAAATATTCGTTCGATAAAGAACGATGGTTGGTCGTTCAATATTGAACTTAGATGTTCTATATTGAACAAACCTTCTTTGTTCAAATTAGAACGTTTTGTCGTTCGCGGTGGAACGCTTTGTCGTTCGCCGTGGATCATTTTCTCGTTCGCCGCGGAACGCTTTGTCGTTCGCGGTAGAACTCTTTGCCGTTCGCCGTGGATCATTTTCTGGTTCGACTTGAAATGCTTTATCGTTATCCAATACAAAGAGTACATGAAGTAATTGCTTTCAAAATTATAGCTCATGTCTCCTGCCGGCGGTGCATCATGCTTAATTAATAAAAGTAACCTAACCTAACCCATTGCCCACCGAAAAGGAGAACCAGGCCTGAAACTATTTAATTAAATTTAGTTCCAACCTCAACTATAACCATCTTATTAAATTTAAAATATCTACCACCAAAGTGATATGCGTAACATCAGGTAACATACATAAAACCTTTTCATAGCGCAAAAGATATTACATTCTATTCTCAGACGAGAGGCCGAGAACTGGTAACGAACGATTTTAGAATTTATTTCTATGCTAAAACGTCAAACCAAATTGCAGTATATTACGAAATATTTTCTGTAAATTTTAATTCTGGAACTTGGGCAATTACATTTCCGAACGAATTTCGTCTACCTTGCCAATCAAATAAAAATAAACTTAAAAAAAACTGCGCGTGTCCTATAAAATCGGACCTTTCACAACCCTTTTTCGTTTTCCACTTCGTTAGGACACGAGGTTATTTATATCGTTATTTGTGTGAAGTTTCTTTTCAATAGGTGGGGTAGTTTCTGAGAAACAGCGTTACAGACCTAACGCCATTTGAGTCGCTAATGAAATTGAATCTTCGGTAAATTTCCAAACACACTGTACATACAGCTATAAAAACAACTTCATTACAACCTGTTCTAACTCACCCTGTAAATAAACTACTACGAGTAATAGTTTAATCAACCAGTACACTAACTTAAAACAACATAATAATGTACGAAAAAACTACCTATAACAAAGCGCACTCTAAACCACCTATTTATTACTTTATGGATGTTATAATTGTTTGTTACTTTTGGCCTTACGAAGTTTTCCGCAAAATAGTGTAACACGTATTTGTTACTTTTGGCCTTACGACGTTTTCCGCAAAATAGTGTCACTTATTTGTTACTTTTGGTCATACGTTGAAAGTGTCACGCTTACATGTTAGTACATTTACATGAAACCAATACAAAGAAATCCATATAGGTTTCTGTGTAAAACCTGTTCTAAGGGGAACGATCTCCTAGCTATTGGAACGAATCTATTCTATTGTGTAGTTTACAAGCCTTCCTCCAGAGGGCGAAAGAGCATTCGTTCTTATTTGAACGAAAAAAAAATACCTTGAACACACCGTTCTCTGTTACATACCTATAGAACGCTATCGTTCATTTTTGAACAGACTGTTCTAAGTTGAACGTCTTCTGAACGAATTTTTTTAACAGTGTAAATCGAAAAATCGTCTGCTTACCTGTGCTATGACTTGTTTATGAACGTCACCAGCCCCAACCACTCTGATGCTCTGTTAAACCTGGTGGCAGAAAAGTCCAAATCGTTGATCCACCATAAATATGATGGAAGTTCTTACTCCCTTTAAGTAACCCCAATTCGAAGGGCAGTCACTAGGAAATATGAAGTAGGACGTTTGATGGGGGATCAACGAATTTCCAATTTTTACCACTAGGAGTGCTGTCCTATCGAATTACATAAATACAGAATTGGGACGCGGCTATCTTTCCTTCTAGCTTAGTGGAAGATGATTCGCTCAAAGAAGGTTCTCATTTGGCAAATTCGCTGAAAACTCCACCTATCGTAGTATACCAGAGTGCATATTTGGCAGAATGTGAAATTAAGATTTGAAATGTAATCACTCTCCCAAAAATTACTACCACCAATTTTCACGCAATCCCGGAAACGATTTGTGGATCTAGTCATCTGCCTCCTGATTGGCTCAAGTGATTATGTAAAACGCGGAATGGCACCGCCCATCTTAGCCCCAGAATGATGGAAGGAAGGGTAATGATTTAGTTCGATATTCATGGTTGAAATTAATTAATTCATGCGTAAACGGGTTCGAGTGATTTCGTTCGAGCACCTTTATTTAAAAAAATGCGCGAGCTCCGTACGCTAAAATATGAAGAAGCGCGTAGAACTTTTCAACAAGCTGAGCAAGACCAAAATAATTTATGCGCCTATTGCACTAAATCATTTCCTACAAACAATTTCTTTGTTTTAATTAATAATCTAGAAAGCTTAACTAGTTGTTCATTAACTAATGTACTTAGCCTGGGATTAAACAAAAAACTAATTAAGCAATAAATTTGAGCATAGGGCTAAAACTATCATACTCTATTTCAAATTGGAAATAAGTACCTTGGTCTTGAGTCTGATGTCTCGGCCTTAAACTAGCCGCATAAGCACCGGCCTTAAACGTCATAGAAAGCGTAACGATAACCATTTTTCAAGTAGCGTTTTGGATACTTGGTAATATAGACTGTCTTCGTTAACTAAATCGAAATTTTATTCAGTTTATCTTCTAAATACTCTTACACGTTCTATAGTGAGTTACATATTCCCAGTTCTTCAAGTTTCCAAAATTCCTATTCAAATAAAATTTTAAAATAATTTTTAACCACATATTTTAGTTCTTGCGATGAGCCATGTATTTATCTTATTTTAGCTCAGCGAAAGCGTGTTCATTTTCGGGTCTAATTCGAAAGGCGAGCGGTTGTCTTGTCAAATAACGACTCGCGACCAATGGGCCAGGGTCTGGATTCAACTGAAAGCGGAAGATGGAAGTACTTACGTCTTACCGTACGACCAGCTGAAAAAAGTCCCGAAGACGGACGCCAGTTGTTTCGCTGCTGGTGGACTTCGACTGAGGTGTTTGATTCCCTTCCGGAAATGGAGGGTTTCTTTCAATGGAATGTTGAGGTAAGGCCATCAAATTTGACACTAGAGTCAACAGTCTTTTTACAGGGCTATCTCCTTTAACATAAATATGGAAGTTCATACTCCCTTTCACCGAAAATTATTTCGTTGAAATCGGATATCCGCGGAAAATTAAGTAATAAACAATGCAACCAAAAATAATGTTAAATACCATATTTCAGAAAGACTAATGATAAAGAAGAGTTAGTGGAACGGGATTTTCACGTGAAGTTTAATTTCATGTAAGTTGACAGTTTGTGTACCGCCTATCCTTATGAGACATAGGAGTGTAGATATGCCGAAGCGTTTAGCTTTTAAGTTAAATATTTCCAACCGCGACAGGTTTTGTGTTATTTTTAACTTAACGCTAAGATGTTTTCAACTGTATTGCAATCAGATTAACCCATTTTTAAACCATCTACAGATAAAAGTAAGCTGGTTTACAGTAATCTGAATAAACAGATCAAAATAAAACGCATCTGTTTTCTTTAATCGAATTTATAATCTCTTTCTTATCAGAGGTATCAAATTGGCAAAATAAAAGTTTTAAATAGCTTTACGCGAGGTAATACTTTTTGAAACCCTCTATTTAGCCTAAAATAAAAGACACCTTTCTCTAAATGGTTTTATTATTTACTTATAAATCAACGTAACATTTTTCTTCAATATGTAGCGGAAAGCTGTTGGATTGACTGATTTTTAACATAAAAATCAATCAGTTAATAAATCCAGATTTTATCTGATTAGATAATAGAAAGAGGGTGTAAACGAGGCTTCTCTGCGATTTTATCTGTATCAAATAAGAGTATTCATGAGTATCAGATACAGTCTTACAGATATTACCTAACATACAGAGGCGTACCGACCCGGGTTCAGGGGGTACATTTGGAACCGGCCGCCAAGCTGTCTTTCATGTAGGGGGCGCCAAAAGCACTCTTATCTTTAAAATATCAAAGCTATTTATAATGGTTTTGTAAATAGGGGGGGCGCCGTTTTGAAATATACCCTTGGTATGCCTCTGCTAACATATAGAAATCGGAAGCACTAGCGATTTATGGCAACATCTCACGAAATGTATCATCTTTAACGGTACACCGCGGCACTTCGGCATATCTCAATTTAAATACTATAATTATTCTTAACTAGTAATTACCATGACAAAATAAGCTAGTAAATAAAATTCTGAACTTTCATTTTTAATATTTATAGTTCATTTTAAAATATTACTTTATTATTAATATATAAGAGTAATGCTTTCGTTATTTAGAAAGTGTATTAGCTACCGAAAACTAAGTAAATATCGTAGGGTACACTGCTTAGTGACCATGGCAAAACAATTTATGATAATATTGCTTTTAAAATATTAATTAACCAAATAATTATTTCATTAATAAATACGTTTAAATGATAAGATGCTTTTCAACGATATGTTTCAGATGGACTGCATCATCGGATGTGTTCGATCATTTGGAAATACCAAATCCTCTTTTGGCCAAATATTTAGCTGGACTTACTTGGAATTCGTTGCTACCTAACGTCAATATGTAAGTTCTTCACATTTAATCGCTTTTATCAATGTTTTTAAAAAAAATTAAAATATGTAAAACAATTGAATCTAAAAGTAACTTTCTGTTCCATCAAGGTTACCGGAGACACGTGACGCTCTGGAGCAGGCTGGAAATCTGATGGGCACTGTCTCCATCGGGACCGGCGAAGCGAAGCAAGTGTTGCTTTGGGGGGCCAGAGTCAGAAGTGCAGGTTTGTTCAATAATTCATTCATTTCAAATTGAGATAAAGGCTGCGTTCAGTCACATTTGACAGACTCGCCTTTGAGTAATTGCTGAGTTTGGATTTTCACTGTCACGTTTCCAGTAGTGTAGCCTAGTGATTCTGTTATTTTCAGTGATAACACAAAGATTTTTCCAACCGTATCAAAATCAGATTAACCCATTTTTTAAACCATCTGCGGATAACAGCTAGCTGGTTCACAGTAATTTGAATAAACAGATAAAAATTAAAAAGTTATCCGTTTTCTTAAACCGAATTTATAATCTGTTTCTGATAGGAGATTTCACATCAGGAAGTAAACGTTTTAAAAAGCGTTTCTTAAAAAAGTCGCTTTGTGTGATTTTTTATCTTGAAAATCAGATAAATTAATGAATTCGGATGAGCCGAACGCATTTGATCTGATCAGATAAGAGAATGGGGTGTGAACTTATTCAAAAATGTGACGTTGATCAAAGGATTTTTCAGAAAACGGTTTCTTCTTCTACTGAACGCAAATAAATCTTTTACTCAGGTCATTAAGCGATGTAGTACCATGGCGATTAAATGATACGATAAGTGGGTACAATATATATAGCTATAGCATATTCGGTCATTATCTATTATTTCTCCCAGTGATAAAATTAAAGGTGCATTTATTTAACCTGTAATGAATATCTTTAATTTTTTTTCTACAAAATCAGTTTTTTTCTTTTGCGTTTTACAGTTTTTCTCAAATAGTTTGAGGCACATGAAATATATCACGTATTTTATGTTGAGGACACTGCACACCCACTCAAACCGTTAAAACTAGACATATCAGTCATGGGCCCTTGTTACAATCTAATGGCAGATTAAAGGACCACATCAGCGTTTTAATTGTACTAGTTATCCACACGAGCTCTTGCAATAGAACTGAAAACTCAATAATGTAATTGACCGAAAATGCTATCTCAAGATAGGGAAGAGGAGGAGTTACTAAAGATTCACCCAGATTTTTTAAACGCCGGTGTGGTCCTTCAAAAATATGAATAGTTTTATAAGCTCGTAATTTATGGCCGAATTCGAGAGTTCCAGCAACCCATTTTTAGGCGTAAACGCGAACGTCTACGTCAGATCCAAGAAATTTAACTGACGTTGGGAACGTCGGGAACACAGGAATCCGACATTTGAAAAAGCAGACGGCGAATGAAACTTACAACAGAGGTCCTTTTTTAAGCAGTTAGGTCGTGCAGCAAACAAAATATTGTTTGTCACTTTTTTTTCTAAATGAAGGTTTATTGGGTGCTATGGTATCGTGGCCTTCACACTATTTTTTCAAAGTCTAGAAAGATGTTGTTGCAGCATGTGGCAACGTGGCCTTATCAGTATACTATTTGAAACATAGATGGCGCTAGTCGTAAAAAATTTGAAACAATTTTTGCTGATCATAATTTTGACCAATACGTCGTGAAGAGACGTAGACGTTCGCGTTTAGGCATAGAAACTCTCTATTGACGCCCGTAAGCGAATAATTATCCCGGACAGTTATGTAGAACAACGACTTATTGTTTCGGTATATTAAACAACATTAATTATTGAAACCGGGAAAATATAGTAAGTTCGTTATTTTCATTGACGTCTTTTGGTATGTGTCGACTACAACAGACCAACAAAAAATAATTATTTGTGTTTAAAAAGATAAGAAATATAGAAATATACTTACATATCACGTATAAATTGGCATCTAGGAGCAACAAACACAACACCCCACACAAGGAGAACGCAACCCGTCAAAAGTCGTGGATTTTATTGTGTACGTTTTTCATTGGCTAGACGCTTTAGCGCCTGCTGCCGTCGGAAGGGGAAAATTCGGAAATTGTCTTCCCCCCTGCCCGTAAAACGTTCAGCGTAAAGGCTCGTGACGCTCGTCCAATGAAATTCGTACACAACCCTTCGTTAGCGTGATTAAAGGCTAGCTGCATTCTCCTTGTGTTTGTTGCTCCTAGTTGGAATCCACTTTCTCTTAATACCTTAGCTACCCACAAATTTTGAAGACCAATCTTTACAACGCCGTTATTTTAATTTAGAATCTAGCAGTACATCTATTTCGAAAACTAATGAATATTTCACCTATATGTCTGTAAGTTGTTTTTAAATGAATTTTTAACAAAACAGTCTGTAACGCTAAGTTTTGTTTCTTATTACTCTTTAGGATGGGGAATATTTTCACATAACGGAAATCCACTACAATGACAGTAAAAAGTATTGTATTTGTATACAGAAAATATTCTTCTTTAACAAAATCTGTGAAACAAAGTGCAAAATCACATTAAATGTTCTAAGATATCGGTATAGCATAATTTATGCCTGTTGTGGCGCGATTCCCGATAAAGTTTTTAATAGGATTTGATAATAAGACCAGATTTTAGCAAATTTTCTTATTATTCACCAATAATTCAAAATATTTTTAGTTGACGATCTTGAAATTTTCATAGCATTGTTATTGAACAATTAAATTTAGGCTTAGAAACTTTGTTTCAAATATAACCATATTTTGGTTCAAATACTTCATTTTTATTTTTATTTTAATTAATATTTTTTCAGGTTTGCGCATGGATTCATAGTTCATTCCAACTCAATGGGAGGGAGCATCGAGACGATTGTTTTAGACGACGTAGATTCAAAAGTGGAAATATCATTTTCAAAAGGTAATTTAAAGTAACGAAATGGTACATTTATCATAACACCCGGGAAAATATCCCATTGGGCACGAGTAAAAAATGTATACTAGTAATGAAGAACACGCAAAGGGCTCGACATTTTCCAGATTTATGTACGGGATTTTGAATCTCAAAGTGATTTCAGAAATCAGAAACTGATTTTGATATTTCAGAGCACAATTTTCTTGTTGATTTCTGGTTTTTTAAACTGATTTCGAGATTTGGGAACTAATTTTCGCCGATATTTCGTCATTTTCAAGTTGATATCACGAATGTCAGAGCCCTCGAGAACATCTCATTTTGGTCGCTAGTGGAAACCGCTTTAAAGTCTCGTTTTCATGGTTGATTTTTATAAGTAGAAACGCGTCCCAAGCTTGAGACGGATTCGTTGTTGTTTTTTTTTCACTTGTCCTTCCAACTATTTTATTTATGTGGTATTGAAAACTTAGACAACTTACCGAATTTTCGATGCTTAAGCACAAAATTGCTTTTCGCGCTGATCAGAATGACTTTGATATTTTCCCCTTTATCTTCGATTTTACGCTCGACGTCATGTCACTTGTATCGTAAACTTACTAAACTGCCAAAAGTGTCGCGGTAGATAATAATAAAGTCGTCTTCTAGTAACTCCTCCATTTTATTTCACCTAAAATAAACAAAATACCATCAATCCATTCAAAATATTTCCACGAAAACAGCAGATTAAGCAAAAACGTGAGATGAAAGAAACCCACTTGACATTTTCTCATTTCTGTTTAGATTAAAATTTTCCAAAATCACATTTTCATGCTCGCTAGTAGTGGCTAAAACGGCTTAAAATCCGTTCCATCGCAAGAGTTATAATTTTCGGTACAAATAGATATTTTCTACACAATTAGCACTAAGCTGCTTGAAAATGAGGTTATAATACTGGTTTACTTTCTAGGACAGCAGTACCTATTCTTAATTAAAGGAACTCTGTACATTACGCCACATTTACAATAGTTTTTTTCTAGTTCTTAGTGTCTTTTTATGTTCCGATTCCCAGTGGATTCAAAGTAACAATGTTTAATTACATTTTGTTACTCCCGGTTTTCAATAATAAAATAGTAAAGTTAAACTACTTCATGGTAAAATTAAACGAGTTCATGGTAAAATTATTTATTTAAATAAATATTTTTAAATTTTGCGAGCGCTCAGGTTTAAGATCTCTGTTCAAGCACATCTGTTAAGAATGCTTGCAAAGTTTCAAAATATTTAGTTTAATAAAAAGCGCAAAACCAAGCAATCAGGTTTTGGGTTGGTGTGATAAGTAAAAAAGAACTTTGTAAACAAATCGAGGTAACCAGCGTAAAAAAGTAAACTTAAACAGCATTTAGAGTCTCTGCTGCTTGGTTTTACACTTGTTGAAGCCTACTTCCAGGGGCTAGTAGGCCACTCTTTGAAGCTCACTCGGCGCTCTTTTAACTCGTCGTAGGAAAATGGGAGAAAAACAGGCATACTTCTCAACTCACCCCCTACAACTCCTTAAATATTTTGCATACGCTTCTGAAACACCCTGTATAATAAAAATTTCAGGTAAACACGAGTTTCAATTTAGTATGGATCACGAGAACGAAGTGATGAAAATAACATGTGACAGTCTTCAACGGAGAAATGATAAACTCGTCCGCTTCGGGAAAGCTACAACGAAAGAAGACGAAGGCTTCTCGATGGTTATTTGCACATCCATGTAAGTATTATTAACAAGTGTTCCGTTAGAAAATAAACTAGACACAAATCCATAATAGTACATGCTTGTTTTTAAGGGCCCTCAAAATGTAATTATTTGTTTATGGTTTGTTATTATCTTATATTATGTTATAATAATATTAATTACTATTATTATTACCTAAGACACTACCTTCGGCCAATGTCAGATAATTCGGTTTTATCTTATGTAACACGTATGTTATGTTGTATGTATATATTATAAAACAGAAAAAACTTTGTTAAATTTTTATATTTAAATAAAATCAATGATATTTACAATGATTCAGTCTGACCTGTTTCGAAGCACACGGCACTTTATCTTCTGTTTTTAATTACATCATTCAGCATATTGAACTTTCAAAAAACCATTTAAGTCTTGGCCATGGTATATGTTATACTAAATTGTGTAATGTATTATGTTACATATGTTACGTTGTATTTTAGCTAATTGATTTGATAAATACGTTTTAACAGTTCACAGGAGCTCGAATCTTTGGAGAAATATAAGAAAGTAGATGGAACGATAAGTGAGCTGCTTCTAGATATCTCGGATGAGCGCTGCAAAGTTGTGGAATCTACTGGGGGAAAGGGCGCTTCTTTGGCACAGCTCATGGACATTTCCAAAGCTGCGGGAAACAGTGTAAGCCACTTCTGTTGCATTTTACGATTATGTAGAACGTCATTGAGGTCGATTAGAGATGTTGACTCAAGGCGAAGATTTTCAATTCCTACAAACTACACTTAACAGGCTTATATGCTTCCATCGATGAAAAGCCAACCGTGTCATGGCGATATTTAGTCATAGCCAATAATGTATTTACTTATATTTAGCTACTATGTTGAACCGATTTATAGCGTTGCTCAGAATCCACCTCATAAATAATAACAAATAAATAATCAGCTAGGCTAATACCCAAGGCACAACCTTAGGAATAAGTCATCAAGCGACTGTTGAAGCCATTAATTCAGGTGGCCGGGTTACAATGCGTAGGAGAGTGGTGCCAATGCTTCTTTTATATCCATATCCGAAAATTACCAGAATAAAAAATTATTTGTTGCATATTAAATCGTATAATAATCGTAAATAATATCCTTAAATAAACAGTTAATCGAATTTTTTATGATTTATTGAAATTTTGACGGTTAATTTATCCGTTACGTGAGCTCTACTCAGCTCCTCTCTAAAAATCAAATTGGTCTGGTATTATATTGATTCCCTCAAACTGACGCGATTGACCATGATACCCGCTCAACATTGTCATTCTCCCAAAGAATATATAAATACATTTTGATATAACCATTTATTTAATCGTTACAATTTTTTTAAATTTATCTTTGAAAGTAGTTAATTTAAAACCTATTTAGTCTTTTCGTAAAAGCTTACCTTTCGTGTTGAATTTTCCCTTGTTATGACGTTTGCCTCAGAGTCTTATAGTGATTTAGTTCTCGCGTTTTGCATTGCGTGGCTTTAGGGTATGCGCTGTAGAATTAAATTAATGTGGATTGAATCAAAATTATACTTATCAATGATAATTAGATTATTTTATTAAACCTTTCCCAAATATTTTGATTCCAGTTTACAGTACCAAATGGTTTCGTTGTCACTACGCACTCGTACTCAAAATTTGTCAACCAAGGCGATATCAACCAAATTTTATGTAACGCTGGACTCCAACAAGCTTTAAGGTATCTAAATCCGGGGAGTTTACAAAGATAATAGTTTGCTTTAGATATTGAAATTTCGGATGAACTTGAACCATGTACTCAAGTAGATTACGGTGATACTTCATTAGAGCGACTAAGTGAGAAGCTTGACTTGCCACTGAATCAAAATGTTCAAGAGACGTTCTATATGCAAGAGGATATTGGAAAACGTCTTTTCGGATGATTTTGATGATCATTCAGTCTCAATGAGTAATTGGCGTTTCTGTACCAGTAGCGACGCTAGATATTTCCCATATTAGGCTAAAAACTTACGAGATCGAAAAAGAATTTTCGTGGCACGCATGGTGTAGCGGTCCCTGCTTTATCTAGTGTAATAATATATTTTGCGCTAGTATAGTGGAAACTAGGCATAATTGCGGAAAATTGGCTGCACATATTATTTTCTATCTCCTTCTCTCGTTTCACCTCCTCGATTTTGTGCCCCAACTTTCACATTGGCTGCAGCCGTTCTACTTGATCTATGGCTGACACGGGTCACCATCGTTTTCACTCAGTGCCATAGAGGGCTCTAGTAATCATAGAAATTATTTTAATTCCTTTTAAATTAATGATTCAGCAATTAAAATTTTCAGGTTTTGGTCCTAGCAAAAAAAATTTCGATCCCAAATAAATGCCTCACCTGCGTTATGTTTAAATGTGTTAACTAAAGGAGTTTCTAATTTTAAAACCAAAAAGTAACTCTTTAATATTTAAAATTTTATTGACAGAAGTAAAGATGTCGCTCAATTGAAGTTCGCTTGCGAAAAGTAAGTATATTTTATGTGGTCACTCTTTAAAGGGTCACAGAATCATTTGAAAAATTCTGCCTCTCCGCGTGATGGAATATCCGGCCAATCAAATTGTAGAGATTAGCACGGAAAATTAATGAAATTCAATCAATAAAATACCCTTTAATTCACTCTTTTTCAGTCCGGCTTATCATAGAGGACCCCAATTTTATTTTATTAATAACAATAATAATATCTACAAACTGGCTCCCAGGGTACAAAGCGCGTGTCATCACACACTGTTCTAGGAATATGGGGCCCTGGTTCGATAAAGTGTAATTTGAGAATGAAATTAATATTAATTGAAATATAGAATGAAATTAATACTATTTAAATGAAAATAAATAAAATTTTGGGGGATAAAACGGCCACTTGGTGGCTACACTTGAAACTTGTAATTTGAATCATTATATATATATCTAGAGCCGCGCTGAAAGCACAAAAAAATTATGATTGTCTAGCAAAAACATATTTGGAGATGTGAGTCAAAATCACACGACTTAGTTCACAATGCTCCAAATTGTCAGAGATCTATGAAAACCATTACAAAGTTTCTCGCCAATAATAAACATATACAACTGATTTAATTCGTCGTTTTTATCATAATAATTTTAAGATAAAATTCTTTATAGAGCAGTAAAAGAAATATCCCAAATTGAATTGCCACAGGAGTTAAAAGCTCAAATTGAAACGACACTAAAAGACTATCCTACGTCAACCCTTTTTGCCGTTCGATCTTCAGCATCTGGTAAGTTATTGTCTTGGATCAATAATGTCAGACAATGGGGAAGGGAACGATCCTGATCGGGGTTGTTCCATAGTTCCGTGTAATTTGGAACTTGATAATTGTAAATATTTGCTGTTACTGAGCTTTCGGACGCCCCAAGAAATTTGGCATCCATGTTTGGTTTGCCTATTCATGAATTTTCCCCTAACAATGCACTATACATAATCAACTAGTGAAATGGATGAGCCCGTTTTGTTCAATAATATCAATCAAAACTGTTTAAGTAGAGTTCAATTAGTTTAATAGACGGGTTAAGTCACCTCTCAAAAACGTGAACGGGGGAACTTATAGAAGTTAGTGGTAGCTTTATTGTGAACAAGCTACACTCAGCTACAAGTTCCCCAACACGTTTTCGGGGGTGTCTTAAACTGTCGATTATGTCAACTGTGGTATCAAGCTTGGAATCCACGTGATGACTAGTGGTAACATATTAAGCTTCACACAAATAGAGAAACTGGAAGCAGTATGGAGAAGCTTCCACGCGGATTAAGTATCCTGTATCTCTGTTAAAAGCCGGTTGCGATGCATGATATAAACATATCCGATTAATATTATTATAGTTTTTTGGTTATTTAAGCAGATTAACGGTATAAACTTATTTAACAGGTGAAGATTCGGATGAAATGTCTGCCGCTGGTCAAATGGACACCTATCTCGGCATTAATGGACAAGAACAGGTAATGTCTGACTGAAGAATCTCACACTATTGTTTGCTCATATTGGATGATATGTTAATATTTCGTTTCAGGTTATGAAACACGTGGCTAAATGCTGGGCATCTCAATTTTCTTATACGGCAATTCAATATAAAAGGTAATTTGCCCAACCGTTACTAGACTCGAAATTGTTATAGCTCCCATTTTTTGCGTGAGAGGCTGATCACTCACTGTAGCTTTAACTGTAGTAAAGTAATTATGTAACTTATTACCAAGAACCCATAGACGTACTAAGAACACGTAATCATAGCCTTAGCCCGTCGTGGAGCCTCCTAATCTTTATTTTCAAAATAAGCCTCGCCTTTTTATATTTTCCGCCTGTAGTAACTTAAGTAACCAAAAAATAAGCGGTTTAAGAACTACTTAAACTAACTAAAAACCTACTTAAAAACCATTAAAACCAACGCTAATTTCGCTTAATGGAGGACACTTAAAGCCAACTTAGAGCCAACTTGAAACTTAATAACGACAACTTAAAGCCAACTTGAAACCAACTTAAAAATAGTATGTAATTTTCTTAGAAGTAACAATAGTGGAAGAAGACTCAATAGCTCCGCCTCTTTAAAAAAATCGATTAGGAGGCGATCCAGCGAAATTTCTTATCCTATGTTCTTGGTACGTCTAGGGGTTCTTGTTATTACATATCGAGCACTGCCAATGCCTGTGCTAAGTTTTATATACCTACAATCGGTGTACAAAATGGTTACCCCTCGGTTTATGTGTATATTGAATTAATTTGTACTCGATAACTAATAACTATCGCTAGATTAGTTTGAGATTGAAAGTTTAATTACTGATCAATTGAATTAGGGAGCTTTGATGTATATTTTTAGTATGATTGCGAAATATAAATTTAGAAATGATTGCATTTTCTTTGTAACCTAGATTTTATGATAAAATAATCTAATGGTTTGAAATCACGCTTGACTAAACGAATTTTCATTGGTCGAAAATCATCGCGCAAGAAATCATAAACAAGATGACGTAATCCACAGCAAAGGAAATTGGGAACCGTTGCTACGTTTAGTCTCTTCTTACAAATAGCGCCAAAGACAAATTTAGATAAATTTAAGAAAAATCTTCAAAGGCCTAAATTAGGGTTTCGCTGTTCGTCACAGAAAAAAAAACACTCCAATCTAACTAAAAGCACAATGGATCTTATTCTGAATTGTATTTTGGGTCTTTTGGAAACTCATTCGACCATCCTAATCCTGGGATTCAAGTAAAAACATGTTTTCGAAGACACAAAAAAATACGATTTAACCCATAAACGATTTATTACACATTTAACTGAGTTTTTAGTCTGAACTGGCATATAAAACGCAAAATATTTTAAGGCGACTATGTGAATGATTTTCGCTTCTGGTAAAAGTTAAATTTTATAGCCTTTATTTAAGTGTGAAATATACTCTATCATTATTTAATGGTCTATTTCCATTTGTAAGACAAAATGGTCAAGAGTTAAATTCTCCAATGGCGGTGGTTGTACAAGAGATGATACCAGCAGAGCGTGCGGGGGTTATGTTCACTTGCGATCCACTGACAGGTAGCCCGCAGAACATCATGATCACTGCTAATTATGGGCTCGGAGAAGTAAGTGTGAATTCACACCCCGAATAATATAAGAAAGCCTACAATTTCTCACTAGATTTTATTCGTTGCTTGATTAAAAACAATCTGAAAAGTAACTTACAAGCATTACTAACAATGCACTATACATAATCAACTAGTGAAATGGATGAGCCCGTTTTGTTCAATAATATCAATCAAAACTGTTTAAGTAGAGTTCAATTAGTTTAATAGACGGGTTAAGTCACCTCTCAAAAACGTGAACGGGGGAACTTATAGAAGTTAGTGGTAGCTTTATTGTGAACAAGCTACACTCAGCTACAAGTTCCCCAACACGTTTTCGGGGGTGTCTTAAACTGTCGATTATGTCAACTGTGGTATCAAGCTTGGAATCCACGTGATGACTAGTGGTAACATATTAAGCTTCACACAAATAGAGAAACTGGAAGCAGTATGGAGAAGCTTCCACGCGGATTAAGTATCCTGTATCTCTGTTAAAAGCCGGTTGCGATGCATGATATAAACATATCCGATTAATATTATTATAGTTTTTTGGTTATTTAAGCAGATTAACGGTATAAACTTATTTAAAGAGAGTTTTAGAGGGATTCACCCCTTTATTATAATAAAAGTATGTGTAAAGTATGTACGGGGAACATTAAAATCACTGGCACTGGGCCCGTGTAGACAAATTTCAATCGTGCGTCGCTCTACATAATTCTTAGTTTGAATGATAAAACACGCGAGTAGGTAAAAATCCACAATGAAAAGGCGATAAAGCTAAGCCCTAAAGCAATTTAAATGAAATAAAAACGCGAAATTGGACCAAATAAATCTTCAAGTCAAAAACGAATTTTAAATTATAAAATTATAGAATTTCCAAAGGTAGACCGGTTTACCAACTTACAAGATGGTATTACTGGAGACTTTGGAACCCAATAATATATCCTTATATTAAAAGTGGTTCAATTTGCGTTCCAGAGCGTGGTGTCCGCCGCTGCAGAGCCAGACACGATATTAATGAAACGAGATGTTAATGGAAACATAATCAATTCTACAGTTGAAATTGGCAGGAAATCCACTAGGATAGTCGCCTTTTCCGATGGTAATTATATTTCATTTAAATTGTTTCTGCCAATCGACGTCTCTGCTATAAGTCCTTGGACTAATTAAGACAGGGATGTTTCGGCTACAATAAAACGTAAAACCCATTTCTTCCGAACCCTCTCCTGACAGGTAAATGAGTAACTCATTCTGCGCATGTGCAAAGGTATTCAAACCAAGGATTAACGTCTATGGTTTTTTAAACATGGCTGCTCATTGAGATTTCTTCGTGCGCAGTCGCTGTTACGACTATTTTTTCCAGTCTTCTAAACATTTTATCACTTACCTTTAAAGGGCAACGCAAGTGTCCATGCAGGGGGGTAAATTATCTTCTGCCATAGACTATCCCTTTATATTAAAGCAGAACCATATTTGCCAAATTTATCTTGTATAAATGCGCAAAATCCATGCATTCTTTAGTCGCGTAAATGACCGAGGAAAGTGAAGTTTCCGAGCTTGCCGACCAATCGGATCCTTTATACAAAAGAAATGTAATAAAACAAAGATAAATATTCTGTTGGGGTATAATGATTGCGAAATTTTTAAGGGAGACTGGATATAGGACCAAGTGCGTGAGGCTAGCGGCAGAGATTAATTTTAAGGGTTACATCACAGGGATGATCGGTGGAAATGAGAGAAGTTAATTTGCACTACTTTCGTTGGTGAATGGAGCCAAAAAATGAAGTTTGTAAAGCAGCCGCTATGCCCAAGCACTTAAAGACTACCAGCGCCAAATTTCTACTGCGAATTTTTGGGTGATCAAACTAACCAAAAAACGGACCGTTTTCATTCCTACCCCTCATACCTGTGATGGATCCCGTTAAGAATAGCTTGGTTAATCTGTATTATCTAGAGATATATATATATATATATTTATATAATCAAGGAGGAAACTCTGGTGATGAAATTTCGACACATTCTTGACGGAAGTAGAACGCTGCAATAACTGTCTCCACGCATGGCAATGTACTCAATATAACCAACTGGTTAATGACAATATTATCCAATTACACGTTGATTACATAATAATTTGCCTTTTATTATACGGCCTAGTGTCTATAGAAGAAGTTTCTTTATAATAATTTAATCTTTTTTCGTGTGTATGCCTAATGAACTAACAATTTGGCTAAGATCAAAGTGTAGTATCTTGTATATAGCGGATATACCTAATATCAGAAATACATGAACCGAAATTATCAGCGACGACTTTTTTTTGGGAGGCATTTCCTTAGACACTCAGGGGGAGGGTAGAAATAGCGATCTTAATAAATTTCAGCCATCCCGACACGAAGAAAAAACGCGAGTGCATGATGGGTAGATTAGGGCGCCATCTAGCAAAGAGAAAAAAAGGAGCTGCGGAAAAAAAACGTCGTCTGCATATTCTATGGTCTGCAAGGCTCAGTAGAAGTTTATTGAAGGAAGATATTGAGCGTTACACGTGCGTTGTTAGTTGCCACTATGGAACATGTAGATAAACTAACTCATTATTTAAAGAAAGTTAATCGTCCGTTTGTTTTAGGCAGAAAAGAGTTGTATTTAGAACTGTTAGCTTCGGAAAATATAAATAAATATTTGGTAAATCTCCTTACAACTTTTCAAAGTCTTAAAGAAAAACTTAAGCTTGCAGTTCCCAAAAAACGTGGAAGACCAAAAAAGAAGATAACAGATGAGGAAGTTGAAAGTGTAGGATCTAGTCAAATAAATCAATCAAAAGTGAGAACCAACAAATCTGTGGCCGAGTTAACTGTTACCTATTTTAATGAAGCAAGAAAGTTACGAGTGGGTTTTGGTACAACTGGTCATGACAAATCAATGTTATTAAACATAGTTTCATCTGAAACACTAACTTTTTGCAAATTATTGGAGAAATTCCCCCAAAAATTGGAAGAGACAATGATCAATGATGTTGGTGATGATTTTGAGAATCATTTTGATTTTATAAACCTGGTGGAAGAAACAGACTCGGCTTTATATAGGCTTGGGAGTGGTTGTCTTGGTGAAATTTCTCGTAGAACACGAGTAACAAGTACTCAACTTAAACATTCCTTTAAGAAGAGGAAACTAGATGAAAATCTATTGAAATGTACCGCAAGCATCCGTATGAACAATTGTGAGAAAGAAGACCTCCCGATTGACTTGAAAATTCGAGATAACGGAAATATGGCTTTCCCAAAAAAAAAGGTTTTCTTCCGTTCATTCGATGTATTAATAAAAGAGTGTGTGAGTTTGCTAACAGAAAATCTTTGGCTAAATATGGGTCCAAAATGATTAAGGTAAAGAAAACTTTCCCATTTTTATCATCTTTTTTTATATAGTAACATATTTAAATTCTATGTTTTTTTAGAAATGTGCCGAAGAGAGCTTTGCTCTTCTTGGAAACGATAAGGTCCAAAAGCTCTTTTACGAAGCCTTGCCACAGGATATAGAATGGGAAAAGCTAGGAATTGAAAATTTCTACAAGGAGTGGACCAGAAAAATGGTCCATGCAAGGATTCAGGAATTTGTTTCTAGTAACCTGAAACGAGGAAAAGGAGGCCACACACTCAGAGACCAACTATTTAGCATCAAAGAAAAAAGTGAAAAACAGAGTAATAATACCAGTATGATAAAAGGTTCAATTAAAAAAAATAAAGTTAAAAAAATAGTCCATTCAAAACCAACCCCAATGAAAAAAAATAAAATGAGAAAAACTGATAGTTCAAACTTAAAAGCAAATTGTGATTTGTTGCAGAAAGCAAATTGTGATAATGATTTGTCCCAGAAAGCAAATTGTGATAACGACTTTTCGCAGAAAGCAAATTGTGATAACAATTTCTCACCTAAATTAAACAGTGATAAACATTCTCTATCAAGTGAACAAAAGTCTCCTTATCATGAAAATAAAGAATCTCCAAAGTTATTCGATATTACTACTACCAGAAATACATGTATTTCCGCTACTACTACCAGAAATTTGCGTATTTCTGGTGCCATAGGAGGTGCTTCCCAGGTTTTGAAAAAACGAACACTTTTAAATGAATTTGAAAATTGTATTTACAATATCAAAAAATCTTACAGGAATAGGAAAAAAAAATAAGTGATGATTATGTTTATCAGTAACCCCGAGCCAAAATTAAATCAGTACAAATTTTTAAAATAAAAATAAATTTTTAATGAAATGGCAATTTAATTAGAATTTATGGTATTTCTATTTCATGTTTATATTACAAACATACAAATTTGAGCGCAAAAAATCCAATTTATATAAGCAAATAAGTAATTAAATTAAACGTTTGGTGACCAATTAGATATAAACCCTTTTTTGACATTTGAAATATTTTAATTTTGAGTTACAATATTGGTTATGGGAATGTATTTGGTACTTTTTGGTATATCTAAGGGTTGCAATTTTCATATTAAGCGTACAACTAATTTATTCTTAAATTTACAAAAATAAATTGAATTCTAGTTAACTAAATTTCATCATCATACAGGTAACTTAATACTATGATTGCTGAAGTATGTAGGCAAACTATTTTTCATGGTGTATTTATGGAAGAGGTATGGCAATTACCAACCTCATCCGGAAACATTATGTAAGGCTAGATGACCATAGTAGTTTAAACTCATTACATCAGGTAACATTCGTAGTGTAGCTAGTGTTATTTTTGGTTAGCTGTTAAATCGGCTTCATTTATTAAAATCATCTGATCACGGTGGTATTTGTTTGAGCTATTTTTTCCCTGTACATTCCTCCTAATTGTTACAGCTTTCCTTCCACTTACATATG
The DNA here is from genome assembly GCF_980474605.1 of Leiobunum rupestre. Lineage (NCBI taxonomy): Eukaryota > Metazoa > Arthropoda > Arachnida > Opiliones > Sclerosomatidae > Leiobunum > Leiobunum rupestre. The sequence continues at coordinate 76,467,836 of NC_143385.1, forward strand.
ATGCGCTTGTAATTTTTCCACCAGCCGCATATTTAATTTGGGAGAATAAACTTTCAATTGCACTGCCTGTGATTCTTATAAATGATAAAAAGTAACCTGGGCACAGTTTAAAGAATTCCTTTGCTAAATTCTTAAATCCGTAGTACATAATACGTAGTAAATCCCAAGTTTACCAAGATATAAATACTTCCTGTTTAGGTTTATTCAAATTTATATCGGGATTGTGTTTTAGAATTTCCTTCAACCAATTTTCAAAAAACAAAAAGCCATCTTCCATCTTTAGAAGTCATATCTTCCACTCTTTGAGCTCTGAGTGTTCCATTTTCAAACAATTGGTTACACGCTCGTAAATAATTATACGTTTCTTTTGCGCTCTTCCTTTTTTCTTGGGAGTTGGTTTTACCGTGAGCGAAACCATACAGTTCACTCAGAACTTCTTCTTGTTGGAGAACTTTACTCGGAGCCACATTAAGCCGAGTCCAAGCATCTCGCTCAATATAACTTTTTAATAAATGCCTGGCTACCCTCATCTGTCCATTTTTGGTTCTATCCTCATCTCTCTTGTGAACATCTTCTATCTTGCCAACCAAATGACACACCATTTCTAAGAAAATTCTTTGGCCCATCATTCCTAGACGCGTAGAGTTGTCCAACTAAATTTTTTTATTCATGGGATGGACAAATTAGCCAATGTATTAGTCTTTGCTTCTCGGAAAAAGGGTTTTCAAAACTTGGGTCAATTAAAACGTCAGGCAAACCATCAATTCCGGTTTTAAATCCAAAAGCACCATTGACTCCCATTCTTAACTTGATTAAAGCTAGATTTTCTGCCGCACCATCGCAGACTATTCCTATACATTTGAAGTTATATATTTCAAAGGCTTCAAGAGTCTGATATAAAGTGGTAACCAATTTTTTTTTGCTGAAATGGATGGGCCGAAGTAAAATAAGGACCAATCACATCCACTCCGGACGTTAAATCCCTCCATAAATATTGAAGAATATAACTGGTAGGAGATGGCGCTTGAGCTGTCGCATCTTTATATATGTCAGTTAATTCTGGCCAATCATTTTGGTCCATGGCAAATCCAACGAACTCATGAGTTTTGCTGTTCCACATTATTTTGTCTATAACTTTTACTTCGTCAAATATGATAATTCCAGTACCCTTTGGAATATGTTCACCTTTAGCATTCTTTTCAACTTTATATTTTTCATATTTCATTTGCCCTTCACCAAGATATTCTTCGTTAACTCCTGGTTTGTGGTTTAGTTTACGAGTTTTTTCTCGTAATGTAGAAACACTTGGTAGATTCAAAATTTTGAAGCTTCTTAAAGCTTCATATGCTGCTGGGCTACGGCTACAAACAGCTAACGCAATCCTTAATGTAACGGCATTCCACTCACGAACGTGAGGAGAGGTCAGAGACTTTGGCTGTTGCGAAAAGAAATCTCGTTGGTCAGCTACATGTTTTTCTTTTGAATAGTTCTCCCATGATGCCCTTAGCATGTCTCGAGTGGTGCCTTGGATATTAGCCTAGCTGATTATTATTATTAATATGGTTATTATTTATAGTTGAGGTAAAACTGTCTTCGAGTGTTGAGCTGAATCTTTCATTAATTATTTTCATGATGTTGGACATTTCAGTAGAGCTATCAATATTTAAATTAACAGTTCTAAGCTGCAGTTCAGCTTCCAACTTGGATACCTTTTGCTTGAAATAGGAACGGTTTTTTTGAACACGGGATAAGCGAATGGTCTTGCTGTTGGGGGTTAGATATTGGATTGGAAAATTGCTTGATAGCCTTTGCCGTTTATATTTTCGATTGGGTGACTCCATCGCTTTACGCTTTTTAGATTTGGCAATCTGATTTCCTACAATACAGCACTCTTTACATTGTACCTTTTTTCCACTTTTAAAAGGTGCTTTAGTTTCCTTCTGAATTTCGTAAAACACATCGCATTTCGTTGATTGATATCTAGTAAACGGGTATTGTATTTCCATTAAGCTCTTTGGCAGTGGATAAGTAGCGTTTAGAACTTTATCTGAATTAATCCCAGAACAAAACACATGTTTCGGTTGCCCAGATATCATTTTTAAGGTACGAATTAATGAATCAAAGTTGACATTTCCATCCTCCTTAATACTAAACTTGAATGGGCATTTAAAAATTATATTCAGAATGCAATGGCCATCTGCCCATAGGAATAGGTTAATAGGTTCTTCGGCAAAGTCTTCACATAAAAGACCGATACTGCGTTTCGTTGTAATGTGCAACACGGATGAACTATTGTAGTCTTCTTTCACCTAAAAGTGTAATTGTTAGTACATTGCTATACTACAATACTAAAAAGGTAGAAAACATACCTGATAGGACAATTCACGTGAAAATTGGAGATCCACAATTTTAGCAACTTGTCCAAATAATGGTGGCCAGCATTCAATTAAGGTTTGCGTACAAGCAACTTTTGTGGAAATTTTCAACTTCTTAGGAGGTTGATCAGTGTTGGTAAAATGATCAGTTGTTTTTGCTTTTGAATTTAAAGGTAATAAATAGCACTGGGTACTAACATTTACAGTTTTAATCAAAGGCTTAGCGAAAACCTTTGTCAATTCCTTTGCACTATCTTTTCCTAACAAATTACAATTCACCGATTTATGCTTGGCAATAGGTTTCTTTTTTAAAAACATATTACACTGAGTTGAAACCGCTTTACTCAACATGTTGAAGAAATAAGTTGCAAAAATTAACTCATTTAAAATCAAATGATCTTGAACTTGAATTTTTTTTTACACCGACCTCAAACGATACTTCGTGAAGTTTTTATTTAGTCAGTTTTTTCTAGAAGATTAACGAAGCAAGCGCTAGGTGGCGTATTCAATCGCGCTCCGTGTTGCCAGAGCTCCTGACAGGGGGGGGGGGTGATATCCCGAGAAAAGAAGGGGGTTACAAAGCACTCGCCTCTAGTGTAAGAGAGATAGGTCGCTGATAATTTCGGTTCATGTATTTCTGCTAATATGTTGTTTAATTAGAGCAAATTTTTATTTGTAATTAAAGTTTTGTGAAAGACAACGCTAGACTTAAATTAATAAATTAAACTATATATTACTTAGTTTTTACTGTCAGATAGATTTATTTGAGATATATTTCTGTATAATATAATAGTGGCGTGGCGGAGTGGGTAGCACTTTCGGCTCGCAGCAACAGGACCCGGGTTCGATCCCAACTTGCGGCACTGGGTGAAAACTCGGAAAAACTCCTTCTCCGTTGAGTTTTCAAGTTCTCTCCCCACTGGTTTAAGGGGTTTTCCCCCGAGATCTTCGGTTTCCCCTTCCATAAAAACTTGTTGAGGTTAACGGTAATAGTTAGTGTAGGGAGCTGTTTTCTCGCGTGGCTTGTCACCACCCTCTTACGCATTGTAACAAGAGTCTCATGCACACTATAAATAATAACCATATTAATAATAATAATCAGCTAGGCTAATATCCAAGGCACCACCCTAGGCCTAAGTCATCGAGCGACTTTTAAAGCCTTTAATTCTGGTGGCTGCCACCCAACAGTCGGATCGACTGTTGGGCCGACCACTATATGCACTTTTAACATCTAATATATAAAGAAGAGTGTTTGTTTGTATATACGTTTGTCCGCTGTAGGAATCTACAGTTTTCAAATTAGGTCGACCACATTTGGTATAATATCTCATGCTAACCTGACTGTGATTTTCGACGGTTACGGTCGGCAAAACATCTTTAATTAATTGAATTAATTTAATAATTAGGTATATCCGCTATATACAAGATACTGCACTTTGATCTTAGCCAAAAGACCGAATTTCTTAGTTCTTTAGGCATACACACGAAAAAAGCTTAAATTATTGCAATTATTTTAAAGAAACTTCTTCTAAAGACACTAGGCCGTATAATAAAAGGCAAATTATTATGTAATCAACGTGTAATTGGTTAATATTGTCATTAACCAGTTGGTTATATTGGGTACGGTACCATGCGTGGAGACAGTTATTGCAGCGTTCTACTTTCGTGTGGCTGAATTCATCACCGATGCTTTTTAATTGGTTATACAAATATTCATATCTCTGGCAAATATGGGTTATCCCAGCTATTCTTAAGTAAATTTAGATTGTTTTGTTTTGATCAAAGACTAAATATACGCTTCGCTTACTAGAGAGGAGTCACCATGCAAAAAAACCTGTTAACACTTCCAAAACACGGGAGAAGCCTTTGACCAGCCGTTAGAAAATTTGGACCAGCGTCTGCTATCGTATGCAAGTTGGTTCATTGAACACGCCAGTCTATTTAGCGAAGCGTATATATAGTCTTTGGTTATGAGAAACCCAAAATTAATGATATAATTGCAAATGATATGCCAATGTGAAATTCTCTTTACCATGTCATACGCATTTAGAGTAATTAATTTTTGCAGTTGAATAAATTAATCAGCGTTAAAAAAGTCAACCCATTCATTACGCTAAATCGTCGGGCCGCCTTTTTTTTGGAAAACGTCGCCCCAACATTTACAGTAAGCCGTCGGGCCAACCATTGATAGGTTTACCTTACAATTACACTAAACTGCCGGACCGACCAATTTGTGGGTAGGCCCAACCAAAACACACAGTCGTCAGGCCAACTGATTTCTGGAAGGTTGGCCCAAACTTTACTCAATGTCGTCGGGCCGACGTCTTTCTGGACAGTCGGGGGACTGTGACATTCACTACTCTCCAGTGGATAGCAAAAAGGAAAAGTTGGCGATGCACTCTTCGCCAACTGCCGGTCCTACCAATTTTGAGTAACATCATATTAAAGGTTTTTACAATAGTCGGCCCAACAGTCGTTATAGCTAACACCAAAAACTTGCTATCCAGGAAATGGTCCTATAATAACTCTTATACGACTACGACCATTTTCCGACTGTTGGACCCTTTTCCGACCACTTTTGGACTGGCTTGTGCTGTGTGGGGAGTATATGTAGAAGAAAGTCGATACCAACCACAAGCTTGATATTCCAAATAATAGTACATAATTTGCTTCATATTTCGTTTCTAAGGTAGCGCCGGTGTGGCTGAAGAAGATGTTCCTGATCAAGAGAGGCTAAAATGTTGCCTGTCTGAGAAAGATGCCCACACTTTGGCTCAATTAGGACAACAGGTTTGACAATTACCCAATTTTTACTATTTGCTAAAAATGTTTATCTTCCAGCAAACGTGCTTCGTTCCTAAGACAGTTTGAAATTCCTCTCCTATTTCTCTTCACTTCATAGTGTGTTTAAAGCAAGTGTGGGCTCGACGTGAAGTAGCTTTTTTCAACAGATGTCGTTATTAAAACAAGATAGTTAAAGCAGCAGACAGCTCCTTCATTACTTAATTATCTTCTTTTGATTACGACGAAAACGACATTTGTGAAAAAAGAACTACTTCACGTCGAGCCGACACTTCCTATTCTTCACATGCAAAACTTTTACTGAGAGCTATTTACAAGACAGACTGCATTATGGGCTTCGTCGGCGTTTTGCGCCCGCTTGCTAAAGCGTCAAACGTAACATTTGACAGCGCCTCGCTAGAGTGAGATTTTTTTTTCTTGTGGTAACGTCACTCCGTTACTAGCTCTCAGTAAAATATTTCCCAAAGTGACAAACTTATGGAACGATATTATAGACTTATGGTATTACGTGTCTGCCTTTTAAAAAATGAGCCTTGACCAAGTTTTCATTCCATTGTATTTAATTTTTTTTTCAGTTGGAAGAGGCCTTTGGCTGCCCGTTGGACATCGAGTGGGCAATGTGTGGAAATGAAGTTTATCTACTTCAAGTAAAATGAATTAAAATTATTTGACCTTATTATATCGATGCGTGAAATATCTATAGGCTGCGCAATTCGCTTCCCCGCCTTCAAAAATTCTAATAGCCAAAAATTGCACGATTATTTTTCATTAAAATGAAACTACGATATTTATATGAAACAATGACGCTTATTTAAAATAGCCGCGAAAGCCAGTGCTAGAAAACGTGTACAGGAAATTGGAAGAATTAAAGACTTAGCTTTTTTGAGTGCAATATACGCTTCTATAAGTTATCGCAACACGTTTCCCAGGGCTGCCCTAACCCGTCTATACACTCTTTTACGAAGTCGGCCATTTCATTACAGGCCTAATTTAAAATAGTACGGCAAGGGCGCCTGCACGTGCTCATTAGCTCGAGACGTCGCGTGCACTTGACCGCGACGTGGCCTTGCATAAATTATTTGAAATCAGACCTGTAATTAAATGGTAGCTCTCACAAATAAGGATATAAAAGAGTGTATTGACAATTATATCTTCAGTTGGGGGCCTCTGACTATACACCACCGGTCCTCACCTATACCTATTTTAAAATTGCTACATCTAAAAAGCATCAAAGACATGACTATAAATAAATGGTGTTGTTTTAGGCCATTAGTTCTTGGAAGTGTGAGGCTTAGGGCATCATTGAAAAATACTTACTCATTCGTATTATTGTTGCCACATTTTTTACTCCTGCTCGTAAATTTTGTCAAAGAAAAACGTCAGACTGGTCTGTTATGTAAACTTCTTTAAATAATAATAATAATAATCAGCTATGCCAATACCCAATGCAGCACTCTCGACCCAAATCTTCTAGCGACTTAAATGACCTTTTAAATCAGTTTACCGGGTTACAATGGATAGGAGGATGGTGACAAACCCTTCATGCCACGCGAGCCAACTGCTCCCCACACAAACTATTACCGTTAACTTCAACAAGTTGTTATTGAACGGGGGAACTGAAGATCTCGCGAGAAAGCCCTTTTACCTAGTGACGAGAGAGCTTGCAACCTCAATGCAGAAAATGTTTCTTCAGAGTTTTCTCCCAGAGTCCCAGTGCCACCAGCTGGGATCCTCTTACTGCGAGTCGAAAGTGCTAACCATTCCTCCACCCCACCTTCAATTTTAGCTGGCTATTGGAACAAAATAACACTTTGACGAATTATGTAACAAAGCATTTAGGACTTTGACGCCATCTTCGAAAATATCTTTAATTTCCTGGCGGTAGACTAAATACCCGGATAAAGCGAATAATGTTTGTCTATATTTTTTATTTTACTCAGGCTAGACCAGTGACTACATTCGACAAAGAAACGGATTTCGAAATTATTCACGAAATGGACGGTCATCTTCGATGTGAAAAAGAGTGCCTCACACTGGCCAATACTGGGTACGATCCGTTCTCAGAAATACAAGTATTTCCGACGTTATGATCCGGGTTGGACATAAGGATATTTTTATAAGTAGTCAGTCTGATTAGTTAGCCTCCTATCTTAAATTATTTTAGTAGTCACTGACTAGTGGGGGGTAAAAATAAGGACAGCCAACATTTTGCTTTACCCGTCAGAATTAAAATAGGAGTTTATTATCACTTGAGTTACACGTTTTTGGTCGATCACAATTTTTTCACGACTTAGTCTTTGACTAGTTGAAAATATTTTCATTGATAATATCATCAAATGACGCATTAATTTGAGATGGAGACTCTTTATTTTCTACATGTTGTGTGTTTTTTTTAAATAAAATGGTATTGATGAATGATGAATTTATGATACGATATATTCGCCATTATTTACGAATATTTAGGTAAATTTTTCACTAGTCAAATTGACTAGTGAGCCTCCAAATTTCGATTAATTTTAGTAGTTAGAGCATTTATTTTAGTAGTCAAATGCAGTGACTAGTGTCTTATGGTCCAACCCTGGTTATGATATATCTTTGGCGTTTAGCTCATTCGTTTTCCTTCCCAAGTAAGATACTTGACACTTCGCGTCTCTGACTGCCTGTCTGTCTGTCATTGAAAAAACACCATAAATAAATAATAATGAGCTATCAAACTTCTGAATTTCCTTTCTAAATTTACGTGCTTTTAACTGGCATAACTTTAGTTATTTCCTGCACGTTTTTGTTATTTTTCAGAGAAGTCATGCCTGGAGCTACTACGGAATTAGGGATGAGTTTCATTCTAAAAATTCTCGAACTATCAACTCTTGTAAGTACCGTATTTAAATTATTATACAAAAGAGCGTGATTTTAAATGCTACAATCGTTGGAATGTGCGGTATAAACCAAACTTAAACTTTGTAAAAGTAATGTAAAGCAATTGGCGGCTCTATTATTACCACCGTCCTGTATTATGAAAACACCCGTTATTAGATATCGCCATGAATCTATCCGATTCTTCGAAAAACGCTACTTTACTAGAGAGCGTGGTGCCATCTATTTATGGAAAAGGAAGTCAAAATTAAAAATAAGCCAAGTGATAACGTCGTCAGAGAGCCTTTGTAGAGTATTAAAGTTAGACAACTTATACTCTATTTAGTGGACTTTAACCTAACTGTATATCCCATCATCGAGAAATAACCCTTTGCCATGATCCCATGTAAAGTATTTTTTTAAATTACTGTAATTTATGTTATTGAACAATTTACAAACGATCCAATCAACGCGAGGGGTACCTATAAGTACCACCTTTTTGATTTCGACGCTAGTGACCTTTATTGAAAAAGAGCTACTTCACGTCAAGCCGCCACTTGCTTTAAGTCAAAAACACAATTGAGGTGGTAAAAAAAACAATCTGGAACATGGTAACATTCTACGAAGAATTAAAATCCTTGAAATTTTACGCACACAATTTTTTTAATTTAAAACTGCTTTCTAAATGGAAACTTTTATGTTCGGTTACCCGTTGAAATCCGACGTTGAATAAAAACCCAATTGCAGTGTACTGCCTATTTTCATTAGTTACCGAAAGCCAGCGTTCCTACACAGCTGTTACTTGTTCTCGAAAATAAAGTCCAGCATTCACGATAATACCCAAGTATTTCACAGTGTCGGTGTGGGGCATCGCTTTGCCATTTAATCTGTAATTATATATTATATTGGTGGTTTTCCATATGAAAGTGATCTTTTGACTTTTGGTTTCCCTGATGACTAAATTATTCATGGTACACCAAGCTGAAACACGTTCGAAGTTACTTTGTAGTTCGTTGCAATCAATTATGTTAATGATGTATATTTTGTGGTTGTCGGTGAATTGTTTGTGATTGAGTGTTTTAGTTTGCGATGGTCTAAAAAGGGCGAGTCCATTCTACAGTTTTAAACTCTGACTATAAATTAATAGTTGATTTTATAAAATAAAAAGTGGTCTTGCCCAACTTGTTAAAATGTTGCTCTTACGTCACGAGACCAAGCTTTATTAGTGTATTCTTCGCACGAGCGATTTGCACGCGCGCTAGAAAAAGTTATTCTCCTCGCGACTCTAGCGCGCGCTAGTAGGCTTGTGAAAGTAAGAGACTGTGACGTAAGAGCAACATTTAAACAAGAAGGTCACGTTACTTTATAAAAAGATCTATTGGAATGTACCGGCGAGTATGCGTAGAAGCCGTTATTAAATAAAAGCGGGAAAACCCCTATTGTTGTCAAGTGCCATCTTTGGTGTGGTTGGAATAATAAAATACATCGTTAATTTGGTCTGTTTTTGAGATTTTAATGTCTTTCGTATCAAGATCTTCAATAAGATTTTCAGGTTTATAATTTTTATTTAAGTGTACGGTATTTCAACGCGACTATTTTATTACATAATCAGAAATTTGTAACAAGAGCGGTTTTCATTTTTAAAAAGATATATTTTCGCTCGTGTTTCCGAAAATGTATTACTTATGGGATTATTTTCGTAGCGCTTTTAAATTGTCGCGAACTAATTGAAATTGTCAATATTTCTTTCAGAATCATTGGTTTCGAAAAGACAAAGTTTCGTTCCCGATAGTTCCGTATCTACAGAGAAGCCTTATGATCTCATGCAAGCACATCATGTTCAACGTAACAGATGTAAGTGGAAATTCTAACTCTGATATTCCTAATATGTATTTAAATTCCGAATGAGTGAATCTAGACCTAGTATTTTTTTTAAACTTGCTCATCTTTTCGATCATAGAGCAGAAGTTATATCATTCTTTTTCGGCCGCCATTTTCCAACTAACACTTTTTAGTTAAATAGCGATCAAATTCAACAAAAAACAAAATACATTTTGCAAAACGCGAGATCTCTAGTATATTCTTACCAGCCTAGGATGATATTAGCTTATTCATGGAAATCATTGGTTTGGATTAGTATTCTAGACGAGTGTTTAGAAGAATACACGTAGTTGCTAAAATGAGATGTTTTTGTAAAGAATTCATGGATATTTTTTATTCGTATTGCATATGAGCCAGAAACATATTTTTTCATTTGCCACACTCTACCAGATCTGCTAACTCAGTTTATCGAAAACAAATACCACGCTCTACTTATTTTTCAGGGAGTCACTAACAAGAGTGTATGGAATATTTGCCAACTAAATGAAAACAAGAATGTATTTATTTATAGCATAAGACTATCAAGACCCCCCCCCCCCCTAAGTTGAAATTGGGCATAAAGGCACATGTATTCAGCACTAGACAGGCGCGGGAGATAAAAAGCAGAATCTTCGCTACCTGGCAGAGAAATAAGGCAAATCCTCTCAACTCACCCTCACCCCTATCACCTATACAACCTCTTACCATCCCGTACCATGCATTGGATGATTTGTGCAAAAGTTTCAATTTATCACCACCAGATGGATTCATCGTTTCAAATTTAGGGGGGGGGGGCTTGATGGCCTTATTTTTATAGTTAGTGAATATGACTATTTTGAGACTATAGTTGAACACGTTTCCAATAACGCAACCCCAAACAATAGGTTTTGCCCCCTTGTGCCCATCCGACTACGAAGGGATGGGGACAGGGCACCCGTGGCGGAAGTATGGGGAGTAATAGGTGATCGTCCTCTTAAAGGGAGTATGAACTATTATATTTATATCATTGAATTTGACCTTTCCTCCACCAAGTTTGACAGAAGCCATTTATGGAAAAAACAAGCCGTAGCGCAATTTAGCAGACGATTTTTTCGATTTAATTCATACTCTCTTTGATGGGCTACAGTATTATTTAACTCCCGGATGAGTGTACGCCACTCTTCCCGGTACATTTGAACATTTCAAACACACAGTTTTTTTTCATCTCTCAGACTTTGTACAGGTTTCAGAAGAACGGCGAAAGAGGCGCTAGTGCCAAGGCCACGGAAATCGCCATGTTTGGTCGCATTCTGGACGGTGACGAAGTTCTTACTCGAGCTGCCAAAAGGAACCAGTTCTATGAGACAGGTTCATACGCAAAGATTGCCAAAAACATCATTTTATTCAGCAAGGTATTTCATTCCGTACATATTGAACCTTTTTTGGCTTTGTATATGCTGGTGTAGTTATAAATGCAATAGCTTAGAAATTAAATAAATTTTGATTTTGCTATTTTTCGGACTATAAATATTGCGTTTACTTTCAAATAATGGAGATTTATGAAGGGCAACAGAAGCGGTGTGGGGAAAACTACGTGGAAGAAACTTCTGAAACGGCAGCGTGACGCTGTGGAAAGGGAGAAACTGTGCTAGAAGCTAGTTCTAAGTTACTTCACCAGTGGCGCTTGCGTACTACGCTAGAGATATAAACTTCATTGTTACTGTGCCTTTTTAGCAGCTTCTGCCACGTAATGTTCCCCACGCCACTTTTGTTATATAAATTATAACAGAGCAAGGTTAGGCTTAGTGAAATTGAAATAAATTATTGGGATATAATTACCAATTTTATTGACTAAGTATTCTGAAAGTACTAAAGACTATATTTAACTAAACATTAATAACCAATAAATATACCTAAAATTAATTTAAGTGTTTACACATAGCTAAAACATGGCACAAGATCTCAACTTTGTTTCTGAAATTCTAAATTTTCGACACCTATGACAGTAAAGTAGGTCGCATCAAAAGAAGGCAACCGCCAAACTAAGTTAAAAAATAAAACTCAGTAGATGGCATAGCATTCGACTTTCGTTTGTACCACCAAAATAATGGAAACACCCGATAGGCAGCCCGTTTATACGGGTAAAAGCTCAAGCGAAGAGTCCATAAGCGTAGTTAGTTCCTTAGTGAGTACTATAATGCAAGCATCGAATGTTTGCTGGTCGTTATTATTATTTGCTGGGCGTTACTGTAGTAATTAGATAATAGCCCCAGCCTATTCTTTCAGCAGGGTAGCCACAGAACCTGGATAGCCTGGAATACGTGAAAAAGTGATTCAATTTTAAAATGGGTCTAAAAGTCAGATAATTTTAAAAATAAGGGACTTTTGTTTTGGTTGCAAATGGAAAATGTTTGCAAAAATATAAGTTCCAAAATTCCAAAATGTTTTCTGAAAAAGTCATGGAAAATCTCTGGATATAGTCAGGAAAAACCATTAGATAACCAGGAAAAACCTCTGGATAGTCAGGGAATTTGAATATCAAAAAAACTGTGACAACCCTGTTCAGTGAAAGATGTTTTGTCCAAAGAAACTACGCAAGGCTGAATCTGGCGGAAACCTCCTATATATAGCCGTGCAAAGTCGGATATGAAAACTAACCACCGCCCCTACAATAGGTGCTTAAATAACATCTTCTAGGAAATCGCCAAGAAGTAATAAATCTGAGAACCAGAACCTGCAAGTTCTTATTTTGAAGCTTGTTGAAACAATGGTAACTTTTCACCTGTACGGTATGCAATAATTAAGTGTTTTCGTTTTACCAGAGAGATTTTTTTTACATATTAAGGGTTAGCAAAAACAAGTCATTCTGTTTACAGGCGAAAAGATTCAACAATCGCTATCTTGCAGATCCGGGCTCTTGGAAATATTACTTCTCGGAATTTTCCTTGAAGGTATATTTTAAGCGCCTATTATTAACTCCCATTTTCAAAACACTTTATACATGAGCCTTAGCGGGGTAACGTGCAATATGGTCTGGATATTAATATACCCCCTTGTCGTATTAATGGGGGCTAACGTACAACAGCAGCTCTTCCTATTTAGATTACGCCTACTTTGCCAAAAATCCGGGTGCAGTGGTACTTCAAGATTCTTAGTTCAGACCCCTCATGATATAGGGAACTAAACGTTGAAAGTAATGAGGAAAACCAATTACAGGATCTGTTCAATATGGAGAAAAACTTGCAGAAAGCGAACAAGTTCGTGAACGAACTCGAAATGAATTTGGACCAAAGTCTCAATGCTAAGGAATACTACTACCAAATCCTCCAACACATATTCCTTACCCCTCAGGTACAGTATGCAAATTTTAAACTGTAGGTATACAGTGTACTGGAATGGGTATTTTGAATCGTGATTTGTTAATTAATGACCAAAACAAATAACCTTTTATGGTTTTACACCTGTGAAAGATCTTATCTTAGTATATTCCTGATCATGGCAATTCCTTTTACATTTTCAGTAGTTTTTGTTTGTTTCCCAAAAGCAAACATTACTTAAGCTGATCGACTAGCTGTCAATTTTTTTATGAAAAATGTGAACGTAAAACCCTCATCACCTCGTAACTATACGGATTGATCAGTACCATTCATAGGCAGTATCGGGCAGGTTCCTGTCATTTTGAGTGAAAATGAACACTAAATATTGCCGAGTGAGCGGATGGTAAATCTAAGCAAAATGAATCAATAAGAGCTTTACAGTTTTGTAAGAAAAATTATCAAACAGAAACAAATTACGAGAGCCGCTCTGAAAACAGCGTGAACTCTAATTTCTCCAAAGGTCGAGAAGGGCAATTTAAAATACTTGCGGAATGGACTTACAGGAATGTTTTCTTGACAACCTTTGAAAACATTTTGATATCCAGTTCCTTGTTTGGGAATAAATCGCTTATCAAGATGTTAAAAAATTAAAAATTTTCGACATTAAAAGTAGTTGTGCCTAGTATTTAAAGTATCATTTCTTCCACGTACTAACGTCACTAACGGGTGCCGAATGCCACTAAATAAAACACTGTGTACCTTAAGGAAAGCTAACTTTGTGAAACTGTGCCGCCTAGATTCGAAGTTTGTGCTTGGTCACTCCTAGTTCTATTCTTCATCTAGATATGTAAAAAAACTGTTTAAAAATTACTATATTAATTAGTTTTCAGTATAGGTTAAATCTGAAAACTTTTGTGTATACTATTTTGGGTATTTATATCATCGTTGCATCTGGAACCCTCTTCAATTCTGCTAAAACAATTTAACGCCGCCAAAAGGCTTAGTTTTTTTCCGGAACACTGCTCAACGGCTGGGATTTGCTTAACTTTGAATTGGAATGATAGAGTTATGGCATCATTTTTCTTCCCGTGATCGTCAATTATCGTTATGGAGAGGTCTAAAAAATAGATTTTCCTACAAACGCAGTACATATTTTTTGTTTATTTTCAGCTAACTTCTTGTCACAGCTTTACGACTATGTCCTCTTCAATTTGCAGCCAAATTGTGCTCTCAGTATTAGCAAAAGCAAATAAAGGTAGTATACCTTTTTAAATTTGGCTATCAAGCTTAATAATAACAATAATAAACAGCTAGGCTAATACCCAAGGCACCACTCTAGGCTCCAGTCAGCTAGCGACTTCAAATTTAATTCTTAGGCACTTTGGTACATAGCCTAAGGTACTTTACTAGTGTTTTTAGGGGCGAGTCACAGCATTCCAATCTATTAAACTTATGTATATTATAGAGCAGTAATATTCATAGAGATCTTAAGTCCAAATGCTCACAAAATAAGCTTAAAACTGTAATCTCACCCGAAGACAAATTTCGTCACTGTTAAGAGCCCTAGAAATATCCCCGAAAGTTGGGATTACTAGTTTTAAAGGGAATATAACCTTTAACCTGTTCCCAACGAAAGACCACAACAATTTTAAAAATAACCTCCGCAACAAACCACTAAAGAACGGTGAAAATGTCAAATGCCATATGAGGTAAGAGCGGCAAACACTGGAACACTATAGGCAAAATACATTAATACTCGATGTTATCTTCCGTTTAAGAGTAATTAATACTTAAATATCAGATGATTTCGGTTTTAAATTTTTACCCAAATAAAACATATATAATTAAATATCCGGCATGCAAATATAGAGCAAATAATTGTCTTAAACACTGCAATTTTTTATTTACTAAATATCTATATAAATTATTTTAAAATAGACAAATCAATAATTTTTTTATACATATATGCTATAGGCTTATAGTGAAACCTTTAAAACGCTAGCAAGCTTCTACCGCAAACTGATCCATTAGCTTTGTTAAGTTTTTAGTTACAACTGTGTTTTTTTTTCAACAGACACATGGGATGATACGGTATACAGCGATTTCGCGAAACTTTTGTCGAAGTGCAAAGAAGTTGAAAGTGCCGATGTGCCATATGCCTTACAAGCAAGTGTTACAATCAATTTTATTTAATTTGTACTTAGAAGTTAAATGAAAGCAAGAATGTTCATATTTATGCTTGGGAAGAAATGAGTTTTAGCGTTGAACCAAATCCCCTTCATGTTCGAAGTGTAAGCTCCTTCCCTTAGAAACAGAAATCAGCCTGATTCTCTGAAACTGATGTCATCCGAGGTGATTGAAGCGCGCACTGGTGACGTTTTGCTTTGCCCCTCTCTTGTCATCATAACCTATCTATTCTGCCTAAGTAAAAATAAGTCATACTTTCATACTTGATATAAACTCTTATAGGCCTATATATTTAAAAATGTAATTTGAAACATTTTAAAGAGGTATTAATTCAGATGCGGTGTTTCAGTTTTTACTGTTTTAATTACCCAGGAATGTTTTAGGACACCATAATTACTGCTTACGTTTAAACGTTTATTAATATTATTCTTAATAATTTCGCATAAAATAAACGTTTCAATAAAATACATTCTGCGATTCACTACGAAGTATTAAAACGTAGAGCCCTGAACTTGCAAGCTACTCTTTATTTTGTTCTTGTAAAAACGCTGCGATGGTGCGTTGAGCTTGGTTTACACTAGCGCAAGTTATAATGTATTTTTGTTTACATAAATTATACGTTTATATATGTGCTATAGTTTGTTAGTGGAAACTTCGCATAATGCTTAGTTACCCCTCGCGCTCGAAACAGCATGAATCTCTTTGGCAGGTACAAAGGTTTTTACGTGCGTAAAGAAAAAAGCATTATGGCGCGCGCTAGTGTAAACTAAGCATTAGGTCCAGGGTTGGCACAATTATGCCAAGGGTGGAAAAAAATAGATTTTTTCGCGGTTTTTTCCACCTATTGTTTTCCTGTTAAAAACCGTGTGGAAAATCGTACTTCCATGGTTTTTTCCACCCCTAGTGGCAAAATTCAATAAAAAATAAATAATGAAAGCAGTATATGCTTTTATTCTATTTACTCTTCTTCTGGCCTTTTTTCATCTCTCCTATTTGCAATGACCAAATTAGTCACTTAATAGATATATCAATGATTAACTTAGCATGAAAAGAGTTTTTTCCCGGCAAAAACCTGTTTTTGCCAACCCTGATTAGGCCTAAATGAGATTTTGGCGTTGAAGCTAGCCATTTTCAAAATTAAAACCAGCTATTAGGACAAAATGCGTTTATGAAATACATAATATTTCGAAATAAGTTGACTTGGTTTGATTAGGTATGGATTGTAGTTGTGCGGCTAGCTTGGTGAATCTGGTAACCAGTTAAACCGAAATTTAATCGGTCTTTGAAGCACGAATCATGGATCTAATTGAAGTTGGTAAAAGGGCGTGAGCGTGTAACATATGATAATGTCTCTGTTTATAAGTTATTTTTTTACTCTAACATAATAATCAATACCGGAATGATATTATATTTTCAGGAGCTGGCTTTAACCATCAAAGAGTGCATCGATGTTACAGAATTCCAAAATATGACAACTCAAGTAATATACTTATTTGTTAATCTTGCATTGTCACGCGCATTTTTTAACTAGTTAATTAGAACCTCAAAAGGAAATATCACGGAAACAACTGACCTTACAATGAACAAAAAGTTAGAATTCCTACTTTTTTCTGAGATTTTAAAGTCATATTTCCAGAGCTCGCGACAGACATCTCCCTATTAAAATTCCAACAACGATTTTTTAACTATAAAATCTTATATTAGGCTTAACTCATGGAATTTCCAAAGCAATGCTACTGTTCCCTCAGTTGCCAAAAATATATCTTATATAAGGTACAAAAGTCCTTAATGTAAATGTTAGGAGTGAATTCGTAGACATTTTAACTTTGAAATATGCGCCATTAGAGATGGTAGCGACAACTGTTTACTGATGTATAAAAATACGTTGGTTGATATATTTTGTAACTTTGTCATGTAATATTCTTTTGTCGAGGGGTTGATCAATACGCGCAATCGGTGTACAAGCCTGTAGCTTTGATTGTACTAAAAAGAGTACGCATACTCTGTACTACCAAAGGCTGTACCCTCTGTAATCGGTGTACAGAAATTACACAAGTTATTATCCCCTCGTCTTTTGTATCAATAAACCCATTTGTATTTTTAACGTCGAAATGATTATAAGCGCACCAAATAAAATGGAAAAAAGGTAAGCCTAAAAGAATTTAAAGAAATAACAAAACTTACGATTTATTTGTGCAAATAGGTCTTCGAGAATGAATATAAAAAGCGAAACTCGGACCAAATAGATTTTTGAGACAAAAACTAATTTAAAAGCATAGAAAAATTCCAGAATTTCCAAAGGTAGACCGGTTTCGCCTTATTCGGGACTCATCAGTACTGGGGAATCTGGAACACGACTAACAAACTGATTTAGTAAGCCTAACCGTTAAAATTTTCAAATTTGGTTGCGTAGGAATGGAAATCCAATAGGGGAATATTTTATTCATTTATTCTCGGCGGCCTATTGGCAGGGCCGGATTAATACCCTGTGAGGCCCTAGGTCCAAGCTAATTTTGGTGCGGCGAGCTAGGCGATCCCGCAATTTATAATTCACAAATGGATGGAAAATACAATTTCCATGTAGACTTTGCGGATATTTTAGTGACGTTAATAATTGATTGCTTTACATGGTATCGAAAAATGTGGACGCATTTACTAATATTACTCCGGGGAAACAAATTGTGAAAAATAAATGATAAATTTCTGTACATTTAATTTTTTCGAAACTTCCTGGTGCCCTTTGTAGGCTTGGTGCCCAAGGCCCAGGCCTATTCGGACTATTTGGTAGTCCGGCCCGGCCTATTGGTTAGAGTAACTCGTAAGTTTTGTAA
This sequence comes from Leiobunum rupestre, assembly GCF_980474605.1. Lineage (NCBI taxonomy): Eukaryota > Metazoa > Arthropoda > Arachnida > Opiliones > Sclerosomatidae > Leiobunum > Leiobunum rupestre. The sequence continues at coordinate 76,486,040 of NC_143385.1, forward strand.
TTTCTTTTAATTCTTTTAGGGTGGAATGTTACCCGTAAATCGAACTCAGCGTCAAATTTTCGACGAAAGTGAGACTAGCTTAAAGTGACACATGAAAACTCAAAATAATCACGGATTCAATTTTATTTTTATCGGATTATTGTTATATCATTTTTAAATGATATCTATATTTTAGAATTTCTTGCTAAATTTCACCAGCAATAACAATCATTTACAATTTATGTTATTTCGTGTAACTTGGCTTAACGTTGGGATTGCGTAGCCTATTCTTCTATATATTTATTCTAATCGGTGTTGAAACTACGAGGGTAAATAAAACAAGCTAGCGTGGCACAAACTTTAAGAAACGCAAAACAGTAAATTGCGTCAAACACAATCAAAAAGTTTTTTTAACTAAACGAAAAAATATTTCATAATAAAATGTTTAATTACGAACCACACTTTCGTCAACAACATTTTGGCTCTTTCCCAGCTAAAACATTAATTAATTTAAGAACTTTTATTAAATAATATAAATTAAAATATCAATATCCTTTTCAAAATCCAGTGTAAACAAATTGACTAAAACAACGCAAAAGTTTTATCGTTTTATGGAGTTGTGTCAGTTACGCAGTGATATTTCTCTATGATCTGATAAGTTTTAAGGAAGAAAATTTATTTTAGATAATTTGTTTTTCAATGTTTGTGGTATATTTAGGGTGAAATAACCCCATAAATTTGCCATTACTGGCTATTCTTTAAAAGATAATTTAGACCTACAACAATAAGTTTTGTTTATTTTACAGGAAGCGATGAACTGGTTACAATCATCTGAAACCGTTGCTTCGTCTTGTTTCAGAGATTTCATTTTCAAACACGGGCATCGCTGTATTAAAGAGGTCAGTTTTGACCAATACACTCTATTGAAGAATAATGTGTCGGGAAATTACAAGCGCCAACCCGCCTTCGCATTTCAACGTCGTGGGTTCGAGCATCGCTCGAGGCAGCCTTATTGCAATTATATTATCGCAATCGATTAGTTTATCCTCTATCCAAGACAACCATTCACCGACCTCGATAGCGCAGTTGCCAGCGTGTCAGTCTCATAATCTGAAGGTCGTGAGTTCGAGCGTCACTCCGGGCAACCCTATTGCAATTATATTATCCGAATCGGTTAATTTATCCTCCATCCAAGACAAGTCTCATCTGCTTTGGCTGCGCGTTATAGTCTCATAAAACTGTAGGTTGTGAGTTCGAGCCTCTCGCGACAACGTTTTGCAAATATATTATCTGCATCGACGAATAACTGTCGACTCGTTCTACAGAAAACAATATTTTTATTCATTTGATTTATTTTGTAGTTCGACTTGGCAGTTTCACCTTGGAGATCGGATCCTACTGCGCTCGTAAAGAGCCTCCAAGTATGATATTGCACGAAATAGAATGTTTCAAGAAATTAAGTGCTCCATTTTTTTTAGGAAATGGTTCAAAATGTCAAAAAATCCGAACGTACAGCTTCCAGTGTTAAGAGTATGATTGACAGTTTAAAGGTGGCATTAACATGGAAAACCAGGTACATCATATTTTTATTTTTTTCTTAAGGAGCTTTTTTAACAGCTCTTACTAAATGTTTGGAGTTCAACGCTGTATTAATAGCAGTAATAGTGAAAGTAGGAAGCTGCTGGCTCGCGTGGCACGAAGGGCTTGCCACCAACCACCTGAATTTAAGGGAATAAAAGTCGCTAGTGAACTTGGGCCTAGGGTGGTGCCTTGGGGCTTGGGTATTAGCAAAAGTAAATATTTACTTTTGGAATTAGCCTAGCTAATTATTATTTATGTCAAGATGAAAACCCTAATGGATGAATTATAGAAAATGGCACTTGAATTAGTTTGGAATGTATTATCGACTTCTATGAATTCATTAATACGCTCTTAACACCGTGAAAAGTTTAAAAATCCTTAAATAAAATCCACAAAAACCAAAATCGTAAATTAACGAAAAAATTCTGCAGTGATTTTTGATTAAATTCACAAATACACCAAAATAAAAATCCATGAATATTTAAGCTTCAGTTGCATTTTTGACAAATCCACATATTCATAAAATTACCCAAAAAATAAAAATTTCGGAAGCAAATCCTCAAATCCACGAAATCTAGCCGGATTTGGGACCAATGTTCATTATGCATTCGTGACTTAAAGAATATACCACAGAGCTGGACATCAATTATTCCAAACACTCTGTATATAAAAATACTAACTAAATGAGATACCGTACATACTACATTTATACCATTTATTAGACCAAGCTTTTTGGTTATGAAACTCAGTTAACGCATGGATTAAAAAAACTAATCCGTGGTTAACGGTACCGATTACTGTTCTCAATATCAAAATAAAACCAATTTTTTATAAAAAAAAGGTTAGCAATAATTTTAATCTGATTGCTGGAATATTATATATTTTAATTACAGCGCTTAAACAAAGTTATTGCTTAAAACATAAGTAACATAGTACTCATAAGTGTGACACTTACAAGTTGTTAGTAAAAATGATTAACGAACTGATATTAACAATTATAGCACTATCAAGGTTTAGTTCAGCACAGAGCCCCCTAGTGTCGAAATATGCCCAAAGCGAAATATACTACCAACAAGGACGATAATATACTACTCAGTTCGGTTAATATTCCAAATCGGAGCAAGAAAATGAGAATTAAAACAATAACAAGTGTCATTGTTATTTTGTTATTTATACTTAAATTAATAACCTATACTCTTAAACAGTATTTCGGTAGTGTATTCTAAATACGCGTATTTAAAAAAGTAGATTTCATAGTAATCATTTATGTATATTTCTATGTTCCCAATACGTAATAAATTTTAAAATATTTTAGGATAATTCTGAGATTTATGGTGCCATTTTGTCATAATGCTGTCGGTCGTCGTGAAAGGTCAAAGGTAGGTTCTTTTTTAATTTTGAATTATTTATGCACCACATGTCAATAGCTTTGTGTTTCTACGAAATGTTTTAGATTGCCTCATCTTCGGCGCGACGCCGTGTTATTTCCAATTTCAACCCAAAAAACCAAAAAATATCAAAGTCGGGCAATTTTAGTATTCAGGTTACATTTATTTCTAGTATTGTTTAGTCTGAAAATAATAGCCATGTGGCAATCTACTATAAAAACATTCGATAATATAGAATAGGAAAAGCTTGTGTTTACTTATAATTAACGAAAATCAGTAATTCCGCCACCGCCGACAATTTTACATCGGCGTCGGACTTTACTATTTTTGTTTACATTGTTAATAATCATTGCGTCTAAATAAACCCTCTGCGGGGCTCGGGACTCATGGCGATTGAGGTATTGCACTACGAATTCCAATAGTTCCCCATTGGCTGACTGCAGTCAGGTCTGTAGACCCGACGCCTGAAACCTTGGCTTGAGCGTGGAAATATCTGTTTGGATTTGATCAGCGCTAGAAACTTGTACCAATCCATTTTCGCCAATTCAAGCTAGAAGCTAAAGCTCAAACGATCATGAAAAATAAATGATTGTTGCGAGAACCGGTTTTTACTAGCTACAAGCGGTCGTGGACCCGGCTTAACCCTTAGACAATAGCGTTAACCCACTCACTGCTGGTACTCAGAAATCATCAGCTCCATAGTATAAGTCACTAACACTTGGCCCTTAAACTTTAAAATGTAACTCTACTAAATTACTGCTAATAAACTTGAACTTGAACTTAACCATGGCAACCAACTACAGATAGCGCGTTTACAGCAACCGATGGAAACCAAGTTCTCGGAGGTAGAGTCCGACGCCGATGTAAAATTGTTGGCGGCGGCGTTACTCATTTTCAGAGCGTTTAGCGGCGGCGCGCCGACCAACTACTTTCTTCGGCGGCGTACGTGTGGCACTTGCGTATTACACTAGATGTATAAGTTTCAGCGTCTCGGTGCAGATGAGCAAACTCTGTCACTTAGGTTTTCCAACACCATTGTTGTTGGTCTTTTAAATCGATTTGCACGTAACGCAACCTTAAGCCAGTTCTTACGTGTCTGTTCCAGTCTGTGATGATTAAAACTGTGGACCACTTTCGTAAAGCGTTTGAAGTTTTGGCGGACAAAATGGTCGATGAAGGCCGTCTTCCCAAAGAAAACTTGCTGTTTTACCTGAACCTCATCGAGATAGGCCAACTCTTCGAAACCCGATCGGCAACGCTATTGCAGAAGTAAGAACATTTTCGTATATGGTTCAATACATTGTTGAATATGGGGCCGTTCATAAATTACGTTTCGCAGTATGGGGGAAGGGGGTTAATGTTACAAGGGGATAATTCGGTGAGGATGAAATGTTAGGTCACAATAATTTTATACCGAAACAAAATTATATGTTATTTTAACCAGTGGCGTAACTAGGCCAATGCGATGCATCGGGGCCCGTCTAGTTAATAGGGGCCCGCAAGCTTAGTCGTCCACCAAGTCACTTGCGTAAATATAGCGGCGCCCATTTTGCATTGGGGCCCAAATTTTTTAGTTACGCCACTGATTTTAACTAAGTCTCAATTTAGTACTGGTTTGTATCTATAAAATTGTAAATAGATTTAATTTTTAGAGGAATTGAACAGTTTTAGATTTATGGTGCTACTATAATAGACGGACTGTGATTATTTGTTACGAGTGTGAAGGGGAGACGATAAAAATTGATTTTTTGCGTTGTGTAATTTGTGAACAAGCCCCTATTTTAAAGGTAAGCGCAAAAGTGACATAATTACCAAAAGTGTGACAATCCCTGTACTTTCGTATGCTAAAGGTTTAATGAATGCTCGACTCGAGATCGACCACATAAAAGACTATTTATTGTAACCTATCTGGATCATTTTTAGTCTATGGTATTATACCGTAGGTAGATGGCGATAGCATCTCCACAGAACGACGAAAATTAAAAAAATACACTAACTTTGACCAGTTTTATTTGTTGTTTTTAACTTCCTTCCCTCCCCAAGGCATACTTTCCCTTCTCCCCTCCCAACTTGTATTTCGCTCGTAACATTCATTATGAAAATAGATCCGATTGACACACTTTTGGTAAGCGATATATCCAGGTTATAATATTAAAATTATACTCTATCAATAATTTATTTATCATAATAACACCAATTGGTTTAACCAATGGATGAGATACCGGGCTGATTTGAGTTTCTGTGGCGAAGGAGCTTACTCGTAGAGGATGCAGTGGCATTGGGAGCAACACTCAAAATCATATCAAAAAAGTTATTTTCCCAAAAGTTGAAATATAGACATTCTTGACACGACAAAACTAAACATTTAGACCAAGAATATTTATTTCTGCTTAGGAAGAATGATTAACGTGACCATTTTTATTTTCACTCAAAATATTAAATCGCTACTCAAAACGCTAATAAAAACGCTGCTCAAAACACTACAGGTTACCACTTCCTAACCTAAACAGACCACAATACGCAAAAATCAGGAACGAATTGCAAAGAAAAACCATCGCAAAACACGTTAGAAGCGACAGTGAAGTAGACGGTGACGGGACGCGCGGGTGACGCTCGAGGTGACGTTGCCCACCCCGCCGCCCGCGTCCTCCGTCAAGCAAGAGCCACTCATTACTTCACTTAAACGCTTGGTAGTTCGATGCTATCGGAGACTCTTAACTAAAAACGGGACGATTCTGCGTCCCGAAGCGTTCCCCGGAGACACCGGGACGGAGTACCGAAAAAAGGGACAGCCCCGTTCAAAACGGGACGTATGGTCACGTTAAGAATGACTAATATCAGATGTGGATAATGGGGGGAAGTATGATAATAGCCCAAATCGCGTGATATGAAAGTTTGGCCCTATTTCGTCGCTGAGTTACGCGTAGAGCTACAGCTATTTACTGCTTGTAGTATTCATACGCGGTAAAGCGGTCTCAATCGTCTGCTATAATATCTGATGTTGTCTAGGTTGTTTACTCTCGGGAGACTTAATTGGCCTTGCTTTTACATGGAAAAGCGTAGTGTAGTGATTAATTGTGATATTGTGGATTTAAACAAGGTGATTTAAGTTATAGAGGAGCAAATTAGACTTAACACTTTTAAATAAAATTTATGTACTTCCGCGCAATTAGAGTTACACATTGAATTTTTGAACAAATCTTCAACTTTCCATAGGGAAAACTTAGGCCTAACAGTCCTTCTTATAAGGATATGCCTTAACTTTTTAAGTAATTATGACAAAATATCTCTTCACCCATTTGGGAGTACTGCCTCGATGAATCAACGCAAATGTGGAGAAAAAATTGGTATAGCAGCATAAGTGAAGATTTACTGTACTTGTCAACGTTTTTTAACTTTTGTTACGTTAATAACTCCTATAATCATGTTAATAGTTTATAGAGAGCGGTTGCAATTAATAAATAGAGTAATTTAAATGATAGTAGATAGTAAAATCTAATTACTTTAAGAAATATATCTTGGAATGAAAGTTGAAACTAACAAATGTGTTGTAGCTTTATTATGACCAAGGCTTAAATTTACCTGACGTTTTTCTTCGCATTTCCTCTTTTTTTTGGGAAGTTCTGTAATTTCGGGACAGACACAAATATGATCTGGTTCCACAATACATTATATTTTACAGTTGTTTGTACTAGTTTTTTTACAGTTGTTTGTACTAGTTTTGATTTAAGTTCTGGGCGAAACTGGGAAGAAAAAGTCGCCGTCGTTCGTACCTCCATTTTTTAAACCCCCGGATGAAGGTTCAGGCGCCACTACTTTCGCGGCTGTAGTCACTAGCCGCTGCTAGTCCACCACAATTACCATAGCTCTCGAGATAATTATGTTCTTTATGGAGAAACTTTCATGTACGCGATTTTTAACATTGACTCTACGGAGCGTTTCATACTTCCTCCCATTATCCACATCTGCTAATATGTTGAGACGATTTTGCGCGTTACTCGCGATCCCCCTAAAATTAGCCTGATATCTCATTGGTTCCCTAAAGCTGACGTCTTCCGACACGATTGAAGTACACGCCGGAGACGTTGTTCCTTCCCCCTCTCCAACTGCGCGAAATTCAACCATGATGCCTGTGAATCGTCTCGACATAGTCATTATCCCTAACTATAACTATAAATAAACGCATTCTTGATAGACGCAGTGACATAATGTGTATCTTCTGAGTAATGATGCCTGGGAATTAGCCGATCTCATGGATGCTAACTCATGGGAGCCGAAAACGTGGTGCCATCCCTAGATCTATTGCTGAACTATTCATTCTCAAATCCCATGGGATTCTACAAACTATCGTCCACTAAATTGTGGTTCAGCAACGAATCTAAAGAAGGCACTAGTGATATTACAAAAATGCGTCTGCTATGACAAGAATAGGCGCTTAAATAGAGGTCGGGGATGGTTAACTTTTATTCAATAGATAAAGCTCTCAAAATTATTCGTAAAACGTTTTGATTTAATTGAATTAATTTTTTGATAAATTTGTAAAATTAATCGGAAAAACGACGGTTTTTTTCGATAAAAAGCTAAAATTTTACGAATAATACACGTTTTTTAATCATTTTCCGAAATATTAACCGGTAAATTTCTTTTTTACATTTTTTTCCCGAAAAAAATCCATTTAAACATGGATAATGATTAACCGTTACCGACCTCTACGCTTAAATAAATCATCCTCCCAGGAAATCACAAAGAAGTCCGAGAGCCAGGTACTGTTTATATAGTGGAAATAATGGAAATTTTTCACCTGTAAACAGAACGTCGTGTTTTTGCCAAGCCTTAATATGTCAAAAAAGTTACTTGGTTAAAAAGAAATGCCATGGGGAGCGTTTGTTAATGCCGTAAAGGTGAAAAATGTCCATTATTGCAGGTCCTGACTCTCGGAAATATTACTTCTTGGTAATTTCTTGGGAGGATGATTTATTGAAGCGTCTATTACTAAAGGTTTAATATCTAATACATTTTAATAAACTTAGGGTGGAATAGATTTATTGAAAAACTTTTATTTACATTTCAGCAAAGGCTTACCAAATATTTCAAAACTTTTAAAGTAATACTAAATTGAAATTTTTTATTAATTCTAGAGCAATAAGAAGGAAGAAATTGCACCCAGTTGTTGAAGGGTACAGATTTCCTGAAATAAACGAAGGCATACCAATGCCAGTGAGTATGCCAGTCTTGTTTTGCATAACCATGCGGTATAGGCTCAGTCAGGGATCATCGACTAGAACATATAACTATTTATACACTTTTCAGACGAGGCCTATAAAAATTAGCCTTATAAAACGAAGTTTTTTTTCATGTGCAGGCCATTTTTCTCAAAAACTATTTATTCTAAAAAAAGTTTAATTTTTAGGGTATTTTTAATTTGTAAATAACAGAAAAATCGGAAAACATATCGTAGCTTTACAAAATGTAAATTATCGAACCCCAATAGATTTAAAAATATGTAGATCTATGTTAATGATTTGAATAATTTAACTTACGTTCTTAACGTTTGTCCTAAAAATCATTTTATTCTTCTCTGGGCGAGAAATTGCGTTTGAGCTCCTTGCTAACGGTTTTCTTATTGGTTCGGCCATTTTGGATAAAATTGTCTAAACTAAAAATTGTAAAATTGTAAAATAATCTGATGTGACCTTTCCCTGCAGGTCAACCAAGAAATGAAGCCAAATTCAGATAGCGTTGGGGATATCCTGATGCAGGGAACCCCGGTGAGTCAAGGAATAGTTAAAGCGCGAGTTAGAGTTGCCACTAACCTGGACGAGGCTTCCAAAATACAGGTAACGTTACTGAGTTCAATTCTAATTATTTCGGTACTGTACTTTGATAATTGATGTTCAGTGTTTCGTTCCATAGGCCGGCGAGATCCTCATCGCTTACAGCACCGATATTGGCTGGAGTCCTTATTTCCCTATACTTTCTGGCGTTGTGACAGAACTGGGAGGACTAATATCTCACGGTAACTGTTAAGTTCTTCCTAGAATGTTTAACGCTGTTAAGTTCTTCCTAGAATGTTTAACGCTGTTAAGTTCTTCCTAGAATGTTTAACGCTGTTAAGTTCTTCCTAGAATGTTTAACGCTGTTAAGTTCTTCCTAGAATGTTTAACGCTGTTAAGTTCTTCCTAGAATGTTTAACGCTGTTAAGTTCTTCCTAGAATGTTTAACGCTGTTAAGTTCTTCCTAGAATGTTTAACGCTGTTAAGTTCTTCCTAGAATGTTTAACGCTGTTAAGTTCTTCTAAGAATCTTTCACGCTATTAAGTTCTTCCAGGAATATTTCACGCTATTCAGTTCTTCCAGTAATCTTTCACGCTAATAAGTTCTTTCTCGAAAATTTCACGCTGTTAAGTTCTTCCTAGAATGTTAAACGCTGTTAAGTTCTTCTAAGAATCTTTCACGCTATTAAGTTCTTCCAGGAATATTTCACGCTATTAAGATCTTCCAGGAATATTTCACGCTATTCAGTTCTTCCAGTAATCTTTCACGCTAATAAGTTCTTTCTCGAAAATTTCACACTAATAAGTTCTTTCTCGAAAATTTCAGACTAATAAGTTCTTTCTCGAAAATTTCACGCTGTTCAGTTCTTCCTAGAATCTTTCACGCTAATAAGTTCTTTCTCGAAAATTTCACACTAATAAGTTCTTTCTCGAAAATTTCACGCTGTTCAGTTCTTCCTAGAATCTTCCACGCTGTTAAGTTCTTCCATGAATCTTCCACGCTGTTAAGTTCTTCCATGAATCTTCCACGCTGTTAAGTTCTTCCATGAATCTTTCACGCTGTTAAGTTCTTCCAAGAATCTTTCACGCTGTTAAGTTCTTCCAAGAATCTTTCACGCTGTTAAGTTCTTCCAAGAATCTTCCACGCTGATAAGTTCTTCCAAGAATCGTCCACGCTGTTAAGTTCTTCCAAGAATCTTTAACGCTGTTAAGTTCTTCCAAGAATCTTTAACGCTGTTAAGTTCTTCCAAGAATCTTTAACGCTGTTAAGTTCTTCCAAGAATCTTTCACGCTGTTAAGTTCTTCCAAGAATCTTTCACGCTGTTAAGTTCTTCCAAGAATCTTTCACGCTGTTAAGTTCTTCCAAGAATCTTTCACGCTGTTAAGTTCTTCCAAGAATCTTTCACGCTGTTAAGTTCTTCCAAGAATCTTTCACGCCGTTAAGTTCTTCCAAGAATCTTTCACGCCGTTAAGTTCTTCCAAGAATCTTTCACGCCGTTAAGTTCTTCCAAGAATCTTGCACGCTGCTAAGTTCTTCCTAGAATCTTGCACGCTGCTAAGTTCTTCCTAGAATCTTGCACGCTGCTAAGTTCTTCCTAGAATCTTTCACGCTGTTAAGTTCTTCCATGAATCTTTCACGCTGTTAAGTTCTTCCAAGAATCTTTCACGCTGTTAAGTTCTTCCAAGAATCTTTCACGCTGTTAAGTTCTTCCAAGAATCTTCCACGCTGTTAAGTTCTTCCAAGAATCTTCCACGCTGTTAAGTTCTTCCTAGAATCTTTCACGCTGTTAAGTTCTTCCAAGAATCTTTCACGCTGTTAAGTTCTTCCAAGAATCTTTCACGCTGTTAAGTTCTTCGAAGAATCTTTCACGCTGTTAAGTTCTTCCAAGAATCTTTCACGCTGTTAAGTTCTTCCAAGAATCTTTCACGCTGTTAAGTTCTTCCAAGAATCTTTCACGCTGTTAAGTTCTTCCAAGAATCTTTCACGCTGTTAAGTTCTTCCAAGAATCTTTCACGCTGTTAAGTTCTTCCAAGAATCTTTCACGCTGTTAAGTTCTTCCAAGAATCTTTCACACTGTTAAGATCTTCCTAGAATCTTTTACGCTGTTAAGTTCTTCCAGGAATCTTTCACGCTGTTAAGTTTTTCCAGGAATCTTTCACGCTGTTAAGTTCTTCCAGGAATCTTTCACTTGGTACAAATGATCTTACGATTTTCTCAGAAGAGTTTAAACTTGGTATAAATGATCAAATGATTTTGCTCAGCAGAGTGTAAACTTGGTATAATTGATCAAATGATTTTGCTCAGCAGAGTGTAAACTTGGTATAAATGATGAAATGATTTTGCTCAGCAGAGTGTAAACTTGGTATAAATGATTAAATGATTTTGCTCAGCAGAGTGTAAATTTTGGATCAGAAAAGTACAAACTTGGTAAAGATGATCTTACAATTTTGGATCAGAAAAGTACAAACTTCATAAGTTCCCATCAACTTTGGTTAGAAGTAATTTGGGTTAGATCACCACAGGTTTTCTAATATGGTGTATTAAAATATTTATTTACATTCTCAGTAATTTACCATTAATAGGTAAACTAAGCTTTGGTTCCCCCTGAGCTTAGTTTAAATAGAAAACCGCTACTCATTTTAGTAATTACGTATCGGATAATTGCTATAGTTATGTAATTCTTGGTTTGTTATGGTAGTTGTTTTCAAAACTTCAAATCATTTTTGAGAATATGTGGTTTACAATTACTCTCTAAGTAACATATCATTTTGCTTTAATTTTCATTAATTTGAAAAGAACCATTTTACACTTAGTAGGTTTACGGACACTGAGAAGTGCTGCGGTAATAAGCCCGTATCAATTACCGCACTGCCATCTATCGACTTAAAAATAACTTTTAGGATGGTATGTGCCACAACAAAGGGAAGCCTAAGCTAACGTCACATGTCACTAAGGTCACTCTTAGATATGACGTCAAAGTACCATCCTCACCTGCTTTTTCTTCTAACTGCAAATGTATCAGATATTGTTGAAACTCACTTATTAGGTCTGAGTTTGAGTAGGGTTCATTATAATTGTATCATACGTAACATAGTTACTCATAAGTAATATACTATAACATATCCAAAGAAAAAATCAATGACACATTGTTTCACACTGAATATATAATTAGTGCACTTTTCATATGGAAAATCAAAGTATTCCTTGTGCTTTTGAAATTGTTACCATTGAAACAATCTCGTAATCAAGAGGTACCAGCTAACCAGTGTTCCGAAGTGGTAAATGTCAGGTGTCAAATAATGTGGCAAAAAGTGGTAAATACCGACATGGCGAATAATACTTTTACTGGCTAATATGCCAAAAAGTGGGAAATAATACATTTTAATAAAAATAAAAAACATACGAAAGGAAAAATATATTTGTGCTATTTTAGACAAATATACTGTATTAGTTGTCAGGTTTTGGGCTAGATACTCAATTATAGCCCAATCTGGTAATTTCTTTTGGCTATTTTTCAACGATTTTTCCTGAGTTTGAATTCGTCTGCTATATATCTTTAAGGTGTTTTTAATGGTTCTTTTGTGAAAAACTGAAACATTATCTCACATGTAAGTGATGCTACATCTCTGAAAGATATTATTTACATCATTTAAATGCATTTATTGATTATTAGTCACTATTTGTCACTTTTTGCCATATTTGCCACTTTTGGCCATATTTGCCACTTTATGCCACTGACATGGACTTTATTCTAAAAATGTGACATTTAGGTAACACTGCAGCTAACCTAATTGTCTAAGCCAGAAATGGGTTAGGAATTCAGAGTATTTTTCAAAATCCGTTTAACTTATTTACGTTTCCCATCTACAAAGTTGATGACCCATTTTTCGTCACGGAGTTGGATGTCATATCGTTGAGAATACCTTTATGCCATATTTATGAATGATTTGGTTACGTGTGATTTTACGCAAATTGTCGGGGTTAGCCTACTTTCACTTTCCTTAGGCCACACAAAGTGAATCGAAATATCCTTTGGGCTATTGAATCTGTTTCAAAGGAGGTCTATCACAAGATGCATCAGAGAAGAATGAAACATATTAGGCAGAGCTATTGCTTACATATAAATAGTCGTATTGGATAATTCAAAATAACGATCTTAACAACCGCCGATCAGTTTAGGAAATCTAGTATTTCCACGGTGGAAACACAGCCATTTTCGTTTTGGAGAAACAGCACTACCAAGCAAAAACCAAAAGTTAGAGCTCGGGGTTTGGATAAGGTATTTCCCTTTCATTTGTTTTATATCCACATCCGAAAATTATCCGAATAAAAACTAATTTTTTGCATTTTAAATCGTTTTATAGCTGTGAATTATGTAGATAAATAAACAGTCAACCGAAATTTTTGTGGTTCATATTTCTGAACCCCCGAGCTCTAAGCCGAGTGCCGACCAAAAATTATAGCAGTGTTGTCAGATACTGATTATTTTATTTTAAATACACGGAAACTTTCGTTTTCCAGCGAAATGGGGTGGTAGGAAATTTATGTTTCAATTAAGACTATTGTTGCTAATTAAGTACAGTTGTTCTGACCTCTACGTTGTTATTGCTGTGTTGTCATGAAGTTAAAGCAAAACAGTGTAAAATTAACCATCTAATACGCGTAACTGCCTACCATAAAAAGTCCTTAATTCTAGTAGCATTTGTGGCTTAGTCTGAAATGATATCTGTTTCTAGGTGCAGTCGTAGCTCGAGAATACGGACTTCCGTGTGTCGTTGCTCTTCACGGCGCTACTACCATATTCAAAACAGGTACTGTCTAGAAGTGAAGAGAAGCACATTGTGAAAAACTAAATGAAAAGAGACTTAAAACGGTTTTAAAATTCACAATTTATTTATTTAAAAATCCAACGTTTCGGAGGAACTCTTCCTCCTTCTTCAGGGATTTTTACAAGTCTTCTGTCACCTGAAGAAGGAGGAAGAGTTCCTCCGAAACGTTGGATTTTTAAATAAATAAATTGTGAATTTTAAAACCTTTTTAATTCTCTTTCGATTTAGGTACTGTCTAGATTATTTTCATCGTAGGGTGTTTCAATTTTGAATTTCCAGGTTAGCGCAGTGGTAAAGTAATTTTTTTAGGCTTCAGGAAAAGATCTTTAATGCGAGTTTGCGAGATATTAAATTAGAAATGATAACACGTCAAATTAAAATAGTCAAGCGTGCTGGCTTTGTCCTAAATTTAATTTGAGCTGCTCCGATTGCTCCCGGAGGCCGGAGTAATCCAAAAGTCGATGCGATTGCCATTGAGCTTTTGTCTGGGAAAGATTATGCCAACTTAGTCATTCTACCTAGCTATAAATAAATGCATTCTTATATCAATTATTTCTTATAAATATCACTTATAACTGCGTTACCCTAATTTTGTTGAGTTATAAACTTTGGGTATTGATGTTAACTTTTAAGTTACTATGAATCGTTTTGTAGGTGATATGGCAATACTGGATGGAAATAAAGGAACTATTCAACGAGTACCAAGCTAGTGATACCCATACATCAATTCATCCATTGATATGCTTTCCGGTTTCTGTGTTTTTGAAATGTTAATTGTTGACCGATAAATTTTTAATTTAATAAAGCTTTATGATGTATGTTATTATTTGCTTACTTTAATTATATTATATGGCATACTCTAGCGGAAATCAAGTAAACTATATTTCGAAATATTTAAAGGAAAAGTCCAGGTTGGATAAAACTTGGGTCTATTTGAAAGATCATGTTTAAATATACTCAAAAATATCAGTCGTAAATTTGTATCTTTTTTTAATGACGAGAAATTAATTTTTAAACCAGCAAAATTTACCCGCCAAGCGAGCTGCCATTTTCTTTCGCCTTCCCTCCGCAGACCGCACGCGGAGCAAGCGCGCGCAGGGAACAGAGCGCTGCTATTCGCTAGCGAATACTACAGTGGCGCCACCAATTCACGCTTAACGGAACTACAAATGGTTGATTGTTTATTTCGCGGGTACGTGTAAATGTAGGCATATCTTTAGATTTTACTGGTGTTTTAATATGAAACATGACTACTATAAAAGGTATGTATACATTTGATTATTACTTTCTAATCATTAAAATAAACTATTCTTAATAGTAAATCTTTCAATGCTGGAAATTTTCAAATATATTGGAGATAAGCCAAGAGCTCTAGAGGAAGGCGAAAGGTTGTTTAAAGAAAGCTCAAAAGGATCTCTAAATTTCTATCTTACTGATGAAAAAGGTTTGGATCTAATAATAATAGAAGGATTTGTGATACAAACTAGTGCACCATCAGGGGAACCTCATTCCTTAAAGTTTAAATTTACAGTCAGTGATGGAAAACACGTGATTGAAAGTGTTCATTGTTCGTGCAAAAGCGGGTAAATTTTAATCTTGTTAATTTTTAATTTAGAATTGTATCATATTTTCTTATTTTACTAGAAACTCTGGATTTTGCAAACACGCAGTAGCTGGTTTATTCTTTATAAATTCTAATGGTCAGTTAACACAGATTTCTGAAAAGCTCTCATGCACATCAAAGCCTCAGAAGTGGGGTAAAATGAAAAAAACTGTTCAAGATCATTATCAAGCAAAGAAAATTAGAGATTTAGACTGCGTTAGGAAAGTCAACAAACCAATTTTTTGCCTCAAAAGTTTAGAAAAATGTGAGGAACGAATACTCTCTTCTCTTCCATATGAACCAATGTGCGCCAGACATCTACCTTCAAGCTTAAAAGAACATGTAAATTGGAATGATAAACCTGAAAATAATACGAATTTGGAAGGGACCGATGATATAATGGTAGACAACCCTTCTAAGCGCCGACAAATTGATGATCCCTCCGATTTAGAAAAAGATGATTTTATAAACCGCCTCTTGCAAGAATCTCTTACAATACAAGATGAGAACCAGTCTGTGACTAATATGACTAGCGAAGAAGGCAATTTTTTTAAGAATTTTGTGGAGGTTAATTTAGAAAGAGCAAAATTAATAGCAAATTTACAACAAAAATCAAATAACTGGAAACAGGAGAGAAAGTTGAGGCTAACTGGCACTACAGTTAAAAAAATTCTGTCATCCAAAAATAAACAAAACACTGTGGTTAAACTTCTAGAAACACATGAATCTAAGAGAGAACTAACAGTTCCTTCGGTGGTTTATGGTAATAAGATGGAGAAAGTTGCTCGTGCTAAATTTTCATGGATCAAGAAAGTTAAAGTGCTTGAATGTGGTTTGATAGTTAGTATTAAAAATCCATATTTAGCTTTCAGCCCAGATGGACTATATGTAGAGAATGGCGAAACTAAACTTTTAGAAATTAAATGTCCTTTTGTTGCTAAAAAATTTACAATTGAAGATGCTGTTATGCAAAACAAACTGAACTTTCTGAAATCTGGAGAAAAGGGAATTTATCTTCCTTCTAATGACTGCAGAGGATATTACGCTCAAATGCAATTAGGACTATACATTTTAAATCTTAACACTTGCTCTTTTTTTGTATATTCGCCTAAGGGTTATATTTTAATTGAAATTAAGAGAGATGAAGAATTTTTGAAGGAAAACCTAGTTAAATTAAAGGATTTTTATTTTAAATATTATTTACCTACTTTGGTGAAAAGAAAACTCTGAATAACCAAATATTTAAAATTGAAATACATTCCTGGTTAAAACTGAGTTTGAGATTTTATAAGTTCTAATGTAAGTGAGATTTTAAATAACCCCAAATAGTCTTTTTCAATAGCAAAACATAGTCAAATTAATTTATTATGTTAGTGAAAAACAAGTGTGATATTTTGAAAAATACCTAGTCTAGTTAATTCATATAATTTTATATGAGTTCTAATGTAAGTGAGATTTTAAATAACCCTAATTAGTCTTTCTCAATAGCAAAACATAGTCAAATTAATTTCTAATGTTAGTGAAAAGCAAGTGTGATGTTTTGAAAAACCTATTTGAAGAATAACTAGTCAAGTTAATTCATATTTTAAATGTATTAATGAAAATGAAGAAATTTTTTTGGTGCTAGGCAATTTAGGTACAAATAAGATATGTATATATAGTGTATTTTTTGTCTAAAAGTTTTATTCCATTAAATTAATTTGAAAAATTATTTGAGTTATTAAAATCCAAGAAAATCATTTAAACTGAGTAGTAATATAATACTTTTAACGGTTAAATTTGTCATCTGCCAAAATTGGTTTAAGTAAATTTACTAAGCCACATATAACTGTTAAAATTTCATCACAATATGGAACCAAATCAAGATCAAATTTGTCATTTAAAATTTTATATAACTTGATTCGTTGGATAGTTCTCTCCACATGAACACGAGCAGAAGCAATTTTCTGGTTTTTACAGGGTTGGCAAGTTTAAAACAAAATGTTTAAAACAAGTGTTTAATACACGTTTAAAACAAATATTTTGAACAAACACCAATTTGTTTTAAACGTTTTAAACTATCTGTTTTAAACATGTTTTTTATAAGGTAAATTTTCATTGTTTTTTTGTAAGATTTTGGTTATTCAATATGAGGGAAAAGGCAGAAAAAACCATTCCAAGGCTCTAAGAAAGGTAAATTGTATTGATAACGGGTAGTTGGATCTTAAGATTCTTTGAAAAGAGCGACTGAATGGGCTCGATATGATTTCATAAATTTCCTACCAGTGCAAAAAGCTCCTACGAACGCATTGAATTTTATCTTTTTGTCTAAATAGAATGTATATAGCTGCCAATATACATTTATTTGGCACCCTACCTATGCACGAGATAAAAGTAGGGTTGCTGTTTAGTCGGGCTGTGCCAGTACAAGAAACACGGCCGGTCTGGACAAATCGGGTTAAAACCGACTAGGCGGCACTCCTAGATAAAAATTAAGGGATTTCGGTAGATTTTTTTGAAATTTTATGATGTGATGGAAGTTTTAAGATTATAGAGGTATCTAAGTGCTTATTTTTTATAACATTGTTTATTTATGATGATTTATGACTGCAGACGTGCACATTTCAATAAACCAAACCTAAAAACAATGTGTGGATAACTAGCTATTTTCCCTTTTCTTAGAACTATGCGACTGAAAATTCCAGGATGATAGCTATATTAAAAACCCTACTACAGGTTAATTAGGTAGTATTTGCATGGGGCATCGAAAACCCTAAGGCCGTCAATGGTTGGTCAACAACGCTTAGCGAAATTCTTCGCTCGTTTAAATAAGCGTGTACTCTTTGGTTCTTCGCCCTGTGAGTTTATTTATAATACCATAAGTGGCATAATTACCCTAAGTGTGCCAATAGGAGCCTTTCACACAGAAAATCTTCAATTAGAGCTTGTTCTAAACAGACCAAAGAAACGTAGGACTAGCGAATTCCGTTCAAGTACCCTATATGGTATTTTTAATGCTCTCGCCGCAGACGCCGTTTCGCAAACACATTACGTAAATTTCGTCACTGGAAAAATGACGTCATTTACGTCACTTTCGTTAAACAAGGTATCATTGAAAAATTCATCTTATTGACAAACTTAGGGTAAATATGCCACTTATGATAATACGTTTATTGATACGTAATATTTCTTTAAATGAGTTTACTCGTGAGTCTGATTCATAAGTATAATGAATTGTTTAAAACGTGTTTTAAACAAAGTTTTTTATTGTTTATTATGTGTTTTTTATGGTTTGATTTAAAAACAGTTAAAAACAATGAATCTTGTTTAAAACAATAAAAAACATTGTTTTTGTTCTTTTTGAAAAAAACAAGGATTTTGCCAACCCTGGGTTTTTAACACTTTCTTCTTTACTAAACTGAGGTTTTTTTCTTAAAAAAGGTGGTATGTGTAAACCGATTCCATTAGCAGAACATTCATCTTCAATGAGGAACCCTAGTTTGTAAAATTTATATTATTTTAAATTATAGTACTATTTCTTCATAGATTTGCGATACATACCTTTATCAACCATAAGTGCATCTACAAATTGTTCACATTGGTTTATGACATTGCTATCAATGGTTGCTTCCTTGTCACTCACTTTCCCTCCCCAAGGATCGCTGATAAGAGTTATCATGCCAGATGGTGAGATTCCAATGAGAATTTTTATGGTGTGAGTCCCTTTGTAGTGGCTGTAGGTTGCAACTCTGTCATGAAAACTATTTGGTTTCATCATGGGTACCTCGCTACAGTCCAATACGCAACGAGTATTCATAAATTCTTGAAAACATTTAGGCATATTATTTCTAATATTATCCAAATCTGGCCAAAAGATGAAATTTTTTAAAACTTCGGAGAGGGCACATAATGTTCTTTTGAAGTATGCTGAAACTGATCGGTTAGAAATCACAAATAGTGCAGCTAAAGCATCATACGTCAAATTAGACTTCAGCTTCATCAGCGTTAATAATACGCGATCTTTCACAGGCATAAGGAAATCGGGAAGTTCGCTGTTGTTCTCAAGCCCCAAAACTTCAGTAGAAATACTCTCAAATAATTCAATTCCAATCCCAGTAAGAGATACCAAATCATTAGCCATCATCCCATCGCTAGAGAGCCCAGTTCTTGATGTTTGTTTCTTACTCTTAGGTTTGTCCAAATAAACTTGAATTCCAATAGAATGTTTTATTACATCTGGCAAAGCTTCATTAGGTAATTGGGATTTTTCCAGATCTTCAGTTGCCACTTGAGCGAGCATAGCTAAGTTACTAGTAACATTTTCAGGAGTATCAGGCAAAACTGGTTCACTCGAATTAGTCAAGGTAGAAGCTTCAAGGATAGGATCTGAATTGAAATTATCCAAGATCGAAGTTTCAATGACAGGATCTGAAATTAAATGAATAGTTTAAATTTTTTATATTACAAGTGTATCATAAATACACAACCTTTAGAACGATTTAGACAACGTTGGGCTCTCAGCTTTTTGTTTAGAATTAGAGTTGATTCAATAATAGGGGTACTTGGCAAATTCTTACTGGGAATAGCATTGCATTTTAGTCGGCGCTTCACAGTTTTTCCATCTAAATATAATTATTTTCATTCAAAATAAAGATATTAACTAATAAGAAATGTTTATCAACTCACCATTTCTTTCTAAAAAGTCACAGTCCTCAAAGTGCGAGCTGCAAATTCTTGCCCACTGGCTAGGCCTTTTCCCAGACTTTATTTTCGTCAACCACAATTTCAATTGTTTCTTACAGTTGGGAAATTTGTGAAACGATAATACCGACGTTTGTTTTTCAGAATTTACGTGTTCATTTAATTTTGTAAACGCGGTATTATGACATAAAGGTACGGCACAATTCCTTCCACCTCGAGTCTTAACCTTCGCCATGTTTGTTTTGATCAACCATATGCGCAGGAAAATAAAGCTGCAGGGGTAGCGACTGTGGCGCCGCCTATACCCGTTTCGCTAGCGAATAGCGCGAACAGCGCGTGATTAAAGTCCTAAAACGTTGGCTTTGGTGTTTCCTTACTGAAAAAGAGTAATTCCCGCCGACGATTTAGCTCGGCAGCTCCTCAAATATGTCATACAGACGAACATTTGTATCTCTTGGTGAAATGAATCATAAATCTTACCAGAAATACATGAACCGAAATTATCAGCGAGTGCTTTATCTTTGGGGGCATTTTGCCATGGCGGGGAGGGTGAAAACCGAACCATTTACAAATTTCGGCCCACCCGCGAATTCGCGAGAGAGGAAAAGAAAACCCGAGGTATCACGGGTAGATTCGTTTGCCATCTAGTGAGGGACAAATAAGCGATATCTCAAAAAACAAAATCGCGTGAAACGTCGTCTGCAAAACCGAGGCTTACCATACC
The DNA here is from genome assembly GCF_980474605.1 of Leiobunum rupestre. Taxonomy (NCBI): domain Eukaryota; kingdom Metazoa; phylum Arthropoda; class Arachnida; order Opiliones; family Sclerosomatidae; genus Leiobunum; species Leiobunum rupestre. The sequence goes on from NC_143385.1 coordinate 76,506,598, forward strand.
ATAACCAAAGAAATGGACGTGGCTGGCTGATTGTAGCTTATGTTGTAAATAATTAGATAGCACTGAGTGGCCACTGTGCTTTTGTTCCAATGTTTGTCAATTTCTTTGGCTTTTCTTGTGTTTTTACCGAGGTTTTAACTAAATTACATCCCACCGATTTATGTTTCCGTTTAGGATTGTTCATTAGAAACATATTATACTACGCAAATAACTGTGTTTACGACACAGACTGTAAAAGATATTTTCCGAAGTAAATTTCTTAGTCCGTTTTTATTAAAATATTACCACTAGAAACGCCAGGTGGCGTACTCCAAAGCTCTTCGAGACTTGGAGGGCGGAATGAAATTCCGTTCAGGGCGGTTACCAAAACTCGTCTTTTTAGGGAGGGGGATGGGAAAGTGAATCCAACGTTACCGAGATAGGTCGCTGATAATTTCAGTTCATGTATTTCTGATCTTACTTAAAGGGGCTCCAAAGTTCGGTGGCAAAATGTGTGTAAAGCGAGGTGTAAAGTCAGTAAAGTGCGAAATTTACGGTTGACTCTGCCCGCCTCTGCCAAGGCCGAGTGAGGAGTTGGGGGGAATGAAAAGCATGCTCAATTTTCTTTTTTTTTTGCCACCGAACTTTGGAGTCCCTTTAATGAGAATTATTACGTTCGCGGGTTTTTCTCGGAAGCGAGATCCGTTGGGCAATATAGGGTAAGGGAAAATAGGAGATGGTTGGACAGTGAATCGGAACAATGACGAAATTCGAAACAAAAAGTTAAGATTTTTAATCGACACTTTCAAAAATAATCAAATAATAAAACACAATATAGAAATTATAACACACACATATCGCGGCTAGGGTCACTTCGAATTGGTGACATTAGGGGAAAAGAACGTTTATATTTGATTAAGGATCGGGGAAATACGGATATCTAGAGAAAAAAATCGGGAAAATTAAAATGGTACCGACCCTCGGTTTGAAAAGTTAGGAATGAGTTCTATTTTTCTTTGGGGAATCTGAATGTAGCTCTTTCGGGGACAATAGTATTTTTAGGCGAGATGTTCTATGGAATTTTCCATTTTCTCAAGGGGGTCATGGAAATATACTTTTAAGAACCAATAATGGGCCGCTGAAAGAAATTATGGAGCAGGGGGCAGGGGGAGAGATTTTAACAGGTTTCCTAGGGATGAGACTCAGTGGCGACGGATTCGACGGGATGTGTTTGTTTGGCCTAGTTGGCGACTCCAGTAGGGGTGATGGAGAATAGGGAAATTTCAACGTTACGATTTGATGGTCTCGGGTTGGGCGTCTTCACTTTCTGGGGATGCTCTTTCCTGGGAGGCTAATCTGTATCTTTTCTCGATATCGAACTCGAACTCGAAACGAAGATGATCTCGAAGGCCGTCTTATCGATCGAGATCCTTCTCGACAAAGAAGGGACGAAACCAGGCTTGTCAGTAGCGGCGCCAGCAACAGGCCGGGGTAGGCCTGCGCCTACTTGAAATTTTGGTAGGGGCCTCCAAAGGTCGTCTTAAGGGGCCTCCAAAATTTAATATATGGGCCTCCAAATATAATATCAGAAAATTCTGTAATTTGTTTGCGAAATAATTTTTTTTTAACATTCAATGCGAGTGATTCGCTTAACGACACTGCTATTTTTATTACTTTCAAAGGTACGAGTAACCACTCATTTGTTAAGTGTTGTCGGTATACAAAAAAGGATCAACAAACACTGTTTTTAGAAATGTTTAAATTCATAATTAATTATAATTTTTTCGTCGCGTACCCATTTTACCCAAATATTTCACCACTTGCTTAAAAAAATAATCAACGTGGACGGATTTGAAAACATTGTGGTGGGTGGGGGTCTCCATAATTTGGGGGGGGGCGGCTCCAAATGGTTGGCCTACCTCCCCAAAAATCCTGGCGCCGCTACTGAGGGTTGTAGCTAGCAAACGGTAGATTTTGACGACGGATGGAAAGGACTTCGTTTCTGGGGATTACGCTTGTCCGGAAGTTATTCTCGCTAACACTGAAACTTCTTATTATGGGTTTGAAATTGCGTTTTGTGCCCATTGGCATCTTTTATGGGGATTTATTTTAGCCTTTTGCCTCTTTTATTCCGAAATGGGGTATCTCCTAGGGTTAACTATTGAGGTTGTCTTCTTCCTCCGAGCAGCTGAGTTCTGTCCTTCCTCTGGGGCTTGTTCTCTGGTTTTGTTATTTACCCTTTTGGGGGGTTGCAAAAAGCGGGTGCTGGCTGTGTAGGTTTGGGTGTGCTAATTGCTTTTGGTCATGATTTTAGAATGACGTAGAAATTCTTCCACGTCTGTGATTTGTTGGGGCTGTTGCTATCCTTTTTAAAATCCCTCCGACGCTTCATTAAGCTTATACTTATCCTTTCTCTCTCTCGTCTTTGGGGTGACGAACGGATATTTTCCTGGTACCTGGGCCTCTGGATCGGCAAGTTGGCTCTTAACGATGCAGTATAGTCTTTGGCAGGGGGTTGTTGGGGTCTTTTTCGACTAGTTGAGGTCTGTTTGGCAATCGACCTTCGACTTGTTATACTCGACTTCGCTGGCGCCAGGGTGCGGGGAGGAGGAAGGTGTGAAATGGTGGACGATGGGAAAGGATTTTAACTAAGCCAATGCTAATTAATTCTTTAAAAAGTGGTTTTAACTTAGGTATTTTAATTTAACGTTAAATGGTTAATAGATTGGGATAGCTTGTGATAGGGGTTTTCTGGGCATACCAAACATTAAAAAGTTATAGGGGTATAAGGGGTTTTGTCGTCAAGCTGAACTTGAAATAATACTCTAATTTTATGAGTATCGGTTACCGGTTTCAAATAGTCCGTTAACTATTCTGTAAACACTCTAAACAAAGATAAGAGTGAAACATAAAACAAACAAATCCAATGACAATTATATCTAGACTATATCTTAGGGTTTAATCACATTAATTTTAATAACTTTGGGTGAGGTAATAAAGATTGGTTAAGGATTAAGTTAATAATATTGGTCTTAAATTGTTCCTCTAAAGTAACATGAAATAAAATATAAAAAAATTATTTTATATTTGGTTTCGTTTCTGAGTTGGGGTAGGGTACCTTATTACGTAAGGCGTTTATGGGGTATGCTATTGCTAAACAATATGAGAAAATAACCTTATTATTTTTTATCCCTTTTATATGGGGAAATCAAGTTTTATTGGAAGAAGGAGTAAAAAAACACACACACACACAAAAATACCTTTAAAAATGAAAATAAAACGCTAGCATAAGTAAATAAAAATATTCCTTTTTGTTTTTCTTAGAAGTGTGACTTCTTGGGGGTTATTTATTTCTATTTTATTAGTAATTTTGTTTTCTTCTTCCACCCTACGGGTAACAGAATATCTCCGGTACGATTCGAAACAGTAAACTGTCTATTTAAATCTAAAACACTAACATTTAGCTCTCTAGCGTTTAGTAAGCAATAGATACACTCAATATTTAATTTTTAGAACAGCTCAAACGAAACATGAAGCTAAATTTCAAAAATACATTACATTACAAATCTGAAAATTGAACAATGTTTTCACATACCACCTCCATCAACCATTTTTGGAGAAATAGTCGATTTAATATGGATTGACTCACCTGCTACCCTGGCACCATAATATGTATTGTCGAAACCAAACGAATAAAGTCTGACAGTAGATAAAAACAAATCAATTCCGAAAGTCATTGCTGAAAATTACCCCTATATTGCGAAAACTCACTTCCCCTGTGTCATAACCTATAATGTTCTTTTGTCTCCCCTTAAAGTTTGGAGAGGGGGGTGGGCAAAAGACGATGGAGGAGACGACGTTATGGGGTACGGGAAGTGAGTTTCGGTTTTCCATGAACGAATAGTAAGGTGGGGAAATTATTGGTCTGAACTGGCTAGGCAGTGTAATTCCTGTTCCCTGTGGGGCCGTTAAAATAAAGGGGGATCTCGTGGTAGACTTTTAACACGTGACACGGAAAACTGAACTCAGTGTAGCCATCTATCGGACGGTGTTTATTCTGTTCTTGAAAACAAGAAAAGTGCGGGAGAGCCAAGAGAAAATTAAGACAATTTTTTTTGTATAAATATTAAATACAAGAAAACGTGAAAAGTTAACAAAGTATAAATAATTCATTTCTATAAATATGTAAACTGTTTTAGCGCCATAACAACTGGTTTTTTAATTACAAAAATCTGAAATGGGAAGGTACCTTTATCTTTCTTTTAGTGTTGGGCCTAAGTTATTTTCTTAACTATTATTTTACAATAAGTGTAATCCATTATCATGAAAGATTCAAACTTACCACGTGATTTCCAACGGTTTTAAATGTATATTCTTATTAATAGAGGACGCGATCTACCGATCGAGTGTAAAAAAAGTCTACCACGAACATCCCCCTTTTCAATGGTCCCCCTCCCGGCAGCGACGAGTTGTCACTCGGTGTTGGATTTAACGCCGCCTCGGAATTCCCCTCCCTACTATTCCTTCATGGTTTTCATAAGAGAGGGGTGGGAATAAAAGTCCAGTGATTTTATCAACCGACCTATTAAGTTAAGAACGATCAAAATAAACGACTGATATGCGTTTTATCTCAATAAATATAATTAACTTCTGTTAGACGGAATAGACGGAAAAATAAATGGGGTAGAATTGTTAACCGTCGCTGCTTCTTCAAAACTACGCTAGCTAGGGTGGCAACACTGGATTGGTTGCTATTGGCACACGGGCAGAGACCGTTTTTCGCTAGTTTCCTAGAAACAAATAACTATGGTAGACGTAAATTACGATCCCTCGTAGAACAAGTTGAGTCATCTAAACTCACTGACCGTTTTATTTTGGAAAGAAAGACGACAAAATGTTCCTTTAAATGAAAATTTAGCTCTAATTTTTAACTCGTAAAATTAAAACGCAAAATATATAGTCGCGAAAAACGATAGAAATGACCTCAGTGACTTTTGAAGTCACGAAGCGGTGAGGATGGCAACCAGGCCATCACGAAACATTTCCTTCTTTCCTACTCCCAACTTAAAAAATATCTTCAGAGGCCGGTAAGCCTTTGGAATTTATTTTATCGTTTATTTCATTACCAAAAACCAGTTTAGTAGTAGGTCCAGTGTTTGATGTCCATATTAATTGTCTTAAGGATACGTTTATTGTGAAATAATCATATAATAGATAATTGTTATATTGAATTTTTAATTTTCCTTATCTATGAGACGTTTTCATTGAGTCTTTCCGACAAAACCAGCCTGGCCATTTGACCGAAAGTCCTGTTGTAATGTTTAATATTATCTTCGTTGAATTCGGGTGTCTTATAATTTTTGACCATTACGGTTCGATGTCGCGAAAGTAAATGAATGGTGTCGAACGTTTTCCACTCGTCGCTTTGTTTTCGGTAGAGAAGTGTAACTAACTTTTCACTAACGCCAAAGTCCCTCGTCACTCTGTGCACTAATTCAGGTTTCATCCTTAGAATAGAGGAAGTAGGAAGCTGTCCCGCATTGTAATACCATTTTCGAGGACGGTAATCGTGGTAAGAATTGTACCACAACTTAAGAAATCGAGCATTTCTATTCGCCACGATAATTTGGGTTCCTAAATTAGCACCAAGAGGCCAACCGAGAGACAGCTCAAATCTGCGGTATTTATCGAGCGACTTCACGATGTAAGTGTCACGGTCAATGTAGATACCTCCGTGTTTCATTAACAGCAAGATTCGAGCGATATCGGAAGCGTGATAAATTGAATTCAGCTTTTTGCCAAATATGTGGGTTGGTTGCTTCAAGTAATTTACTTCGAGACCTTTCAAATCTTTGACCATATTCCAATATTTCCCGTGAATCTCATGGCAATTACAATGTATTATCAGTTTTTCTGGTTTCTGGTTTCGATGCGCTGCTTTGATAGTGACAACTTCGATGAAGCTCAATTCTGGTATCTTTTTGTTGGAGAAATGCACCAAATGTACAACGTTAGGAACCACGTAGAAAGTAAATCCAGTTTCGTTGTTGGCTTCGGAAAAGTCCGTGATCTCGCGGAAATCTTCATTCACTCCGTGCATGAAATACTCCATTAAAACCAGCAATCCCAACGCGTTCAAAAATGAAATTACTAAAGCAGCTTGGTAGCACTTTAGTTTAATTCTTGATACTCGCAGCATTCTAATCATAATTGCTTTCACGAAACATAATAACCGGAAAAATTACTAACGCTAACACTGTCCAGATTTTCAAATCACGAACATTTTTATTTGACTGCATGCAGATTTTAATACGTAAACATTTCAAAGCAATCTCTGTAAAATTCTATCGTGCAAAGTGCGTTTCTCGTACTCATAACAACTGCAACACCTACAGTAGAACGGTAAAAGCATATATTTCCACAGAAATCGTTAAAAAGTGTTTGGGCGTATCCACGAGGCTACCAATACGGGATACTCCCATTGAACCGAATTTTTCCCGCATACTTTTCCAGATTATTGTGCAAAGGGGTTTTCGGTTGATTTGGAAATTTATTATACAAATATTAAGCTGGTAAGAGCGTCATTCGGCCGGGCACCAGAAGCTAGTTGTTGATGAAATTAGCCTAACAAAATATTAAAATTATAATGAATTTTCATTGTAAATAATGTTATTTAAAATAAAATGAGTAGAATGATTTCATAATTTCCAATGTCAAAACGATAGAAAACTTATGCCAGAGATTCGATAATATTCACTTTTAATTTGGTTGTTGGCTAATTTAAGTTTTGTTGGCAAAATCAAGTTAATTAATCTAAATTTACTTTTTAGATGGATTCTTGGTCGGAAAAATTGCTGTAATAACGGACTTATCGCATACATGTAGTAAATCAGATGTAAACATTAGGATTTCGCATTTTTATTTCTGGTTGATGTCATTTTATGGTAGGTTTGGTTGGGCTTTGTTTGAATAGGCAGATTACGGTTGGTTAGGTTAGGTTAGCTTGGGTGCGGTGAGGTTAGGTTAGGCATAAGTTAAGGCCTATGTTTAACGAATAAAATTGAAAAATGTTGAAGTTAATATGTATACATTTTATTAATTTTAATTAAATGGAAATGGCGAATTTACTCAAATATCGATGTGTAATTTTAGTGCGATTGCTTCAAGAAGCGTTATGACAGAATTGATGCTATTTATATTAGGAATTTTCATATCGTTTTCAAATTTACCAAAAGCATTTTGGTACCTATTATGGAATTCGTCGAATTTTTTTTCTAGCTTGTTTCGGTGGTTTCCCAAGATCAATATTTTTGTATTTTGTATTTGTTGAAGAAAGTGAAAAAACGTTGGCTTGGTATTAAACTTTCTGCTTAATTATTTTAAGTGCATTCCCTTTAAATGATTGTTTATATTAAAAAATATTTTTTTAATAGTTATAGAATAATATTTGATTTCAAACCCGCACAATTTGCCTATAATCCACGGGGGACCAATCTATTAAATTAGATCCGGTTGAATGGGTCATAACCACAAATATCCTGCCAGTTTATCGGCCCAACTAACAAAGAAATAGTAAGAATTCGCGACCCAGAGCTTTCTTTAAGCCATCTTTAGGTTGTAAAACTAGAATAGTAGCATTTTCGCAGACGCTATTAGAGTTTGGTAGCCACAGTCGCTTTTGGACTTTTTATGGTACGCAATTATCCGTAAGAGATGGTTCGGAATTATGAAAAAGAACCAATAAAAAGATAAATTTGCATGTTATTATAATTCTGTGTGTTCTTCATGCCGAGGGGCTGACCACTGTCGGTAATCGGTGTACAGTACAAGTCCATAGCTTTGACTGTACTAAAGTGATTACGCAATCGATTACAGATTTAGCACTACCAAAGGCTGTAAACGTTGTAATCGGTGTACAGAATTTAAGGAAGTAGTTAGCCCCTCGCTTCATGCTAACACAGAGCAACTACGTCGCCCAGATGTTTGAATAATTGTTCTCTAAAGCTTGCCGCTGAAGCGCCATCTAGACTCATTTCGGTCTAGTAAATTGTTTAGTTAAACTTTTGACACAAAATAAATGTTATAGCAATTCTACTATCCTCAATAACGATTGAATTACAATCACTCATTTAATACCATTTAATAGGGAGCCATTAATTTATTTAATTTCCAAAAACGAAATTGCAATTACGAAAGTATTTGTTTTTTGTTGTTAAATTTTTCCTAATACAACGCTTCCAAGTAGATGTCGAATGATAAGTTCATGAGTTGTAATATATTTAGATAAATTTAAAAAAACGGCCTTTATAGGAAAATTTTACGTATATTGGAAAACATTTTATTTAAATTACAACATATCTTACATCGTTGGATCAATTATTCCCCCATCGGCTGTTAACACCGGTTTTACGAACCGTCGTTGAATGAATTCGTTGTTTAGGATGTTGGTGACGTCTCTGTGATAATGAGGAGAAGCACCATCTTATTGAAACCCAAGTCTTCGTTGTGGAATTAAAGTAAGGTCTACGATTTTTGAACAAGTTCTTTCTGTAAGAAAAGCAAGTAGCTCTGACCATTGAGGTTTCAAAGTAAAAACACCGTACCAATAAAACCCTTTCTCCCCTCTATAGTTTTATACAAATTTCGAGTTTCATAGAGGTAACTCGAAGGTTTTTTTTTGTAGATCATAGTTTTTCAGGGTTTAAGCCGCTGTTATTACAAAGAAATCGAACATCAGAAGAAATCGTATTTACATGGATATCTGAAAATGCCAAATATTTCAGATCGAAGCGTGGACCGTTTCAGAATTTAGCCTAAAATTGAAATTAAAAATGCTTTAAAATCCGCACTTAGAAGTTCATTAAAGTTAAAACTTTCATGATATTAGCTTTAGCTGTACAGAAGATATTCACCACAACCATATTTAACATAATTTCTCGTGAACTAGTATTCCTCTGAATAACATTTGCATAGCAAAAAATTCAATGAGACCTTGTTTCAAACGCAACTTACAAGAAATGGACCTAAAAATCGAAATTTTTTATATGTGCTTCTGAAAAGGTAACCGCTTCACTAACTTCCGTTAACCATCTATAAATTTGATGAAGCAGTTTTAATCCCGGGTTGCATTTACGTCATATTCCGTGAACAAGGTTTCATTAATGAAAATACCTTTCTGGCATACTTCTGAGTGATTATGATACATATGTCATAACACTTTTGAGTACGAATAATGGATAAAAGGAGAGTGAACTTACCGGCGACGATACCTCTTGAACGACAGAGAGTCCGCCAATCCGGTTGGAGATTAGACCCACGATATCAAGGGCTCCCCGGAGGAAGCCGTCGCCATTTTTACAGTTCTCTTGAGAATTACCAGTTTTAACTGTGTTGCTTTTCGTTCATTATGCCTAATGTTTATCATTTTTGGCTGTTAAAGAATCCTTATACTTGATTCTCATATTCTTGTTTTCGGTTATTTTTAAAGCTAGCTTAGAAATCACATTATTTTTTATATATATTTATTTAGTTGTAATGTTAAAGTTTGGTGATGCTGTTAATTCTTAATTACTGGTAGCCTTCACTAGAAACTATTATAAGAATTATATATTAATTTATAACCACGCGTGTATTTACCACTAGTGAATGCAATATCTATCGAAGAATTGAAGAAAGACGGAACACGTCATTATTAAGAACTGGTTGCTACTTCTGTATATATTGTGACGGTTCAGTTTTTCATGTTCCAACTGACGGAGGGCTAGCATGGTACTGTGACGGATACTCAATCTGTTTGAAGTACCGTAAAGCTGTTTATTTCCAATCTAAAAGAATTCTGAGTATAAGAATTCCACCAGGTGTATTAAAAGCGTTACCACGCATATATTTGTGTTTAAATTGTGATATGTTAGGGACAAAGAGAGCAGCCAGTTTGTCATATTGCGAAGTAACTGGTGGATGTTGTGTATTCCCAAAAATTAAAAAAAATAATAGTATGTGTGTTTTTTTAGTATTATTTTCCACCTATATTTGGGTATTGAAATCTATTTTAACGTATTGAACGTAGAGTCAGATATTTTTATAGTCTTTTACTACCTATATTTACATTTTGGAAAGCTATTTAAACGTATTGAACGTAAAGAGTATATATTTGTATATCGGAATGTAATTTAACGTATTCGTATACCCATTTGAAATGAGCTAGTCGAGAGCTTTTTATTTACACTTTGGAAAGTTAATTTATCGTATTAAAGTTGAATAATGAGTTTTTATAGTATCTTTCTGACTATATTTGTGTATAATAATTGTATTTTATCGTATTTAAAATATAGATAAATGGTTTTTGTCGTATTTTTATATCTATATTTACATTTGTTTGAAAATAACCAAAACTATACAGTTTTTAAAAGAATCTCCCAAATTATACTAACTTTTAACAAAATATCCCCAATTATAATAACTTTTAACCAGGGATAAAAATTAAACGATTCAAAATATCTATAAAACTCAATTTTCACAAATAGACAATAGTTTTAAAATTAAGTTGGCTTATGGTAAAAATTAGAACAATTTAGGAAATTCTGTTAAAAATTAGTAATTTTAATATTTTTATATTTTTTACTTTATTTCATTTTATTTTATATTTTATTTAACAGGTCTTAATCCAATCAATGACATACAATATTATCCCTTTACTTCTCTGCTCCCTTCCAACTATCTTGCAATATTTTCAATCCAATTGTATTTGTTTTTATATCTTTAACTTTATTTCTCAGTACAATTTCCCTTTGACAAGCTTCTTCTAACTTCAATTCCCACTTTTTTAAATGCTTTTCCATTTCGTCCAAATGCTCTTTTATTTCTTGCATATCTAACCACGTCCTATTATACTCTTCCACTATTTCACTAACTTCCTCGAATGAATGGAAATCCATATGACTATAAGTAACAGAACACAATAAATATAAAACGTCCAGCAATGTTAAAAGTTAGGTCACCAGAAAGACCCTTTCCTCTTGTTGTTTCTATTTCAGTGGAAACGAAACTTGGACTTCAAGACGCCCGCGTCTTTTACGTTTATATGGATTATTCATGACGGTTCAATTTTGATTTTATAAATGGACACGTATAGTAGGGAGCTGGATCGAGAGTGTGGGGGATAAAAAATTAATCTAGGTGAAAAAATTATTATAAATAAATACCGATTCAATATACGAACGAAACTTAATTATTAATTTAATTAAATTCATTTATAAATTTTATAAATTAACTTGAAATATCGTAAAGCCAATAAAAATAATATAAATTTCCTACAAATCACCCATTTTAGGGATAAAAATGAAACGATTCAAATTACGTACAAAACTCAATTTTCATAAATAGACAATAGTTTTGAAATTAAGTTGGCTTTGTTTAACAATTGGATGAATTCGTGTTTACATGTCAAGTATATTTAAGTACCACTTACGTGATAATGTTATTAAAATGAAGTTGAAAAATATTTCCATTCTACTTTAACAACGAATATTCCATGACGTCAAAACACTCTTAAATTCAAATTAACCGCGCCTCCCGGGTAATCTGCGCCCCCAGGAAATCACTTTTTACATCATTTCAACTTATTCCGTACGATAAAACTTGATAAGATATACGTTCAAGTATCTTTCGAGATAAGCGGAGATAAATGAACAAGTTGGCCTGAACACAATATGTTGATATACGAAAAAACAAATCGTCACGAGAAATATCATAAATGCATTGACTTTTTGACGATTTTACCTCCATTTCACCCCTTAAATCCCGGATCCCGACGATCCCGACGATCCCGATCCCGGGATTGGCGTCTCGCCCTCACTTTCCTTCTACTAAAGTCAACAAACCAATTTTTTGCCTCAAAAGTTTAGAAAAATGTGAGGAACGAATACTCTCTTCTCTTCCATGTGAACCAATGTGCGCCAGACATCTACCTTCAAGCTTAAAAGAACATGTAAATTGGAATGATAAACCTGAAAATAATATGAATTTGGAAGTGACCGAAGATATAATGGTAGACAACCCTCCTAAGCACCGACAAATTGATGATCCCTCCGATTTTGAAAAAGATGATTTTATAAACAGCCTCTTGCAAGAATCTCTTACAGTACAAGATGAGAACCAGTCTGTTACTAATATGACTCACGAAGAAGGCAATTTTTTTAAGAATTTTGTCTAGGTTAATTTAGAAAGAGCAAAATTAATAGCAAAATTACAACAAAAATCAAATAACTGGAAACAGAAGAGAAAGTTGAGGCTAACTGGCACTACAGTTAAAAAAAATTATGTCATCCAAAAATAAACTAAACACTGTGGTTAAGCTTCAAGAAACACATGAATCTAATAGAGAACTAACAGTTCCTTCGGTGGTTTATGGTAATAAGATGGAGAAAGTTGCTCGTGCTAAATTTTCATGGATCAAGAAAGTTAAAGTGCTTGAATGTGGTTTGATAATTAGTATTAAAAATCCCTATTTCGCTTTCAGCCGAGATGGACTATATGTAGAGAATGGCGAAACTAAACTTTTAAAAATTAAATGCCCTTTTGTTGCTAAAGAAATTACAATTGAATATGCTGTTATTCAAAACAAACTGAACTTTTTGAAATCTGGAGAAAAGGGAATTTATCTTCCTTCTAATGACTGCAGAGGATATTACGCTCAAATGCAATTAGGACTTTACATTTTAAATCTCAACATGTGCTCTTTTTTGTATATTCGCCTAAGGGTTATATTTTAATTGAAATTAAAATAGATGAAGACTTTTTGAAGGAAAACCTAGTTAAATTAAAGGATTTTTATTTTAAATATTATTTACCTACTTTGGTGAAAAGAAAACTCTGAATAACCAAATATTTAAAATTGAAATACATTCCTGGTTAAAACTGAGTTTGAGATTTTATAAGTTCTAATGTAAGTGAGATTTTAAATAACCCTAATTAGTCTTTCTCAATAGCAAAATACAGTCAAATTAATTTCTAATGTTAGTGAAAAGCAAGTGTGATATTTTGAAAAATACCTAGTCTAGTTAATTCATATAATTTTATATAAGTTTTAATGTAAGTGAGATTTTAAATAACCCTAATTAGTCTTTCTTTATAGCAAAACATAGTCAAATTAATTTCTAATGTTAGTGAAAAGCAAGTGTGATGTTTTGAAAAACCTATTTGAAGAAGTCAAGTTAATTCATATTTTAAATGTTGTCTTCGCTTTTAAATGTATTAATGAAAACGAAGATATGTTTTTTGGTGCTAGACAATTTAGGTACAAATAAGATATCCCCCAGTAGCACACGGAATCCGATTTCAGGTCGGATAAGGGTCGCTGAGTCGGGAAAGGGTCCGCGTCGTATGACACGCTTCATGCCGACTTAATGCGGACTAAACATTTTGTTTATTTTTTTCCTAGCAGTCGGCCCGACGTTATTTTAAATAAGTAAAAATAAACCTCTTGAGGGGCTCCACACCCGGCGTTCGGTGTCGCGGGGCTCTTGGGGGCGGTCCACACCCGGTTTGCTGGGTCACTGGAGTCCTCGAGGAGGTGTCTCGTGATCGGGGCGCTGGGTCACTGGAACCTCGGGGGTGTTCCATACTTGGCATTCAATATCCTACTGGGGAGGATTTGTGTGGTGGAAGAGGAAGTCACTCTAGTCCTCAGCTGTGCGAGGGTGGGAATTAGGGCAGCCCATGGTGTCGCCTTTTGTTGGGCCATGATGAGGGCGTTTGTTTGCCATATGTGAGCCTGTCTTTATGGCTGTCTCACTGGCCGAACGTTTGTTTCGCAAAGTGCATTTTTGTCCGGCATGACTCTTTGTCTTGTGTGCCGCCGTAGTGCCCAGCGGAACGGCGGGGTACAAATACATAACCTTATGTAGTTTAATAAACCTGACTGCAAAGCCTCCTCGTGGCGAGAGCCGGGCAACGTATGGCTAATAACCTGCGGCTGATTTGCACAGGTACACTGTTCCTATCCAGTGGTTTGATGGGGTCACTGGAGCTCTTGAGGGGCTCCACACCCGGCGTTCGGTGTCGCGGGGCTCTTGGGGGCGGTCCACACCCGGTTTGCTGGGTCACTGGAGTCCTCGAGGAGGTGTCTCGTGATCGGGGCGCTGGGTCACTGGAACCTCGGGGGTGTTCCATACTTGGCATTCAATATCCTACTGGGGAGGATTTGTGTGGTGGAAGAGGAAGTCACTCTAGTCCTCAGCTGTGCGAGGGTGGGAATTAGGGCAGCCCATGGTGTCGCCTTTTGTTGGGCCATGATGAGGGCGTTTGTTTGCCATATGTGAGCCAGTCTTTATGGCTGTCTCACTGGCCGAACGTTTGTTTCGCAAAGTGCATTTTTGTCCGGCATGACTCTTTGTCTTGTGTGCCGCCGTAGTGCCCAGCGGAACGGCGGGGTACAAATACATAATCTTATGTAGTTTAATAAAGGAATATTTTGAGTTCTGCGATTAATATCTCATGGGAGAGTACCAGATTTCAATAAAAACATTATCTAACATTGACGAAAAGTAAATCCTAATAAAGCAGTTGTGGTTTAAGAGGCAAACAATAAAATGGACAAACCCTTAAAAATTTCTTATCTGCATATAATTCTTTCTAAACTATTAGTGTGTTACTTAGAATAAAGGAATTGACCACGAAACCTTGAAGATTACAACGTACATTTAATATTATTTAATTTCATTTTATTGTTATATTCGTAGTATACAGGGTGTTCAAAAGGTTAAGCAAAATTTGGAGGAGTTGTAGGCGGTGAGTTGAGAAGTATGCCTGTTTTTCGCCATTTTCCTACGACGAGTTAAAAGAGCGCTAGAGAGCTTCAAATTGTGGCCTACTAGCCCCTGGAAGTAGGCTGCAACAAGTACAAAACCAACTGTGGTCGACCTACTTCGTTCCTGATCTGTAAAACGAACAATACGCTCGTAATGAACCAGTCGCAGAGAAGTTCAAGTAAAAAATTAAGTAACATACCCAGAATGTGCCTGTCTCACGTAATCGACGATAGACATTGGTAAAAGTCCGTGAGACCTTTCCTTTCTACCTGGTAGAGACGTTGAGCAGCCAAAGCATTGCCATCTGCTAGTCCATACACGAAATGAATATCCGCCAATTCTTCCGAAATGAACTCCATTGTTACAGTTTGAAAGTGATGGGAAATCACGGTCTATCACGACTTTAAATACTGTTTAAATTTACTTTCTTAAGCTGGTTACTTCGATTTGTTTTTCACCTATCACACTAACCCAAACCTTGATGTTCGCATTTCCCTGCTGCTTGGTTTTGTGCTCGTTGCAGCCTACTTCCAGGGGATAGTAGTCCACACTTTGAAGATCTTTGGCGCTCTTTTAACTCATAGTAGGAAAATGAAAAAAAAACAAAAAAAAACAGGCATATTCTCAACTCACCCCCTACAACTACCTAAAATGTTTTGCATAACCATTTGAAAAACCCTGTATATCCTGTGACATTGACAAAATTGTTTTATTCTAGTAAATGTAATAACTTATTTTTTCTTCAGCCACCTACTCACTTACTAATTGAGGCGTTCCGTACCAAACCGACCTGGCCAAAAGACATAGTATTGAATATTACCTTCATTGAATTCCTTTGTGGTTTGGTGTTTAAACAAGTAAGTGCGATGTCGGGTGAGTAAATGAATGGTGTCGAACGTTTTCCATTTATCGTTTAGTTTTCCGTTAACCATAAAAAAGGACATCCGATTGATCACCGAAGTCTCTCGTCACTCTCTGCACCAGCTCAGGTTTTTTCATTAGAATAGAGGAAGGTGGACGTGGTCCTGAAATTGTATACCATTTCTGTGGACGATTAACGTGGTACGAATCGTACCACAACTTAAGAAAACGAGCCTACCTATTGGCTACTAGAGTTCGAGTTGCTAAGTTAGCAACAAGTTTCCAACCGAAGGACATTTCAAATTTGCGGTACTTATCGAGAGACTTCACGATGTAAGTGTCCCAATCGATGTAGTTCCCACCGTGTTTCATCAGCAGATTAGCACTAAGATTCGGGCGATGTCTGCCGTGTGGTAATACTTCTTGAATTATACTATCTGCCAAATATTTCCATTGGTCGTTCCATGTAATGCACTTCGACGTCTTCCAAGTCTTTGACCATATTACAATATTAGCCATGAAAGCCATGGCAATTGCAATGTATTATAAGTTTATCTGGTCTCTGCTTTCGATGCGTTGCTTTAATAGTGACGACTTTGAGGAAACTCAGCTCGGATTTAGTAGTGTTCGTGAAAATCACCAAATCAACAATGTTAGGGACCATGAGAAAAAGGGAATCCAGTATCGTTTTTACCGTCAAAAAAATTCATGATTCCGCGGTAGCCGCCTTTTTGGATATGGCTATTCGCTCTGAACTTGAACTTAGCCAACAAACCAATTACGCTTAAAAGCAAAATTACTAACATTGCTTGGTAGATCGTTCGGTTGATTCGTGGTACCCGCTGCATTTTGAACTTGTATGTTTTCAACGTTTCACTATTAAAACAACATAAACTTTCTATAGCTTAATCTACCATCAGAAATTGATACACGACCTTTTTTAGACGGAGTATGTTTCGTTTTCAGTTCATCAACGGTTTAAGTTTTGGCCTGTAAATTAGAAAATAATTAGTGTGATGAAACTTCACCATCTACAATTGAAAGTCTAATGATTAATCTTAAAACTATAAAATGCGTTAAATAAATTTCAGCAGAAATCCGGTTAGAAAATGCGATTTTGGTAAAAAATTTCGTTATAATGCTCAGATGTCACATGATACATCCAAGTAAATACCATTTTTAAAATTAGAGATTATTAAGTATTAATTTTTATTTATATTTCGTATAGTAATGTAAATAGAATTTACTAGTATACAAGAGCATATTTCACGAGTTTTTAAAAGTGACTTTCAGGTCAAAAGGAGGTGCAAAATTTAAACCCTAGATACTTCCTGCCATACGTGTAGCATTAAAATTTATATTTGAATTTACCACTAACGTGAAAAATAAAAAATTGTCCTCGATTATGTTTACCTTGGTACCGCCGTGTAGACTTATTAAAAAAAAGTTTGGGGTTGGTGTTATAAAAAAAGTTAGAAATTTATAAAATTGAAAGACGCCTGAATTTTCCAATAAAAATGTAATAGATGGCGTTGCTATCAATTTACATTAGGTAAATCAGATAATAAGTAAAAATGCGATGCAAACTTTCCATAAATCAAAACCAAATCCAAAATTAAAACTTTCGATAGAACTTTCGAAACGTCCCATTGGAGTTTAACCGTCACGTGATAATACCCCCTCCGCAAGCTCAGCTGACTCACCAAGACTCACCTCACGGCCTTTTCACGTTTGCAGCGAGAGATAAAAAAATACGTGTACCCCCTCCCCTCTCTTCCTTCATCCCCCCACTTTGAGGAGGGAGAGTTTCGTTTGGCCGACCACAAAGTACACGTTACGCCGACTGTCCATTTGGCCGACTACACATTTGTCCGACTGATAAATCTGCCAAATGGACTGCTCATTTGGCCGACTGAACATTTGTCCGACTGTCCATTTGGCCGACTGAGAAGTCAGACAAAGGGACAGTGTATTTGACCGACTGCTCATTTTTCCGACTACTTATTTGACGGACTGCTCATTTGGCCGACTGCTCGTTTGACCGACTGCTCATTTGGCCGACTGCTCATTTGGCCGACTGCTCATTTGGTATTTGGACGATACTATAGGTGCGTTTGGCTAGGTACTGTCCTCTAGGTCGCGTTTTAGAAGGCCCAGCTTGGTTATAAAGAACGTAGTCCAGGCCCCCAGCGCTCGAGCGAAGTGAGTGCGCGGCGCCGTCAGGCGCCAATACTTAGAATACATTGCCCGTTCTATAAGTCAACCTAACACTAAGACATAGATAAGGACAGGCTATAGTATAAGAGTCGGTGAAATGAGCAGTCGTTCAAATGAGCAGTCGGTCAAACGAGCAGTCGGCCAAACGAGCAGCTGGCCAAACGAGCAGTCGGTCAAACGAGCAGTCGGCCAAACGAGCAGTCGGCCAAACGAGCAGTCGGCCAAACGAGCAGTCGGCCAAACGAGCAGTCGGCCAAACGAGCAGTCGGCCAAACGAGCAGCCGGCCAAACGAGCAGTCGGCCAAACGAGCAGTCGGCCAAACGAGCAGTCGGTCAAATGAGCAGTCGGTCAAATGAGTAGTCAGACAAATGAGCAGTCGGTCAAATGAGCAGTCGGTCAAATGGGCTGCTCATTTGGCTGACCAGAATTTCGGCTAAAAGAGTAGTCGGCCAAATGAGTAGTCGACCAAATGAGCAGTCGGCCATATTAAAAGTCGGTCAAATGAGGAGTCGGCCAAATGCACCCCACCCTTTGAGCAGGGTTGGCAAAATCCTTGTTTTTTTCAAAAAGAACAAAAACAATGTTTTTTATTGTTTTAAACAAGATTCATTGTTTTTAACTGTTTTTAAATCAAACCATAAAAAACACATAATAAACAATAAAAAACTTTGTTTAAAACACGTTTTAAACAATTCATTATACTTATGAATCAGACTCACGAGTAAACTCATTTAAAGAAATATTACGTATCAATAAACGTATTATCATAAGTGGCATATTTACCCTAAGTTTGTCAATAAGATGAATTTTTCAATGATACCTTGTTTAACGAAAGTGACGTAAATGACGTCATTTTTCCAGTGACGAAATTTACGTAATGTGTTTGCGAAACGGCGTCTGCGGCGAGAGCATTAAAAATACCATATAGGGTACTTGAACGGAATTCGCTAGTCCTACGTTTCTTTGGTCTGTTTAGAACAAGCTCTAATTGAAGATTTTCTGTGTGAAAGGCTCCTATTGGCACACTTAGGGTAATTATGCCACTTATGGTATTATAAATAAACTCACAGGGCGAAGAACCAAAGAGTACACGCTTATTTAAACGAGCGAAGAATTTCGCTAAGCGTTGTTGACCAACCATTGACGGCCTTAGGGTTTTCGATGCCCCATGCAAATACTACCTAATTAACCTGTAGTAGGGTTTTTAATATAGCTATCATCCTGGAATTTTCAGTCGCATAGTTCTAAGAAAAGGGAAAATAGCTAGTTATCCACACATTGTTTTTAGGTTTGGTTTATTGAAATGTGCACGTCTGCAGTCATAAATCATCATAAATAAACAATGTTATAAAAAATAAGCACTTAGATACCTCTATAATCTTAAAACTTCCATCACATCATAAAATTTCAAAAAAATCTACCGAAATCCCTTAATTTTTATCTAGGAGTGCCGCCTAGTCGGTTTTAACCCGATTTGTCCAGACCGGCCGTGTTTCTTGTACTGGCACAGCCCGACTAAACAGCAACCCTACTTTTATCTCGTGCATAGGTAGGGTGCCAAATAAATGTATATTGGCAGCTATATACATTCTATTTAGACAAAAAGATAAAATTCAATGCGTTCGTAGGAGCTTTTTGCACTGGTAGGAAATTTATGAAATCATATCGAGCCCATTCAGTCGCTCTTTTCAAAGAATCTTAAGATCCAACTACCCGTTATCAATACAATTTACCTTTCTTAGAGCCTTGGAATGGTTTTTTCTGCCTTTTCCCTCATATTGAATAACCAAAATCTTACAAAAAAACAATGAAAATTTACCTTATAAAAAACATGTTTAAAACAGATAGTTTAAAACGTTTAAAACAAATTGGTGTTTGTTCAAAATATTTGTTTTAAACGTGTATTAAACACTTGTTTTAAACATTTTGTTTTAAACTTGCCAACCCTGCCTTTGAGGAGGGAGAAAACGGTTTGAAGTGAAAAAAAACAGTCACATTGTTCACATCATCATCCTTGCTATCTGCCTTTTTCTCCATGCTTCAACTTTTTTTAAAGGTAAATGAAATCTTTCAAATCAAACGATCAAAAATCGTCAAATAAATTTTATAGAAGATAATTTTAAAATTTTTTATAGTACAGGAATACATTTTTCTATAAAAACTTTAGCTTTTCATATCATAACTATCAAATTTTTAAATGTTTACTAAGAGATGGCGCGAAAAACACATTTCAAAATTTCAATATTTATCCCAAAAACGCAGGACGCATAATTTTTGTCGTAATTTTTAAAATTAGAATAAGGACTCCTTTCAAGTTAAAATCTATATTTTTTCGGGTAAATTTCAGGGTGACCAGGGGGAAAGCTTTGAAATGTTTATAGGAAAAATAGGAATTTTATGGGCGTATTATAGGAAAATATAGGAAAGTGAATATGCTAAATATAGGAAAATATAGGGAAAATAATACGGTAATTATTGAATATCGATATACTTTGACTCGAATCACTTGAATATTGATAATATTTTGTACACTGCTTTCTTGCATTATTGGATCACTTAACGGATTTACAAAACCCGTAAATTTCAAGATATTGTTCGAAAGTGGCAAAGGGGTTTCAGTAGATGTTCTATGACACGTCCAAAAAAGTACTTTAATTTTCAAAAGACTTTGAAATTTTAGGAAAATAGGTGAAAATAAAGGAAATTATAGGAAGGCATTAAAAATATAGGAAATATAAAAAGTCTGGTCACCCTGTAAATTTTCGTCAAATCTATCAAAAAACTAAAGCCATTACCGAGATTTCAACTCAATAAATCATTTAGAAGTTTAAATTGTTGATAGATCACAATCAAAAATGATATTTTGATACAATGAAATTTGATTCCCTATCATATCAAGTACCAAAACAATCAAAAGATATGAGAGTGCCCAACAGTGAATGCGACTGCCCGTTTCAAGTGCTTTGTAAGAAATACCGGCACAAAATCAAAATTAATTATAAACCTGTTAAATTACCTGGAACCTAAGAAAAACCATTAAGTTTTCTGTTGCGCAACCCTCTCCCTATTGTAGCTATGAATTTATTCATAGATGGAAAAATTGATTATGAAGATTTTTCACCAACACTCTTTTGGGTTTGGCCATCTATTTTCATCTTCCCCAGTATCCTTCTATGTAGTATTATACTCTTACTGTAAACGGAATTATAACTGATCCAGCTCTTATAGACGTCGAAACAATGAAACAATAATTAAAGACAATTTGAATTGTGAAGGAGACATAATGACGTCATAGGCCATAGAACTTTGAACATCGTTTTTTAGTGACGTCATACTTCACCCTTATAATATGGCGCTCATCTAGAGGAAGAGTTTGTTGCCGTCGATGCCTTGTCGTAGATAGTTTTTCGTAAATTGTAACTCTGTATATAATTGTAACATATATTTTAATAACGTTCACTATCTTAATAAATTTAGTTCAATTGTTTATTCAATTTGGTCTTCTATCGATTAAATAAAACTAAGCACAGATGCGAAATATAACATGTTATAGGCCAAGCACGTTTCCACTAGAGGACACTTGTAGCAGAAGACGTTAGGCCGAGACGAAAGAGCCGAAAACGCTACAGGCAGGGCCGTGCTTAGAGGTCTCGCGGCCCCGGGCGAAATGCATGGGCGAAACTGACACAATGTGACTGTAGCGGCCCTCCGGTATATACATCCCTATGGTAAAATTTTAGCGGCCCTGGGTGACCGCCCGGCTCGCCACCCCCTAAGCACGGACAGGACGCATTTCCGGACACGAATTATAAACGGCAAGTTTTAAACATTATAAATTAATTTTTTGTGAGAAACATGGCTGACGAATATAAAATTGAAAAGCTAAAGACGGAAAATTATCGAAACTGGGCATTACGCGCCCAGGGGTTGCTGGAATCCAAGGGCTGCTGGACGATTGTCTCAACAGGGTGTAGCTCGCCAGCAACAGCGGCGGAAGTGACGTTAGATGATAAAGCCAAAGGTGTATTCTATATGATCGTAAGTGACGAGACGTTAGATGACATTGCCGAATGTGACACATCTAAGGAAATCTGGGAGACGCTTGAACGAATACACACCAGCTACAACACCTGGCATGGATTACTGTTAGTAAAGGAGTTTGTAAATACTGGCAAGACGAGCGATGAATAAATAGTAGAGTATTTGGCAAGACGAAACTCGCTGTATCATAAAGTGACGCATGCTGGATTTAAATTTGATGATAAAATTTTATCAGGGTTTGCAGTATTGGGACTACCACCTGAGATCGAGTTTGTTTCGAGGAGTTTGCGTATGGAGGATGGTGATCTAAATATGGCATCTCTCAAGGCAAAACTAGTGGAAGAGGAACGCAGGATTTTGCACTCAAGGCAAAACCAAACTGACGAAAGGGTTTCATTCAGTAGCAAAGCTCTACTTTCAAGTCGAATCAACTGCAAAGGGAGTTATCGAGGTAGAGGCACTCAGAGGGGACAAAGTAAACAATCCGATGTACGAAGAGAACCAGCTAGCTGCGCAGGGACACAACGACCATCCAAAACCCATGAAAATCTTAGATGCTTCAGGTGTTTAGAATGGGGTCATATCGGCCGAAATTGTCCATTCAATGATGTCACAATGAGAGCCGAGAAAAGATTAGGCGACAATATCAAATCAATCAGAGAGAATAAAGGTCAGTTCGAAAATAATAAAAAGGTTTCATTTGCACGGCATGCTGCTTTAATGACAATTGCGACGAAGAATACTAATTGTAGTACCACCTGGATTATGGACAGCGGGTCTACAGACCATATGTCGTCAGAAAAGACCAATTTTTCAACGTTCCTGGAAGATATTTCTGCGGTTAAAGTAGCCGGAGGAGGTCAGTTACAAGCATTTGGAAAAGGCGATGTCCAAATTAAATTGTCGGAAGAGAATGGAGGCTACTGATTGACTTTAAAAGACACTTTATTTGTTCCAGATTTGAAGGGTAACCTACTATCGGCTACTCAGATAGTCAGTAAAGGTTATAATTTCATCCTCGGTGCTGACAAGGCTGAAATCAAGAAAGGAAATGAAGTAATAGCGGTGGGTCCAAATTTTGGGGGATTATATTCTTTTTACACAGATGATAGAGTCAATGTCGAACCAGAAATGACTTCATGTGTGGCGCTGAAAGCAAAGGTGACTGACGAATTATGGCACCAAAGACTTGGGCATCTGCACCGTAGAGCAGTGGATACGTTGGTAAAATCCATGGAGGTTTCAAGGATATACGATGATATTTCGTGTGATATCTGTATGAAGGGCAAGCTTTAAAAACTACCATTTCCAAAGAAGAGTCTTACCCGAGAGAGGGAACCTTTGCGCCTGATACATAGTGATGTCGTCGGACCAGTAAATACTGTTTCCAATGGTGGGAGTCGATATATGGTCACATTTATTGATGATTATTCAAGGTATACCGAAATTTACTTGATCCAAACTAAATCCCAAGTACTCGAAAGGTTTGATACATATCGTCGCAAAGCAGAAAATCATCAGGGGAAAAGAATCCTTGCACTTCGAAGTGACAATGGTGGAGAGTACCTGGGAACAAAATTTAACCAACGGTTGGATGCATTGGGTATTGAACGACAGTTAACCATTCCGGGAACTCCCCAACAGAACGGAGTTGCAGAACGAGCAAATCAGACTATTATTGACATGGCACGCTGTATGCTTCTCCAATCTGGGCTACCGGTGTATTTCTGGGCTACCGGTGTATTTCTGGGCAGATGCTGTAGCAACCGCTACGTATATTCGTAACCCGTGTCCGACTGCGGCGAACGATGGTCGGACTCCAATGGAAAGGTGGAAAGGCAAGAAAAGGGACATTGAACACCTCAGAGTGTTTGGATGCCAAGCTTGGGCAGTTGACAAGAAACGAAGCGGTAAATTATCTACTAAGGGCATATCCTGTATATTGATTGGGTACGATACAAGCGCCAAGGCCTATAGACTATGGAATAGAGACAAGGATGAAGTCTTTATCGTCAATGTTTCCTTGTAACACGGTCGAGGTAGAATCTAAAGCCAGCGCTCAAACCATGGATTGGTCAGTTGAAGATTATACAGTAAGCGATGAAGATGGACAGAAAACAGAGGAAATTACTAACGATGAAACTACCCTTATTCTTGAAGAATCAGTAATCGAAGACAGTTCGCTTTGAAAAATCAGAAATTGAAGACAGTTCAGATGCGTGCGTTACTGAGGAAATTGTTCCTGACGACATGACGGTGCTAGATCAGCCACAACGAACGTCAAGAACTGGTCGAACAATTAATCCCCCTAAATGGATTAAAGACTATTACATGGGAGACGACTCGATATGCAAACAAGTAGTTGGACCGAATGATGAAAAGGATCCACAAACAGCAGATGAAGCGCGAAACTCTAAACAAGGCCCCAGATGGAGATCCGCAATGAAGGAGGAGTTTGAAAATCTTATTAAAAATGACACATTCGAATTCGTGAAGATTCCAGAGGGTCAGAGGTTAATCCGAAGCAAATGGGTATTCCGGTGTAAACGTGATGACCAAGGAACGGCTGTCAGTATCGAGCACGAATTGTAGCATTGGGACATACCCAGAGACCCGGTATAGATTATGATAAGACATTTGCGCCCGTAGTTCAACCCAAAACAACAAGGATCCTGTGTTCCATAGCTGCACAGAAGAATTGGGACATTCACCATCTAGATGTTACGGCGGCCTATTTAGCCGCAAAGTTAGAAGACGACGTTTTCATGGAAATCCCTCCAGAGTTTCTGTCATTGCTACCAGAATTGACGAAAACAAGTGGAACTCCCGAACCAGAAGAATTAGAACATTAGCGAATTGAAATTTCATACTTTTGTTTTATCCCCATTCGCTACTGAAAACTTTCGTTATGCCCCCTTTCGGCGGCCATACAAAACATGTAGAGGATACAAATACGTAATGAAGTCAAAGCTACGAGAGCAGGGGGCTTAGCAGACGATTGATACAAGGTGATCCCACTTAGCAGAAGCTAAGCTAAATCTTCTGCGTCGCTGGCGCCACCTAGATTCGTTTCAGTATGGCTAACACACTTATTTTCAAACACGGACAGTAGGCGACGACTCTTATTCCTGTTTTTCTACGCACGACGTCTATAGGCCCCGTGCATGAAAAGAGTAGATACAAGTAAATTTAAAATTGTCTGCTTAACTTTTAATTTATCCAAGGACTATTGTGTAAACTTAATAAAGCAGACGAAAATGAGAGCCACATGTGGTATTTTTCCTCACTGTGGATTGCTATAATGCTGCCTGATATCTAATCTACGCCAGGGGCCTATTGCTTTTACATATTTATTTCCTAACACGGTGAGTAGGGGACAATATCGGTAAAACCAAGATTTTTTTAACGAATTGTCAAAAGGTTATAAAGTTTTACATTTAACTAAAACTAAACCTTGACGTTGATAAATTTTACTGAACACTGAAATTTAGAATTTATAACAGCTCTTTTCGTGCTTGACCAAAATAATGCACTACATCAGCCCATTTGTAGAAGTGCCGTTCAATATTAGAGCACTAAAAGATCACCTGCGCAATAAAATTAGCTCACCTGTTCACTTAAAGAAATAAGGGAACACTGCTGTTTAAGTGTTCTACTGGGTTTCCTGTGTGTTCTTTAATTGAACAAGTGAGCCAATTTTGTTGCGCAAGTGATCTTTTAGTGCTTTATCTCGAACTATTTCTGTAATACTTTCAGAATACCAAGAAAGCACTACAAGATTACGCAGGAACACTAAAAACACACCTAAGAACACTTAAACGGTAGTGTTCTCTTATGTGTTTCTTAAGTGTGCTTTAAGTGAGCAAGTGAGCCAATTTTGTTGCGCTGGTGATCTTTAAGTGATCCACCTTTACACACTTTTGAATTGCTTAAAGAACGTATTTTTCACGCTTGTAGATCCTTATAATACACTAGTTACACACACGAAGTACTATGTTCCAAATGTGATCTCTTGGTGTATAGTGATCCGATTTTGTTGCGCACTTTTAGCGTGCTTTTATTGATTTACTAGTGAACCTTTTTTTTCAGTGTATTTATGGGTTGCATCAATCTGGCAGAATGTGGAACCGGCACTTAAACGCTTTCCTGAAACGAAAAGATCTCCAGAGGTCCGTAGCGGATCCATGTGTCTATTATGAACCAGGTCGAGAAATCATAATTACAGTGTACGTAGACGACATTTTATTATACGGCACAACCAAAGAAATTTGTCGGATGAAACTTATTCTCAAACAAGAATTTGATATCAAAGATCTTGGACAAGCCAAGAATGTACTCTCTATACGATTGGTCAGAAAAGAGAAAGAAATTACACTGGATCAGACATACGCGAAAGCCATCCTGAAACAGTTTGGTATGGAAAATTGTAAAACTGTCTCAACTCCTTTATGTCTTGGAACGAAGTACTATACTGCCGAAGAAGGAGAAGTATTGCTCGAAAATGAAGCTCATCTTTACCGAACAGCAATAGGATCATTGTTATACTTGTCAACGCAGACCAGACCCGATCTTTTGTTTGCTACGACGTATATGAGCCAGTTCTGTCAAAATCCCAGTAAAGGACATTGGACTGGCGTGCAGCATATTTTACGATACTTGAAGAGTACCCAAGACGTTGTACTACGTTATCAGAAGTCTGAGAAGAAATTGCAAGTATATACTGACGCCGATTGGGGATCGGATCCTACTGACCGGAAATCTTTTAGTGGCAATGTTATTCTACTAGGTGAAGGCGCAGTAAGTTGGGGAAGTCAGAAACAGAGAGCTGTGGCGCTAAGTACAGTTTTGGCAGAATTTACAGCCCTCAGCGAAACGGCCAAAGAATGTATCTGGATCCGTAATCTATTGGAAGAGATCGGCCTGGACGAATATCTGGGAGGAACAGCTGAGGTAGCCATGCCAAGGAGCAATCAAGTTGGCTGAGAATCCGAAAACGTCTCGCCGATCAAAACATATTGATCTTAAAATGTTTCATATCAGGAACCTGATTGGAGAGGGAAAAATTAAACTCAGCTATGTAAACACTAGCCGAAATGTAGCTGATCAATTCATGAAGATTGTTCCTGGTCCTAAATTACAAGGGATGCTCTCCTTGATGGGGATCAGAGATCCAGGAGGAGTGTGAAGGAGACATAATGACGTCATAGGCCATGGAACTTTGAACATCGTTTTTTTTAGTGACGTCATACTTCACCCTTATAATATGGCGCTCATCTAGAGGAAGAGTTTGTTGTCGTAGATAGTTTTTCGTAAATTGTAACTCTGTATACAATTGTAACATATATTTTACTAACGTTCACTATCTTAATAAATTTAGTTCAACTGTTTATTGAATTTGGTCTTCTATCGATTAAATAAAACTAAGCACAGATGCGAAATATAACATGAATTACCTGACACCGCAATTCCTTAAGGTCAATCCCCCCGAAAGAACAAAATATTTAGATTATATTTTTAATTTAATATTGAATACAGTTAAATCAAGAGTCCTTATACGTACTTAGAATCGGTGCAGCCATAGCTTTAGCCCTAATCAATTTTTCTCGCGTTCATTGTGAATAACTTAAATCCAAAATGTTTCACAATAGAACCCCCCCCCCCCCCAAATTATGGAGGCCCCCCACGACAATTTTATCAAACCATCCACGTGGATTATTTAAATTTTGTAAGAAAGTTGTGCAATTTTTGGGTAAAATGGGTACGCGACGAAAAAATTAGAATTAATTATGATCTTTTTTGTGTACCGATAACAATTAACAAGTGAGTGGTTATTTACTTAGTTCTACGACTGAATTCCAGTCTATCAATTTACATTCATTCCTTCGGTACTTCGCATGTACATCCCTTACATCAGAACTTACAACTTTACGAAAACGAATGTACGTAGGTACACTAAGTAAAGTAAGTTTAAGAACCATTTATAAGTAAAGATAAAATTAAAGATACAATTTGTATATAGTAGCACTCACGAAAAATTAAAACTACAAAATAAACTACTGTCAAAGAAAAGTTACTATTACCTTTGAAAGGAATAAAAACAGCAGTGTCGTTAAGCGAATCACAAATAAATTCTTTCGCAAACAAATTGCAGAGTTTTCTGATATTAAATAATTTGGAGGCCCATATATTAAATTTTGGAGGCCCCTTAGGACGACTTTTGGAGGCCCCTACCGCTACTGATTACCATATAACTAGTAAAATTGCGGTCCGCAGTTGGATATACATACATAACCTTAATTATGAGCGAAGCTGACCTTTGTCCAAAATCTTCCCTAGCTGCGCTGGAATATTATGACGCTACTACTTTCGTTGGTAACGTCAACAAATACACGTCAACTAACACGAATGTGGAAACCGTTATGGCATCACTCGTAAAATTCGTAAAGGTGCACTTTATGTGATTTCAACCTAAGCTCTTCACTGCTCATGTAAACGTTGACGGCGTCTACCACTGCGTTGATACGTATAATCATGAATCCGGTGACACGTCGGGCGGAGAAAATTCATAGTGACGAAGTCGTAGTAGAACTTAACCTGATTCCGCTGTTATTTATAAACAGTCGAAGCGTTAGTTCCTAAAATGGCGCGTTATAGT
The DNA here is from genome assembly GCF_980474605.1 of Leiobunum rupestre. Taxonomy (NCBI): domain Eukaryota; kingdom Metazoa; phylum Arthropoda; class Arachnida; order Opiliones; family Sclerosomatidae; genus Leiobunum; species Leiobunum rupestre. Next base: position 76,535,159 of record NC_143385.1, read on the forward strand.
GGTTTATTTTTTTCAGTATTTATCATTTTAAATAGATTAATGTATTTATTTAAAATTATTATTAGAATAGTTATTATTATAATAAAATTAAAACAGAGCATTTATTATTTAATAATAGCGAGCCAACAATTCTACGTCACACGACGTGTCACCTGTGCTTTTTACTATTGAAAAAAAAACTCTACCCAAAGCTACGGAGTGTAAATTCACTATAATATGGCAAACACTGACTCAGGTTTTTCTCCGAAGTATCACTGAGGCTTAGCTTTTCAGAGATAGTTTTATGGTTTGTATGTTTAAATTGTTAAAAGCCTCACAGGCACTCGATAGAATCGCTTTCAAGAGATCGGAGTTACATTCCTTCATTTTGTATTTTTATTCTAGAAATATTTATAACTGTAAACCTTATTTTTAACAAAATAACGCGAACCATCCGTGAGAAGTAATTTCGCGGTTATTCGGCTCTCGTAAACTATCACGCGCTAAAATGACATCATTTCCGAATTCGTTTTTATTGGCTTAAATACGTAAATCACTCGTGTGGTGCGAAAATAGGCTCCGCCGTCGTTGTCTCAGAGTATGCCGTGGCTAATGATACAGTTGAATATTCATGCGCTATATAAATTAATGGTATCTTGGACCAAGGAATACAGGGACCAAGATGGTATAGTTGCCAAAAGTATTATTTTGGCCACATGGTATTGTGATTGATCTCGCTTGCGCTGTCCATAGAAATCTCATGGGTACCTAGAATGCTGCCGCGTAACTGAGAAATAGCCAAACAGCCGTGATAGACGATCGATCAATATCAACCAATCAGAACTCAAAGAGCGACTACCGCCGGTAACGTGTGACATATATAAACGTGGTGCTGGATCCAGCGATGCGGATTCGCAAATAATTAACTTTTAAATAATTGACACTTGAATCGCGATTCGCGCGGCCCGAATGGCACAAAAGTGAACGTTCCCGCTTTGATAGATACCCCCAAGCGACGTGCGTTACAAATTATACAACCGTGATTGATTTAATAATTTAAAATACTTCAAGACTAATATTTTATAACCCCTACTTCTAACAAGACTTTACCATAAGAGAGTTCCCTAGGAGCGGTTTTACAATTTTTTTGGTGTGTCTGTTGACAAAATGTATTCAGCGCGTTGGCATTTTCATGAACTTTGGAAAAGGTTCATCGGGGCAAAACCGATGTAACGGCTAAACTCCTAGTAACATCTGATATATTTTTTAACGTTAACGACCACCGTAACGACGGTTTTGATTTACTTGTTAGTTTAAACGATCTTTTGAACGTTTGTATTCGAATTCGTGTTTTTGTAATGTTTTGTGTACTGTGTGTTTGTGTTCAGACATGGGTTGATGTTTTGTGTTCTGTATGCTCCTATTTTGTTTTACTTTTGGGACGGGCCGGCTGCTTCGGGTTACGGTAAATTATGTTGCAACGATATATATACAAACAACTTTGGGAAAAGTCCGTCTTCCTTTACGTTTTTATGAACTCATTAACGTCATTCATTCTATATTATTTACTATATCTATTATTTATTTATAATCCATTATTAACCAATATTTGCCAGTATTTTCCACTGGCCTGGACAAAATTAAAAAGGTGGCTTTTTAGGAACACCGATCTTTTACTGCTGAGCCAATGACTGCCACGTATAATAATTGCAAATAAATAATATCATAGACATACCATGGAGTAATAACAGGAGAAGTTTAAATTTGTCACGCTATTTAGTACAGTACGACAGCCAGGTGACGCTAGCATCGCCGTTAAAAAAACTTTATAAAAATATAAATTGCTGGATCCGCGTTGGATCCAGCTGGATTGATGTCGGTCCAGCAAAAATCCAGCTGGATTGAAAACCCTGCTGGATTGCAATCCCTAGATGTTGCATTGTATTCTACTAATTATAATTGTGAATATCATATAAATCTCAACACATTCTTGTAACGCAGCCCTCATCCCTACATTTTCTCAATCTTGGTGTAAATATTGGTATAACCACCATTGGTCCGAAATTCAAAGAATATTAAAATAATTGAAGTTAAGTCCTTTAATTAGGGCGCGCTATTGTTTTCCTTTTACAGGGGCTTTTCGGCTTTCTAAATTCATTTTAGCAACTTCTTTTGGTTTGATAATACGATAAATTGTATTTATAGAAATTATTAAAAGCAAAATTATTACTTTAACTGTTAATTGTAATGTTGTGTTCAACTAATTATAGTTGCATGTGCCATAGAAATCTTAATTGATTTTAAAAACCTGTCCAAAATTTCATCAGAGCGTGGTTACTATAAGCAGCTACCCTTTTCTTATTTATCTTTAGTGGGACTGTGTGCCTTAGATATTACTGTACAAGCCATGGTTTTGTGTTTAGTCTATCAAACCATTATTTTGAAACTTTAAATTCATTTGTGGCAGATTTATTTGATGTTTTAAAAAAACAAATTGAATTTATAGAAAATTAAAAAATATTACTTTACCCGTTTTTTTTTGTGAAATTGTGTTGCGTTCCACTAATTAAAGGAATTATAATTGCATTCACAAAAGAAATCTTCTTTAAACATTCTGATTCCATCTCTTTAGTCAAAACAGGTAACTAGCCAATTTAAATGCTGCATTTATGCAGTAACGTACAAAGTTTAAAGACCACTTTTTTATATATCATATTTAACCAAAAATTGCAAGAATGTAGTCCATAACAATAACAATATAATGATTGAACGATTTGCATATTTTGCTTTATTTATTTTTAAAAATTTACATATTTGTGTGAAAAAACTATAAAACAGATATTGCCAGGCAGATTGCCTTAGGCCAAATGTTCACAAAGCGCACCAAGGAAAGAAACCGTTGAAACGGAGCTATATTCTTCCAGAAGGCTCCAAATGTTCCTTATTTATATATATTTAAAAAATAATAATACACTTGAAATATTTACCGTTATATTTACGTTATTTTTCCAAAACGATCTCAAAATCGAAATACAAAGCATAATCCTATGGGAATTTCCAGAGCTCGGCTATCGAAAACATCGTCTGCAGCTTTCATATTTATCCGCCGAGAGATGACGCGTCGGGCGTAGCGTAGTCACTCTATCGCCTCTCATTGGCTGAATCCCCCTGACAAACAGGCGACAGGCCCCGCCATAGACGGCAGCATTCTAGGTACCTATGAGATTTCTATGGCGCTGTCAAATTTAAGTAACTTGAACTGTCGATTATTAATGAGACCTGAGATATCTGATATTGGAAAATATGGTGTAGACTGAGTAAGTAGTCGGCTTGGCAATGTTAAACCATTGAACTTAATAGTTATTACAATGAAACGAGGAAAAGCGTTCAATTTAATTTTCCAAGAACACAACTATACTGTTATTTTACAAAAGTAAAAAAGAAACAAATAATGTTAAATATATATTGTATAATTAGATATTAGATAGTTTGTTAATAAAACCAAACATTCAGCTTCCTTCACTAATTAAAATCAGTTAACACTACTAAACCAAAGAAAACCCTTTTACTACTTCTTATTTCGAACGTCTAGCAGACGAAATTATATGTACACGCATATATGTAAATCTAGTGACACTGCCTGCCGTAAGATGGCGCTATAGGCTTCTAACCTGCAAGTTAAAGTTTTAGTTCGAGCTAGGTTACCTGCGTAGTGGGGGAATAAGGGTCATTCATATTCCTAGTTTATAAACATCTTTAGCTGTGACAGTCGTTCTTAAACCTCCTACCAAGAATGTATAATGATACTTTCTGGTTTAAAATACTTTTATTATAAATTTAATCACTTCTCTAAAACTAATTTTAATTATTATATTTAACCATGGACAAAAATTTTATCCTTTAAGATTTTTTCTAGTTGGAGATAAAGAATACAGTACCGTTCAGACCTAGGAATACGAATGACATTACGGGTCATTGTCAATTCTTTCTTTCAAGGGAGATTGTCTTGAGGATGCGTGCAAGCCACAAAAGACCGTGAACTACTGATCTCTCAACAAAAATAAAGCATCATCATCATATCATTTAATGATTAATATTAAACTAAGTATTTAGTAAATACGATCTGGTTGTTTGGGGTCCATTTTAAAGTAGAAGAACCTAAATCTTAGAAAGAGGGAGAAATAGATTGGTCTTAAGGACTTCAATTTAATTTGGCGTGGGCTGAAAGTCTCTCGAGGAACAACTGGTGACGATTTTGATCGTGAGACGGTGAGTGCGTATGGGATACAACTCGGAGCTTAATTTCTCGGGTTTTCTTAATTCACGTCGTGCCCTTTTTAGATCGATGGGAACCAAGGGGTACATTTAGGCCTGTAACGATAGAAAGCCTCCACTTTGGCTTTGCGGCGATCTTTGGTTTGTGGGGAGCGAACTGGAAATTTTTACATTACGGCTCGTTGTCAGTTCTTTCTTTAAAGGGAGTGCAATTCTACAGATTGTCTTGAAGATGCGTGTATATACTATTCTCCACCACTCTCCCCCTATTCGGCTTTCCGTTTAAAAAAATTAATGTTTATGCTTAGTTTCTCTTTTCGGTGTAACAGTCGGAAACCTGATTTCCCGCACGGTACTAACGAAGATCTATTTGGTCCGAGTTTCGCGTCTTTTTGTTTGCTCGAAGACCTATCGGTTAGTAAGTTTTTAAATTTCTTCGAATTTGTTTAGGGTTTAGCTTTTTTATCCCTTTTAATTATGAACTTATCTACTTATTCTCATATTTTATCATCCTTAGCCACAAAAGACCGTGGACTACTGATCTCTCAACAAAAATAATGCCTCATCATCATATCACTTAATGATTAATATTAAACTAAATATTTAAAAGAAATATTTGATTATATTTTCCTGGGACTTATTCTAAGATTTATTAAGCTACTTTATGGAAGTCTGAATCATTTCATTTCACTGTTTCTTTGGAGAAGGGGATCTTTTTATCAATTTATTTTTAACATAAAATATATGGTGCGATTTTTTAGGTAACATCGATATGTTTATCCCATTGAGTTGGGAATATTAATCTAGATGTCCAATCAAAACGTCGGATTTCAGGATTTCGCGAAACAAGTTTAAAAAAAAAGAATACTGCCGTCTGCTCCCAAATGACGAGGAAACTTTATCATTCTACCCGTGGTGCCGTCTATCTCTCAATGGTTCGTTCAAATGAGACGCGTTTTCCGGCAAAAATATTTTTTTTTCAAAAATAATGGATGGCGCCACGGGTCATATGATAACGTTTTCTTGTCATTTTAGAGGAGACGGCACGGCACATTCGTAATTTTCAAAAACTTGTTTCGCGTTGAGCAGATTTGATTGGATCTCTAGATTAATATTCCCAACTCAATGGTTTATCCTTAAAATACAATACTGTGACCACCTTTTTAGTCAGTATCTCTTTAGGAGGAGGAGATCTTAAATAAGTTTACTTATAGGCCAGTGCAATTAGAGTTTTATACGGGGAATTTTAGGTAAAAGCTGGATTTTGGCATATAAATAGAACTTACCGTAAAAAAATATACTGAAAGTCCCAAGCTGAAGGACGCTTGTGTTCCAAGATGGCGGCCATTCAAGATGGCCGACGCGCGATTTACTTTATTGCCTATAACTTCGGTTCTAATTGTCACAATGATTCGTACTATATATAAATTAAAAGCCACTTTGGAAATTCCACGCTTTTTAAATTGACCCACCCACTTTTCTTTTGACAATTTTCAATATTATTCAAAACCCACATACAAATTAAAATATTTGTGTCGATTGACAAATATAATTAAAACATATCTTTCATTCGAGATATTGTGGAAGAAAATCCAACTAACAGGAGGAAAGATATTTGAAATTTAATGTTTCGAAATTTTAAAAACAAGCTGGTCAAGACCCAAATAAATAAAGCCGGTTGATAAATTAATTAACGAATTAATCCTCCTAGAGATAACAATGACGAAATAAATGCAAAAATTGATATATCTATGTTAAGTCTTTAGCATTCAAGTTCGCGTCGTCGCCATTTTCCAATATGGACGCCAATTTACAAAATTTTTGTAATAAATATATTTTGGCAACGAATTTGCTTAAAATACAATTTCAGCTGCAAAAGCATTTTTTTCTGATTTTTACCAGATAAAAAATATCGAAGGATTCTTGCGGCGCCATTTTCCAAAATGGCCGCCTGATATTTTTGGAAAATTGATTAAATGTATTTGTCAATAATGCAAGTTTATTGACATAAAAAACTAATTCTATAACATTTGTTTGAGTTTAAATGTTTTAAATTTCCATAACCAAAATTAGTGCACTATCTAAAATTTTGCATTATCCTCGTCGTCATAAGAAATTGAACCCGCTTTGTTGCAACTGTTCCCACGACTGTGTGCGCACAGTGCTACGCACACAAGTCCACCTTTTTTGCATATGCAATTCGTTTTGCACGATTTTTCGCAACCACAAGTAATCAGCCTCAGAAGATTGTCTGGAGCTGATGAAAGAGTGCTTACAATTGGTCTTAAGGTACCATTGGATGTCCGTTGCCATCGCCATTCTTCAGGATTTAAATCGATACCTTTCCATTTCCGTACTTGTAAATATACCCTGTAGGAGTGTTGTTGTGCTACAGCACTTGTTGGGGGTAATTTTGCTAGCTCAAACTATGATTTGAGAGCTAAGCGTGCTAAAGAACGATTATAAAGCCGCGTTCACACTAGACACTTTGGAACCGTTTTTAAATGGTTTCGAAAGATAAAATTGACCATTTTCGGTGTCAACTGTATTAATAGCCATACGATAAATACATTCGGTAGCAAAATTTTCCATTCGATCTTTTGAAACCGTTTTAAAACGGTTCCAAAGTGGCTAGTGTGAACGCGGCTTAAGTGTAGTACCTGCAGTCGTTTAAGGTGTCCAATTTTTTACCACCGTAAAACGAAACTAAAAACCTTTCTCAAGCTATGGCTATATCACTGTGTACGTAATGTGTAAATATTGAAACTGCTTTTTGTAATTCTTTGTAAATTTCCAAAGGTTTTAGAGTGGCTTTTTTTACCCTTTTCATATGAGGTAGTGTCACAACCAGTTATCGCGTGAACGAAAAGAAGATGCTCTTTAAGATTACCTAGTCGGTTTGGAAGATTATAAATTTTAATTAGTGTATTATAAATAGATATCCGAATCGGTAAGTGATACTAAAAGTACGAGCGCATCCGTGTCTTCAGAGACTATGGTGACAGTGTGTCAGAATTTATAGCCCGGTGTACCTAGCAACAGGGGCCATACCACCGGAGGCCGATCATCATAGTGCCCTACGCCAGCGTCCCCAAGCCCGGACAGGTGACAAATCCAGCATGGGTAGTAATACCCTACTACTGATGGTCACACCTTAGACGCAAGCCACTCAACCCATCAGAAGGTGCAGCAACGGGGGGAACAATCCCCACTTCGCACACAGCAGTGGGATTAAGAGTGGATGCTATAGCAACTCCAGCCGACACCCTACCTACGTAGGTAACGAGTCAAACCCTTTGGATAGAGCTCCTAAAGGGGGTTTACGGGCACACAGCGGTCCATATAACCCGGCACAGCTGGCACCGGAGATCCCAGTGGGCTCCAAAAGGCCAGGAAACAGGACCACCGTGCCCTCAAACGGAGGCCCGCCGCCCCACAGCAGGCTACCCAATCCGCCGAGGCAGCCTGTTTGCCTGGACCCTTTCCGTTAGCCTGAGTTTAAGCTCAGTTTCCAGCCCAAACCTGACCGAAGTCGGAGGTGGAGATAGGACCATTTGATCAGAGCTAACAGCTCCCAGTGAGCCACCGCCCTTATGGGTTACAAGAGCTGGACCCCGACTCCCCGGTAAAGCCACCAGTTATTGCACACTCTAACCCATTTACGGCCAGACTATGGTGACAGGAATATTTTTTTTTGCACTTCGCTAATTGCAGTAACCACAATAAGTCGGTCAGCGTCCTCTTGTGCTCCCCCCCCCTTTCGATGGCCGTTAAATTTAAATGAGGCTCTGAGCGCCAGACGTCACTAGCGTGCCGGGAAGACGTCACGAAAATCTACTCCTTTTAAAATTCATTCCCGTTAAAAATCGCAAAACCTTGGTAAAAGATACCCAGCTAGGTAACGAAAATAAAAAAATCCGTCGAAAAAATCATTCGATAGTAATTTTGCCGCTGAAATTGTATTTTAACGACTTTCGCTGCCAAATATAAGCGTAAATTACCGTCCATATTGGAAAATGGTGATGACGACGAGGATAAAGCAAAATTTTAGATAGTGCACTGCACTAATTTTGGTTATGAAAATTTAAAACATTCAAACTCATACAAATGTTATTCGCTAGCGAAACGGGTATAGGCGGCGCCACAGTCGCTACCCCTGCAGCTTGGTTTGTCTGCGTACCTTGTTGATCAAAACAAACGATTAATATGGCGGATTGTAGGCGCCGAGGTGGCATAAATTGCCTTTTTGTAGTAATACTGCCTTTAAAAATATTACAATTCGAGTAAATGGTGAGAAAAGAACGTTGGAGTTATCGTTTCACAATTTTCCGAAATGCAAAAATCTTTTTAATGTGTGGTTAACTAATATAAAATCAGGGAAGATGCCTAGTTAGTGGGCACAGATTTGCAGCGCCCATTTTAAAGATAAAGACTTTTTAGAAAGAAAGGTTGAGACACAAATTTTACTTGTTATTACTGATTTTAAAGTTAATATTATTAAATATATATCATAATAACTGTCATTTAGATGAAGATAATTCAAGAGACGCATGAAATGCAGTGCCATTCCAAGCAATAATTTACCATGTAACTAAATAAAAAGAGAGGACCCTACGTTTTGTGAATCGTTTTAAAGGTGATCTGTTTTATTATATACTGCAAAATAAGGAAATGCTAATGAATTAAATTAATTTTAGGTCAAGCCGTTCGATTGTCATTATCGCTGGAAAATATTACATTGAGGCCCACAAAATTATGCGTTAAAAGGGCATATTTTTCTATTTTGTATTGGACCCCAATTTTCCTATCTTTGCCACCCTGATGGTTCGGTATGAGTTTTGGAGTTGATTAATAACATTTCGAGCTATTGCCGCAGATCCCAATATGATTAAAAATAATACTGTAAATTCAAATGGTTTTTATTTTTAATACTTATTTGCATATGTTAACATTTTATTCACTTCTATTGTAATTTCTAATTAAGTGGTTTCTTCAATGAATTTAATTGCTTTTAACTTTGAATTAATTCTATAATACATTTGTTTTTGCCTTTTTAGTTAACATGGCTTTGAGTAGAAAATTCATAACATAAATAGTTCAGTTCATTTGTTATCTACAAATACTAACTGGCCAAAATTTAAAATAGGAACTAATTTAACATATTAAAAATATAACTTTCCTTGACTAGAAGTGTAAATTTAATTATAACTTTTCTTTAACTAAAATCTAAAATAAAAATTATATATTTGGACAACGTTTTTCTTCAAATATTGTCAGTCTCTCTTAATATCAATTAAAAATAGCCCTTGAGAGAATAGACAAAAAAATGAAAAGGCCTAGCTGAATTTTTCCATAGTAGCCTCTACAGTCGTTAGCCAGTAGATTCCTTCCGTTCCAACTTAGTTATTTTGTGCCACTGCCTCTTCAATTGATATTATCTTCGCTACAAATGGACTCTCCACAAATATTTCACCCCGACTAAAAGCTAGAAATAAATTTTTGAGACTAGCTAAGTGACCAAATAAGAGTACATAACCCTTTTTGAGCCAGCCAAATTTAACCCTCGCAACTCTAACCATTTTATTACCGTACAATACCGAAGGCACAGTTAGTTCTTTTCCTTCATTTTACCCCACTTCTAAAGTCAGAAAGTTGGGATAGCTCTCAGTATCTTTATATATAAAATAGACCAGCAATTTACTGCATGTTTGCAAAAGCCTGAATTTCTAGAATAATAAGTAAAACAGGTTACATTAAAGAATTGGGTTTTAATAAAAAATATATTTACCCACTATTGCATGAACAATGGACACTTTCAATGCTGTGTTTTCCATCACCAACTTCAAATTTTAACTTTGGTTTTAAGCATCCGCACACCTTATTCTATGGATCAAGAGTAGACTACTCTCCAATATACTTCAAAATTTCAAGCATGGAGCGATTCACTAATATACCAAATAAAATTATTTAAAATACATTATACATTATACAAAATGCTGAAGCTACTAGTCTATGAAATTAGAACAATCTGGGCTTGTTCTAATGTGAAGATAATAATAAATTTCCTACATACCTTTAAAACTTTCAAACTGATCCCGTGTATGAATTCTCCAAGGCCTACTCATAGTGTTATTAAACTCGAATATGTATACTTATATTTACGAATTCAATACCTATTGACAGTTCAAAATTAATAAATAAATGTCGTATATACACCTTTGTTAATACAAAACATTCGAACACGCTTTAAAAAATATGCTAAAATCGTTAGTAAAATGTTTTAATTGATGTTATAAAACGCGCATTTTCGCATAACGCCATTACCCGTATCACCCAAATATAGTTCTAGGCAATGTGACTAGGTGGCGCAGCTGTAGTTTTCGGTGGCGAATAGAATTAGTTTTTTATGTCAATAAACTTGCATTAATGACAAATACATTTTAATCAATTTTCCAAAAATATCAGGCGGCCATTTTGGAAAATGGCGCCGCAAAAATCCTTCGATATTTTTTATCTGGTAGAAATCAGAAAAAAAAATGCTTTTGCAGCTGAAATTGTATTTTAAGCGAATTCGTTGCCAAAATATATTTATTACAAAAATTTGTAAATTGGCGTCCATATTGGAGGATTAATTCGTTAATTAATTTATTTTGGTCTTGACCAGCTTGTTTTTGAAATTTCGAAACATTAAATTTCAAATATCTTTCCTCCTGTTAGTTGGATTTTCTTGCACAATATCTCGAATGAAAGATATGTTTTAATTATATTTGTCAATCGATACAGATATTTTAATTTGTATGTGGGTTTTGAATAATATTGAAAATTGTCAAAAGAAAAGTGGGTGGGTCAATTTAAAAAGCGTGGAATTTCCAAAGTGGCTACAGATAGGTAATACCATTATCGACAATGAAATATAGTGCATGGCTGTAGCTTTTAATTGATATATAGTAAGAATCATTGTGACAATTAGAACCGAAGTTATAGGCAATAAAGTAAATCGCGCGTCGGCCATCTTGGAACGCAAGCGTCCTTCAGCTTGGGACTTTCAGTATATTGTTTCTAATGGTAAGTACTATTTCTACTCCAAAATCCAGCTTTTACCTAAAATTCCCCGTATACGGCCCATTTTTATTTTATCTGTCCTGGCCTATTAATACAAAAATAAAAACACTATCCCTTCAGGAGGGATTTAAAAAAAAAGTTGTAATAAAAATGCTTCTCCATCGAAAAAGCTAAAAATTACGAAAAGTTAAGGGGTAACTGTCGTTTCCCAAGGCGGCTAAAATGTTAAAAATATCCAATTAAATTTTGGTTTAGAAAAGTAATTTTAAATTTTTTTACTGTACCGAAGTAGCAACAGATGGCGATAGCCCTACCACTTTAACGTTTTAAATGCGTTAGTCTATATTTATTATAAACCTTTCCGTTATTAAAGCAATTGTACAATAATATCAATGGCAATCAAGGGTACGCCGTAGGTTGAGTAGGAGTGTAGTTCCAGCTTTTAACGGGTAGTGCGCAGAGCGGCAGTTTTATACATGTACCTTGTTTAAAAAATAAATTTATACAACAATCTTGGAATTTTATTAGAAATATTTTAAAAACTTTTATTTTATAGGAAATAAAATGTTACTTGAACAACTGAACGGAATTGAATTGTTTATGCTGTTAAATTTATAACATTCAATTTCCAAAGTGTAAAATTAAAATTTGTATATAATCACGGTCAAGTTTTCAAAATTATTAAGGGTCCCATCAGCCTTCGCTTTAAACGGATAAAAAAATGTCCTTGTATATATAGGCTGAAAAGGAAAACTAATTCTAATAGGAACACTTTTGGGCATCGGGTTTGTAAACTTCATTTAAACTCTCGCTCAAATTCTTATCCATTATTGGCCGCAGCGACGAACACGTGCTTGGATACCATTTTTGTCAGTGAAACTGATCTTCAATGGCCAAGTATTTCAAGTTTCCTTGACTAATAATAATCTATTTTAAGTCAATGAATATATTTCATTTAAAAACTTAGCAGTGAAAACTCTTCTATCATTTTGCTATCTTGGATTGCGCCTTGTCGTTTTAATTAATCGTTTGTGTGGACTAGTGTTACGTAGAGACGATATTTCAGCACCGACCAGGATTTATCATAGAAAACATAAAGAGGAATCACATCTTTAGCTTTAAAGGAAATAGGTATTTGGAGCACCAACACTTTAAATATTGGCCGCTCAATTATATGGCTTCCAACAGTGGCGTAGCCCGGGGGACACGTATGGGTTGTACTTTGATATTCAATGGTGTCCCCCCCCCCGGAACAAAATCCTGGCTACGCGATTAGCTTTAGATATTTCTGGCGCTAGTTAGTGAACTCTTGCCCAAATTGTTATGGCTCTTCCATAAAGAATGCGTTGAGGTTGAGAACCTCCAACGCGTTCTTTATGGAAGACCCCATAAATTTCCTTTATTCCCTTCACGATCAGCGATTATCAGCGCCGTGGGAGGCAGCGGACAATATTGGAGCCCTCGGAGGGCGACAGAAATACCAGAGGTTATATTCCCTTTAGCAATGCTTTTAAATATATCTCTTGCTTCTAAGGCTCTGGGTTTGCGCCAAGGTTGTACATTTTAAGATACCGGAAAATAATACGTCTAAAGTATAACGAAACGAAAAATCAGCTGAATTGCTATTACTCTTCTATATTTCCTATTGATTTATGGAAAAATGAATAAATGTCTTTGACATTTCTTTAGGCGTACATATTCTCTAATATAAACCAATATTTTTTGTGTGAAGGAAATGTTACATATTTTATCGGTATTCGCTCTTAAGCGAAATGCTAAATAAGTGAAATATGAAACGCAATCTGAAGGAACGATGATGCGCTGAAGTCTCTATCTTCCTGTATCCAGTTTCCCAAAAATAATTTGAATATTCTCCCTGATTCCTGATTACGCTACTATGTTCAAAGCTGAAACAATTTATAACACTTCACAACATTATTAAATACTTAAAAAAATTCCGCGTTTTATCAATGGGTTTTAAACTAGAAAGGTAAGGTTTTCCTTTAATTTGAAAATATGGGCACTTTGTATAATAATTACTTTATGTTTAGGCCTAAGGTGGTGCCTTGAGTATTAGCCTAGCTGATTATTATTATTATTATTATTATTATTGGGTTATATAAGCGAATTAACATTACTTTAAGAAATCTTTTATTAATAATTAAATAAATAAATGACCCTGAATAGAAAGAATGAAATCTTTCGTTTGTCCAAAGATTAGAGGTCGGCGTTCGATTAACTTTTATCCATGGATAAAATAAGTTCGGCGATATTTAAATAATATTTATTTAAATAACCAATATTTGAATAATAATTGTAAAATGTTTAAATAATCGAAAGTGGATAAGCCTATTAATTAAACAAAACAAACAATTATTTAAATAAATACCATTTTAATTCAAATAAATGCTTGGTTGCGTAAAAAACATAATTAAATAAGTTAAAATTATATTCGTTTTACCAAATTTTGTTAAATAAATCGGAAATTTTGTGGATAATGAATAAACAATTCCGAGCACTACCAAAGATAATAATATCGTAGCCTAGTAGCGTAGGCAGAAATAATTGCTTCGTTAAAAAAACGGCCCTCAGAAACCGGCTTTTCGAATCTAGGGTACGAGAACTGTATTATCTTTGATTTCACGCAACAGAGACAGTTCATTTATTTTATCATAAACTGTTCCTACCAAATTTCGTCTCTTTTATAAAACTATCCCTTAAAAAAAAACAGATTTACATTTAAACAGAGGCATTTGATTGAATAGTTACCCTTTCTTTCAATTTGTAGCCTTTTCCCCGTTCAGAGAAATGATAATCATTAAACCTCTTATTTGTTTTTACACGAACAATTAGCCTTTTCAGTTTACATAGAGCAACGTAGTGGCAAATGCAAGAAGCTCATAAACTGCTGGATTTTCGTCTGCTAAGCAGACGCTTTATTGAAAAATCGTCTGGTTAGCAGACGAAAATGCAGCAGTTCATGAGCTTCTCACATTTGCCACTACGTGGCTCTATGTAAACTGAAAAGGCTAATTCATTTATCTTATAAGAGAATAACTATTGGTAGAATCTGTTTACACATTTTAGCAGAAACACTTGACATTTAGAAACAGAAAACCCGTTACCTCATATCAAACAAAAAATCGTGTACCGCCGAACAGTAACATCACCAAATAATTTTATCAGTCGGCCACAATTTTTGTGACTTCTGCAGTCTGTTATGATCTTATTTGACTTTTTTTTTTAAATTGAGTCTTCAACAAAAGGGTCTCATGGATAATATAACACTTTTTATTACAAAAAGCTGCGGCAAGCTTTCGACCGTCCCAGCGATTTTCGTCAGGCATACTAATTACAAAAACGTTTACAGAAAACGTCCCGACAATATTGGTTTTTTACATCAGCAACATTCATTTTTTTTATTATAGCTCCCCACAGTTTCGCCTCCCCGTTCCCTTCTTCTAAGTTCAACTGCCCTTCTCCCGTACAATTGTTAAAAACACCTTCGATAAATTTTCGTCTAAAATAGTCAGACTCCGAATAAAAAAGTTCTGGATTTTCCCAATCTATTGTGTGTTTAAAGTGTGTCGATGTGTCGATCGTTTTTACTACACGCGTATTTGTGCTCTGGTAATCTGATTTTTACGGACCATGAGTTTCCCCAATATACGAACCATCATTAAGTCTTACTTTTAATTTTATAAACAACATCTTTTTATCAAGTTTGTGAATTTTCGGTTTAAATTTACTTAGTTCTTTTTTTATTGTTTTATTCTTTTTACATATTAATTTATTTGACTTATAATTTATTTGACATATTAATTATTAAACTTATTAAGACCAACTTTTGACTTCAAGATACGCGTATTGACCTTAAATATTAATTTTTTAATGACGTTAAATTTCCATTGGACCCAGGCCCGTAGCCAGAAAAATTTCGTTAAGGGGGCATTAGCTGTTGGTGAGGGGGCAAATTTTTTTCGTTACCTAATTTCGAAAATTAACATAAGTGGTGCCGTGAAATGTTTTTGGTGTTCTGAAGTAGACCATTCTACAATTTGTATTTTATTAAGAAATAGTCACCTATAAATAATGATCTAAACCATAGACAAAGACAAGTGGTCCAAAAGGAGAATTTCAACGAATAGAAGTTTAAAAAACTAATAAAAATGAAGGGGCAGATAATATTCTTTGAGGGGGAATGGATTAAATTGAGGGGGCAGGTGGAAGCAAATAAAAATTTCATTTGAGGGGACAACATTTATTTTTGAGGGGGCATTGCCCCGAATCCCCCCCCCCCCGTGGCTATGGGCCTGATTGGACCGTAAGTACTGTTTTCTCGAGACCCAGGTAGCCTTCTTTGGGAAAGATGTTCAATCAGGTTCTATTCATTGAGAGGTGCAGCCCTATGGTCAGAAGCGTAGGCAGTTCCTCGTGGAAGAAAGACATTGAAGTAGAAAGCGTTGGGGAACTAATATGATTTTATGATATCCAATTATGCTTGACGAAACAAAGAAAGAACACTACGACGCTAAATCGTTTCACTCTTTGCATATAATTATACTATGTCATTTATTTATTTATTTATTTATTTATTTATTTATATTAGGGTATTTTTAAAATTAATATGCAATTCAAAATATTTATATGTAGTCAGAAGTAAATGAACTGAAGTTATCAGACTGCTATACTCCACATGTTGGAGCCGTTTTCCTTATGAAGTTACATTTTACCTCGAATTTGAAATTTTGCGCCCTCCTTGGCCGAAATAGAAACGTTTTGGTTTTTGTGAAACCATTTTTTATACATAGAAATAGCTAAACCCACAATTAAGAAGTACAATTTATCGCGTTAAAAGACAGGGATGAAAATTAGCTTTCATTTGATTCGATTTTCTCATCATTTTCAAAAGGAAAACGCCCTCCAATTCTGAGCGCTATTTCGATAACTGCAGTTCATTTACTTCTGATGTAGTACCATAAAAAAGGCGATTAATGTTCCAAAATAGCTGACCCAAAACCACACGGTGGAATTTTGTTCCCGGCCAGAGTTGCTCTGAAACAGAGAACCTTCTTTTACCTCTCCAATCTTACTTAATTTTCTCTAAATTAGTTAATTAATTTTAATTTAAATACACTTTTTTAATTTTTTACGTTCTGCTGAAGGATATCATATTGGGCAATAATTCAGTTCCTGTGGCTAGTATTGACTGCGAGCCATCACGGAGGCCTCCATGGCGTGGAAGCGGAGCAGTACGTGGACCTCTACCCGAAGCTCTTTCCGTATCGAGCCGGAAGTGGCTATCACCCGCCGAACATCCCTCCCGCTCTCTTGGATGAGACATATTCGGAAATTCTGACCACCATGAGACTGAAAGGAAATCTCGAAGAAGCTATTGCTCAGCAAAGTAAGTTCATTCACGAGTCCCCCTTCGTGGACGCGCAAAGTGTTTCTAATTGAAAAGCGTAACTGGGACATCCAATTTTAAATTTATCTGTTGCTGGTACGATTTTAAGTATATATAAGTTATATTTCGTTTAGCTTGGCGATGCTTGTTCGCGGCTACCGAATTAAGTGTTAAATTTGTTTAATTATCCAGTTTCGATTTGTTGTTAAAATACAACCATGGTTATTCAACTTTAGAAGGTTGGACTACGACGTTATACTAGTGGTAGAAACGAGTATCTGATGAAAGGAAGCATTTTATTTGTTAGCCGCTCCCTCTGTGGCAGATAAATAGAACCTCGTGAAATAAAATAAGAAAATAAGGTTGGGTAAATGTATTTTAATAAAATGTATTTACTTTTATAACTTAGAAAGTAAATAAATATTTTCACTTAAGTCTATCTTTATGTAAATAACTTAGATGGCGCTCCTGCGCAATAACAATGAAAGAAGGGTAATTTCGGGAAAGCAACTCCGATTTATAAGCGAAATTTTAATGCTACCATAATCCAACCTCCTAAGGTAATTAGAACAGTGGTTTTCAACCTTTATTTTCCGTGGAACCCTTCGTTACCAGGATCAAAATCTGCCGAACCTCTGAAATTTTAGGAAATATTATTTAGGGGGTCGGTGGGCAAAGCCTAAGAATTTTTACGAACCTTGGCAAAGCCCACAGCGTTTGGAAAACCAATTTTGAAAGGCAAAACGCCCCAGATTTCAAATATATTATTTTTTAAATAATAAAGACATATAAATGTTATTATTATAAATAATAATATTTATAAGTAAAAAATCGTCGGGTGTGAAAAGGGGTCCACTGAATAAAATATTTATGGTTGATTGGTCACCAGTTTCACCTTTCTATCCTCATTCCTCACAAGCCATCCACAATCCATACTCGAGCCAAAGTAATTCCACTAGGATGGATACTCACTTCAAAATGAGAAATGCATCGCTATAAAAATCTTCGTTAAGCTCAGTTTTCACTATCGCGCGTCATAAAGCATTTTTCTTGACGAGCTTCAAAACTTTTGTACGTCACAAAGTTGAATGACGCGCCCTTACGTGCCCTAGTGGAAACCAAAGCTTAGACTTAACACAAGTTATTCGTGTTGTCGCTCTTACCATCACGGTGATTTGCCCTTACAAGAACCATATAAAGAGTAACTTGCAAGTCCAGGTTCTCTACATTAATACTTCCTAGCGGAGCACGGATTGTGGTTTTATCGTATGGTCTTAAATGACCTCTTGACAATCATCTTGGCCACTTTATTACAGATTGGTTTCCGCCCTTTGGAAAATGGTTTCTTATCACACAGGCTTCTATTTGATTAACAAAGCGGATTGAAAAAATTGTCACGCTTTTTTTAATTAAGTCATTTGTGAGCTTAGTCACGAGAAAGTCTGAGAGATATTTCACAGTGTGAAATATTGAAGGACTTTTTTGGGAAATATTTATATTTATATTTTAGGATGGTTTTTCTCAAAAAGACCAAATTCAAAGTATTGTTTAATATTTTGTTTGTTTAACGTAATCTTGAATATTTATAGATGGATATGTCCCGTTAAATATTTTGTCAGCAACTGCGAGACACAATGCGCATTATTTAGCCAAACCTAAATATTTGTACGAGGTCGAGCAGTTTGAAGATCATCTGGAAGAACTTAGCAAAAGAATTCAAAACAAGTGCGTCTAAACAGATTTTATTAAAGAACCATAAATTGTTATTTTCTAAAAAAAATGACACTTATTAAAAGATAGTGAAGCCGTAACGTATGAAATTGACACAAAAAGAGATCCAACCAGGATATTTTGTGGAGAGGTCAGCGAACTCGATCTTCTATTTCCGACCGTAAAAAGATCTCGCTGTGCTACATAAAATAAATTATATAAAGCCAGTTATTTTATGGTATCAATATAGCAACTTTGTGCTATTAATTATTTTTATTAACATCCTAATATTTAATAAACAACTTCCACACGCGTAGTCAATAGCGTTTACCAACTTCCTGCCAGAACTCCGAAACCATTAACTCCATAGTTATTATGGGGCACGTAAAAATTCTAAGAATGCTCCCCGTGGAAGTGATAATTCTCACTTCTCAGAATTTTGACGGTCGCTCTCTCAGGACGTGACGTAATCTCTTCTCACGAGTTCTCTTGAGAAGAGTGAGAACGACTTCGAGAATTCTCACTTGGTTCTAGCTGCCATTTTGAGAAGAATGAATTATCATTTGACACTTTTTAGCGAGTTCTCGCGGGGATAAACTTTCGGAAGAACTGTTTCTTAGAATTTGAATGCACCCACGGTAACCAACTATTGATAAGCCAACAGCGCGTCATAAACGTTGACCGCGATAGGACAATACAGCGTCTGATGGAGGTCGATTTCGCGGAGGTCACGTGCCAAAAGTGGGTAAACGCTTCGTTAGAAAACTGGCAATCAGAAAGCTCTCAGAATTCGAATCTAGGGTACGGAGTTCTATATTATCTTTGGCTAGATTGAGTGACGAAACATAGGAATATTTTCCCATCTGTGTACTCCTTTTCCCCAACAGCAGCAGACTATGTTTGTGACGAACGGTATCACGACAGAGATAATCAAATATGCTCACCTCTAGATAAAAAGATACTGATTAAACTAAATTTGAAGCAAAGACTTTTTCATTAATAAATCGAATGTGTGTCTTTAGAGTTGATCTCTTTCAATGACGACGGCTAACCAATTTCTAACAAATTTTATTCATTGTACTATATTTTACTATATATATTATCATTTATTAAGAATATTACCAAGAATGTATTTATTTTTATTTAGGGAAAATGACTACGCGGAAACCATTTTGAGCGCTGCTCCAAATCTACTTCATGCCAGCTAGGAGCAACAAACACAAGGAGAACGCAGCTGGCCGTTAAACACGCTAACGCAGGGTTGTGTACAAATTTCATTGGATGAGCCTTTACTCTTAACGTTTTACGGGCGACGGGGAAGACCATTTCGGAATTTTCACCTTCCGACGACAGCAACCGCTAAAGCGTCTAACCAATGAAAAATGTACGCAAGAAAATGCGCGACTTTTGACGGTTTGCGTTCTCCTTGTGTGGGGTGCTGTGCTTGTTGCTCCTAGATGCCAGAAGAGTAAACTCCTTCTCATTATAAAAAGTGAAATTAGCCCCTTATCTCATTGGTTCCCTAAAACTGACGTTTGCACACGCCGCCGGTAACTGTTCCTCCCCCTCGTGCCGGTGAAAAATCCGACCATCATGATGCCCACGTATCATCTCAACATAGTCAATTTCCCATATTAGAAATAAAAACATTATTGATATGACTATAAGATTAAATGTGCCAATAATTGAACTTTTCAGGCTCAGCTTGAACAAAGAAGAAGTGTATTACTCACTTCCGAAATTTTCGTTGTACGGAATCCGCGGTGGCATGGCAGCGCTAGAAACGTGTCACAAAGTTCGTAGTGTCTCCTGTCAGCTGAGTAGATACAGAACGATGGACGGAACTTGTAACAACCCGAATAATCCAACTTGGGGACAAGCGTTCGCCTGTTTTCAGAGAGTTCTCGCACCCGAATACGCTGACGGTAATGTATTCAGTAACTACATTTTGAAGGCGATAAACATTTGGGTGAATCGGATTGAGCTACAGATCTGTTGAGAGTCCTAACCTTGCAAAATCATGCGTTCTAGTTATCCGGATATTCTTATCCATAAAACAAGGGCTTAGAGACGATAAAATGAATGGGGTTAAGTGTTACTTTAAAAACTGAACGCTAGTTAGGGAGGTAAAACCGGATTGGATTCTATTTGTGCATCCACAGAAACCGTTTTTTTACTGTCGCCGAAAAATAAATATCTGTGATCAACCATGGGTCAACGTAAATCACGATGACGCCATCTATGTAGGCTGACCGTCATATTTCGGAAATAAAGGTTTGAAAAAAGTTCTAACTTTGAACTAGTAAAATTAAAATTAAAATTATGAATTGAATGAAGTCGCAAAGCGATGATGATGGCAGCTATGCAGTCACGAAATATTCCCCTTTTTTCTTACCCCCAAATTCCAAGGCCGAGAAGATGTTGGAATTTATTTTACGGGCTATTTCAGTGCGTGTTTTTTAGGTTCAAATCCTGAAAATGGATATACAGGGTGTCCACTAAAAAACGATACATGGCGAATATCTCAGAAACCGTTTTCTCTAGGAATTTAAAATTTTTATGCTACGTAGCTCGTGCAGGGGGCCAAAGAAGAATGATAGACATGGTTCAAGGTCATCCAAAAACTATCTCGAGAACCGTAAGTGTTAGAAAGTTGGTTTCAATTAGAAAAGTGTTCCCCGTCACGTTTTGTGCCTACATAGCGTGAACATGATCGGATTCGACCAATAGTAAGTCGAGAAAATTTTTACCAAAATCACAAAGGTCGTAAAAGGGAAAATTGCAAGACAGCGCTAATAACTCCAAAACAAGTCGTGCTACATAATCGAAATTTGCTAGACAATCGCATCATGGTAGGATATTTTAATATTTGGAAAATTGTATGACCTTGAACCATTACCTTCAAGGTCATACTAAAATTATCTTGAGAACCATTACGTTTAGAGCAAAAATTCCAATTAGAAAGTTGTCCTTCGTCACATTTTATGTATTAATAACTTAAAATTATAATTTCTAATTGGAATTTTTGATCTAAACCTAATGGTACGCCTTTTCACAGTGGCGTAACTAGGGACCCGCAGAGCCCACGACCGCGGGGGGGGGGGGGCATGACATTGTCACAAAATAGGGGCCCCTTTCGTCTTAAGAATTAATTTTTTGCTACGAAAATTGTACTAATGCTTGGTAACCAATAAAAAAGATTTTTTTTATAAAGGGCCCTTTTGATATCCTGCGGGGGGGGAGCAAACGTTGTCGTTACGCCACTGCCTTTTCAATAACGCAAGGAATGTGGGAATTTTTATTTTTTTGGGTCCACTTATTGTATGTTTTTTGTGAAACAAAGTCCCATTTAAATTTTTTCTATGGAAAAGTTTTACAGAGGCATATTTAAATATGGTAGTAGTAAACAAAAAAGTAATTATTGTATGTTCCTCCCTTTAATGTATCAGTCAAATCATCCCGTTATCTCATTGGTTCCCTAAAACTTACATCTTCTAACAAAATTCAAACAGACTGGGGGGCCGGGTAAAAACTACCCTATTCAGTGATTTTAGTCTCACATGACCAGACGTCATCCATGCATAAAGAAAAAAAACCGCACTAAATGGTTGCCATAACCAAAGCTACGAAGTTAAATTAGTATATTACTCATGATGACCGTTGATCGTTTGAACAATTACTTTTCCCCAAGTGTAAATAAGTATATTCTTGAAAATTCAGATGATTTAAATTAATAGTAACTTGATATTTGTTAGGGTTCGGCATTGGTAGCATTTTAATTTATAAACTTGGTAGCAAACGATATTATTACCTTGTCAAAACTACCTCGCCACCTTCATTTGACTGTCTTTGCAGAGATTTTGGAAATTTTATCTAATTTGATAATAGCAGACGCTTGATCCTAAGCGCTATCTCGAAAAAGCATGATGCCCCAGCGCCACCTAGACTCGTAATTAATAATATTATTGGAAGAGTTTTTAGTGCCTCGCATGTGTAAAACAATTCAATGCAGTAGGTTAGGAACGTTTGAGAAGTGAGGAGGGGCCAAGCAGCTTAAACCCTGTGGTCTGGGGAGAACAGTCGCCTGGCGATCAGTAAATCTTTTTTAAAAATCAAATACCGGAAAAGATTTAGTATCTTTTGTATTTCAAAATTTAATAGATGGATTTCAACAAGAATTGATCTATTTATATATAGAGAGAATGTTTATATTCCTTTGATTTTTACCTTCGCTCCCGTTGCAGCTCCAGGATAAGAACCAGGCCCCTCCCCTTAAAATTCAATCAACTCCAGGCGGCGCATTATTGGCTCCCTAAATATTACATCCTCTTGACGCGATTGACATTCGCGTGAGCGACGCGTTATATAAGAACGCCTCCTTTTCAATTTCCTCCCCCCTTTGTTGATTCCCCTGGTTCATGATGCGTCGCGACTGACAGAATATAAACATTATCTCTATATATAAATAGATCAATTCTTGATTTCAGTCTATCTTTAACACAAAAATAGGAACGATTTCAGTAAGTTTCAATATATATTATGATGCTCAACCAATGTTTCTTAAAAAATTAAGAACCGTAGGTTAATATTATCTCTATTTAGCCTCTAATATTTTTATTTGGAGAATTTGTAGTTTTTAGCGACCAAAAAGTTGGAGGGGATAATTACATTATAATACTTGGTAGAGGCATTTCCTCCCTTTCATTCCCGGTTCCTACGACTCTGATCCAATGTCTGGCATTTGATTTGATAGGCGTATCAGTGATGCGTACCTCAGTGGATGGCTTTCCACTGCCAAATCCGCGTCACATTTCAACCACTCTTCACAGACATCAGGACCAACCTAACTCCATCGCAACTCATATGCTGATGCAGTGGGGTCAACTGGTGGATCACGACATTACCTTCACCAAATCGTTTCTCGCAGGTAATAATTAAAACGTTATAAGTTTAGGAATTGCGATCAATCTTAGTATTCAAAATTCAGCAGCTGCCTCTAGCAAAGATAATATAGAACTCCGTACCCCAGATTCAAATTCCTAGAGCTTTCCAATTGACGGTTTTGTAACGAAGCCATTACCCACTTCCATCACATGCCCTCCAAAAAATCGATCTCCATCGGTTGTTATAGTAGACGATTTTCATATCTAGAGTATGAGCTCTATAGTAAACTTTCCTCTAGTGAGAAGAAGTCTTTAAGACCCTTTCGGAAAGATTTGATTAGAGTAAACAGCTCTCTATTATTACTGATAACCTCAACACGTTTTCATCGAAAGGAAAAACCGAAGACCTAGAGGAAAACCCAAATAACCGGGAGTCGTTCCGAGTTTCCATCCAATGACTGTCACGCTAATTTATTCAAGTATGTTACTTACCTTGAGTTTACCCCTAGCGATATCGTTGAAGATGAAAGGTTACAGATCTCCTGAAATATTTTAGCTTAGAACTAAAGAATTATGGGTCCTCAAATTGGTACTCTCACAATATCGTGCCAATGGTCGTTTATTTCACAAAATTAACTTTAGTCACCTGACCATCGCAATCCCTTAGTCTTTACCCAAAACCCACCCACAAAGTTAGAACAGAGGAAGATAAGCGGACAGAAGGTAGCGGTAGACGTCGGCTCGAACTCAACCTTTCACACATTCACGACTCGAACGTATTCCTTTATTTCTTATTATCAGATAACTTGTAGGATGTACTACATTCACGACATTGATACGGACGTTACTTTTAAAACTGTAGCCTCCCGGGCTAAGTTTAGACTTTTTGGTCGAGTCGAGGATCTCTGCCTCCCAACTCGAGTTATTTTTGTGTCACTCTCTCAAAAAAAAGCAATGTTCTTTGATTTGGTCGTTCCAGCAGGGCCTCCAGTCACGTGGCGTCATAGGTAAGTTTTACAAAGAGGAGGAATTATTTTTAACCAATCGAAGAAGTGAGCCGGGTCGTATAGAAAGTCAATGTATGTGCTATTTTATGGTGGAATATCTAGGCTTTTACGGTAACTGACAGCGGTAATATAAGAAGAAACGACACTCTCCCACAAATACTTTTAAAGTCTTCCCCCAAAACTTTAAAATGTTCAAAACAAGGTTATAAACAGAGATTTTTTGAAAAAGAAGAAATTGGGTTCGAGCATCCCAAGGGTCATTCATTAACAGGAGGTGGGAGAAATAAGGGAACCACTTAGGACCGTGCCAACCTGAACGATTTTCATTTTATATATATCAAAAAAAAACCAACTGTGATAAAAAATAGTCGAACTAGGCATCTTTCATTGCGAGGCAAAAGCGCATTTTGAACACTTTCAACTTTTCGCTATTTAGGTGGTTCGTCTGTACTAGATTGCTGTAAGCCGTACCAAGGAACAAATTTGACATATTCCGATCCCAGTTACCCTATTCCGAACATGCTCCTGCACCCCAGATGCGCCCCGATCCTCATCCCAGCCAATGATCCATTTTACCCGAGAGTGGGTGTCAACTGCCTCAACTTCGTGAGATCCGCCTCGTGCCTATCATGCTCTTTAGGTGAGTTATCCAATTCACCCAGTTGAATTGACGCGTCATTAATGGCTGTTCCACGACAGGGGCCCGGCAACAAACGAATCAAGTCACTGCCTTTTTGGATGGCTCGGGAATTTATGGGAATTCCATCGAAGAACTCAGCTCCCTTAGAGACTACAACGATGAAGGTTGGTAACTTGGTAATATAGCAATGTTTTTCGGAAAATGATAATTGAATTATATCAAAGTCGTCTTAATCATTTCAACTTTATAGCTGGTATGTAAAATATTCGTTCATAAAAATGCTTCTAGTGAATAGGATTCTTCGTACTTCTGAAAACGTATGTTAGGTTATTCCACCAATGAAAAAGTCAATTACAAATTTTAAAGAGGAAATTTGGCTTTATTAAGCCTTAAATAATAATTG
Organism: Leiobunum rupestre; assembly: GCF_980474605.1. NCBI lineage: Eukaryota > Metazoa > Arthropoda > Arachnida > Opiliones > Sclerosomatidae > Leiobunum > Leiobunum rupestre. Next base: position 76,560,525 of record NC_143385.1, read on the forward strand.
TACCAGATGTGGGGGGACGCTTACCTTACTTCCGTTTCCTGTCAATTTTAAAGATAATGCGAATTTCGTTGCGTCATAGAAGTATCTTAATTTAAGAACAAAGTTATTGTCAGGAAAATTAATTTAAGACACACTTACGAATTATTGTGTTACGTATGTTAACATAATGGACTAATGAATCAAATTATGTTAAGTAATATCTTTTTGAAACACTATTTATCACTTCTATTCACGCAGATATATTGAGAATGACAACCAGTCCCGGCTTCCAATCACACTCTTCTACTGACCAGTATTTCTAATGATATCTTTGATTTTGCAGCGAAAATGGCCGTGACTCTGACTAGCGCTGGACCCCTTCTGCCGCGATCCCGGTCTCCAAATCGAAGTCAGTGTGGAAGTAGCCATCATGCTTTTCCTTGTTTCACCGCGGGTAAAGTATCCGCATTTTACGTACCTTATGGTTGCAGTTGGGGCTAAAATTCGAGATATATTTGGAATGACAGCATAATAGATTGAAGTTTAAATTAACTAGTCTAATTTTAAATCGAAAATAATCTGAGGCTAATTTATCTTTGTTTAGCACAGGCACAGGGGTGGCGGAATGGTTAACACTTTCACCTCGCAACAAGAGGAGTCGGGTTCGAATCCAGCTTGTGGCACTGGGTGAAAACTCGAAACAACTCCTTTTGCAAGTTATCTCCCCACTGGTTTAAGGGATTGTCTCCAGAGCTCCTCAGTTTCCCCTTACATAAAAACTTGTTGAGGGTAACGGTAATAGTTAGTGTAGGGAGCTGTTGGCTCGCGTGGCATGAAGGGCTTGCCACCACCCTCCTACGCATTATAACCTGGCCACCTGAACTAATGGCTTTAAAAGTCGCTTGATTACTGAGGCCTTAGTTGGTGCCTTGGGTATTAGCCTAGCTTATTATTATTATTATTACCATTAACCAAAGTAAAAATTACCAAATTTAATTTTATAAATTCCGTTTTTTCGAAAACTTTATGAGAACAGTTGTATTCAATATTTAGAAAAGTAATACGTGTTATTTGGAAAATTGTTTAAAAAATTAAATTTCAATCCTATTTAACACACCGCCAAATATGTACTCCGGTATAGTACGATCAAACTGTTCTCCCCAGTGTACACAGTGAGTTGTTTAGTAGAATCTTCTTTTAACCACTCATTTTCGGAAAGGCACACTCATCCATATTTTGCATAAGCCGGCATGAATAGTGGCTCCAAAATACTGTTCACCCTAAAAGGTCATCAGCAGCGTTTAATTGTACTAGATTTCTAGCGAGTGTAAAAGCGCGGTCGGCGCCTAGTGTGGGTAATAAAGTAGAACTTTGGAAGATCAAATATTGAAACTGTGTGATTGGATATGGTTTCAGGTGATGTCCGAGTTAATCAACACCCCGGACTGACATCGCTAAACACTCTTTTCGTGCGCTATCACAATCTTTTGGTGGACCGTATGAGACAGGTTAATCCGCATTGGAGCAACAAACTTTTGTTCGAAGAAATAAGGTAAATAGACCCATAACGTTTAACGCTCTAACAAGGGATTACCATAGGGGGTTGGATTCCCGGAGCCAAAAAGACTTGATTTTGCCCAGTGTAGTAAAGACCTTAAAGGGATCCACTAGGCTCGTAAGGGGATGAGAGTGTGGGTGAAATTGTCCTACTTCTAATCGCGGAATCCAACATATATTTTTTGGTAAAAAGTCGTAAATCGGTCTCGTACTACAGCGCCATCTTTATACTAATGTTTTATGAAATTTTATAAAACACGTGGTGGTTCACGTGGTGGTCCGTTGTCGACGGAAATACTTTGTGCGATTATCCGCAAGTCTTTTTGGAGTATTGTATTTGCGCCATGGAAAGTTGTTCATGTACAACCAATTGCCTCAGTGGAAAGAGACGAAACGTTTGCCCTTGCCGAAAAATAAATGTTTATTGTACCCCTGCTTGTTCATGTGCGAAAAGGGTGGATTGTAACAACGGCAAAATAAAAAAACAGTGAAATAAGTTATTTGCAAGTGGAACTGCCTGCACTTAAAAAAAGCAGGATCGCTAACGAAAAACCGAGTCAAGAGAAGAAAAAGCAGTTAAATATAGCAAGAAAATTCTCAAAGAAAAGAGAGCAGATAGTCAGAACGCAGTGATCTTTGAAAACGAATCAAAGGTAAATGTAATATTTTTAAAAGCAGTAAATCAAACTCAAATGAACAAATTATTTTATTCGAATTGAAATGAAGAATGACAGTCTTCAGTTAGAAATACCGATACATAGAAATAGGCTATCATACGGTAATCAACTGACCTATGACAACTGCGTAAAAAGACCAAAGATAAGTTAAATAAACCTGCACTTAAAATGTATCGTTTATTAAATTGGCATTAATATTATATAACAGAACGAAACACTGGTTCTTGGAAATGGTGGTGAGAACGGTAACTTACCAACCAATGACAACTACATAGAAACACCGAAGGCAAGTTAAATAAACCTTCATTAAAAAATTATTAAATATTATCAGAAATTCATGAACCGAAATTATCAACGTCCTATTCCTCTAACACGGGAGGCAAGTTCCCCCCCCCCCCCTATTTAGTAAGGAGGAGAAAACACCCCTCGAAATTCAGCCTCTCTCGATTTCACCAAGGCTACTTGAGTACGCCACCTGGCTATTGATCTTTCCTCTCACTAGATGTCGAAGTAATCTACCCGTGATGCACTAGAATTTTTCCTCTCCCGCGGGCGGGCTGAAATCCGTTCGGTTTTTATTTCCTCCCTCCCCTTGTACTATGGGAAAATGCCCCCCAATAGAAAGGAGGTCGTTGATAATTTCGGTTCATGTATTTCTGATATTATATTTACGTAGCAATATGAGACAATTGTTGATGTAAAAGTCTCCGAACTGACACTGTCTGTAATGCAAAAAATATTGCATACATTACAAGAAGAAAATCCACACATTTTGCTTCGAAGCTACTGAGAAGAACAAAACGAGCAAGCTGTCAAGTCCACCAAACCAACTGCGAGCAGTGTTGAACAATGGCAAAAAGAAATGGATGAGTTCTTTAAAAGTGTGAACCACCAAGTCCACACCACTCACCAAATCCATCTGACGCTACAATAAAGTGGGTTAAATGTGAAAAATGCGTGGCTATGGACACTCTAGTTGAACGGAAATGTTGTGCAAGAAGAAGGAATACCGGCTGTATCACAGATTATAGAAATTTTGAAAACCTAATTTTAGATAAAGAAAATCTGGAAATTCAATTTATGATCAGACAATATGTGGTAAATTTGGATGACGATGAAGCTGACCGTAAGAAACGCTACCGCTATGCAGAATACAGACAATGTACTTATTGGCAGTGGCTTTAAAAATAGAAGAGTAATTCCTTCCTGTGTTGTCCACAAAATTTGATCAAGATACCCCTATTCCAATAATCACCACACTGGATACCAGGAAGGCTTAGATGAATAGTTTTTAATATTGTATTTAAAAATTTTTTGGATTAAACATGAAGTTAACAATGCAATGATGGTATTTTTCCTCACAAAATTATTTCTTCAAAATTGGAACAATTACCATATTTAGAGTGTCTTTCCCTAGCGCTAATCAGTTCTGCTCGCTCCGGGCAAAGTGTTTTGGCGATATTTTTCCTATTAGTTATATCAGCAGGATTAGGTGGGAACATTTCTTTTACTTTTCTTTAGCATGTTTGAGATCTGTTGGCACTTTAACCGGTACGATAGTCCACTTTGAAGTTACTTTAGAGTTCTTCCTTTTCATCCTAAGCAAGAATACCAAGTTTCATATTTGTGCAGAGAATAAATAATCATATCAAATCTAAATAGCTCCAAAATATACCTTGGTTCACCATTCTTATTCAAAGAAATAGGCATGAACACTTTGTTATTATAATTTAAGACAGCAAGAACATTCCTAGCTATATAGCCTTGCCATCTAAAATATAAATATTACCATTACTTTTTAAATATCATAATACGTTGATTCGTAAAATTCAGCGATGATAAATTAAGTATCTCTACGAATTGAAAACTTATTTCCCCTATATTAATAGGGGGAGGAAATTTTAAATAACTGAATTTCATAATCACCCGATTAGGTAAATACTTTCGGCATGCCACCCAAATAGTTTACAGTTATTCTGAGCTACTTTTGCTAGTGCTAAATGTAAAAATTTGATAATGGCCTATCTTTGAACAGCGTGGGGCAGGCAAATAATTTTCACCAATTGTGCATGAATAAATGCTTACGGATAAATAAAAATTTAACCTCTTAGATGCATATTTTAGGAGGAGGCTGTGGTAAGATTCAAGGGAACCAGTATGTCTGAAAGAATTGTAATTTGTCAGCAAAAAAATCTTATTGCCTAATTTAAAAAACTTATAATCACCTATAGTTCGTGTAGTAAGAAAAATCTTTAAGAAATATTTTGTCACAAATTATGGTTTGTAATTTCCGAAAACACACTTTTTCGCGATAACCATGGCTTGTTCCTTTCATCTGGCTCAAGGTCTTCATGCTTGCATGACCCAGTAGGGCATTCATGGATATTTTGCACGTGGTTCAAGTGTGAGAGCCACATCATCTACAATTAATATCAAAAGTTTAAAGAAGTATGCACTCTACAGAATGAAACGTTTTCCCAATCAGGAAACAGGTTTATTAGAAAAACGATTCTTACTCGCATTTTATTCACGTTTTTACACACAATCCTAAGGATTTGTGTGTATTAGTCTCATGTACAGTGTAGCCGTTGCCGTTGCCGCCGATGCCAATGCTGCCGTGTCGCGCATATCTCTTCAACGGTTAGGGCTAGAAGAGTAAATGATATCTCGTTCGGGTGTACATGCATCGCCATTGATAGTCGTTCATAAATTTTTGGAATCGAAGCCCAAGATGTTGGGCATTTGCCCAATTTAACGTTTCCGTTAGTTTGGCTTTGTGTGGTTGATATTTTCTTTAAAATTAAGTCCGATAACGTTAAAAAAATTATTATTGGATAGATTAGGATTCAGCGGACTTACAACTTCGGTTATATCAGTAAATATTAATGTTAAGTATGGTTTTCGGGGTAATTTAAGGGACCCCAATGTTCGTGGTTTTATATTTCCGCCTGTAAGTCGACATGACGTTCCTTAACTTAGGTCCGATTTTCATGAAAGTATTATTTTTGAAAAGCTGTGGTTTCCATATTACCTAGAATTGCAATTACGTTGCTTAATTTTAATTCTTAGTTAGGTTTTTTGGACAGCGTATACGTACCCCCCTCAACTTCCAACACTAGAAATACGCGTGGTTATAGAGACTATACGCGAATTTATCTCTGGCATTTTTCAAGGCCGTTCTAATATGACCAAAAGTAACAAATATGTGTGACACTTATCGGAGCAGTACGTGATGCTTGCAACGTATGACCTGAAGTAACAAATAACTGTGGCACTAATCGGAGCAGTACGCGATGCTTGCAACGTATGACCAGAAGTATCAAATAAGTGTGATCAGAAGAAAAAAATAAGAAAGACACTGATCGAAGGAATCTTCGATGCTTTCAAGGTATGACTAAAAGTAACAAATTAGTGTAAATACAATTATGTGTGGCCGTTGATATATATTGGTTGTGATACCGGCGTTGCAGGTTGCTGTGAATAGCTCAAACAAACTTAACACATTAAAAGGATTGTGTGTATTCTGTACGTCTTGTTATTACAGTTTTTAGCACACCACCAGAAATGAGTTACAACGTCATCAATCCAGTCACGAATATCACCACAAATTATTCTTTACTGACCTAAAATGAGTTAAAATTTATAGTTAGAAAAGTACTTTAAAGGACAAACACACTGAGTTTCGTGCCAAATATCGTGCGAGTGCTTTAACTACGGAAACTCTTTTTCTAAAACAGGATAGTTGTTCAGGAACAAAATGAAAATTTGAGAGAGGAAATTCATACTCATTATAGATTTCATCTGCATATGACCATTAGTGACTACTTCCGATATATCACAACGTTGTTGCAACTTATTTATCAAATCACTCGAAGATCTATTTGGTCCGAGTTTCACTTTTTTGTTCGCTCGAAGACCTATCGGTACGAGCTATTAGTGAGTTTTTAATTTTCTTCAAATTTATTTAGGGTTTAGCTTTACTATCCCTTTTCATTATGGACTTATCTACTTATTCGGCAATTTTATCATCCTTTACATCACCCCTGGACTTTCACGTGCTGCACTAATAAGACAATTTCAATAATTAGATATTAAAATACTCACCATTGGCATTAGCAATAAATTACTCTTACTTAGTCTGAAAACTGTGGTTTCCGACACTTTTTGGAGTAGAAAAGTTTGAAATTGGAGATATATTTACTCTAAAAATTTTAAAATAAAAATAAATAAAAGGAAGTGAGGCCACTAAATTAAATGAATTATTGAATTATTACATTGATTCTGGAAAAAAAGTTTTTTTTGTGTTAAAACCTCTAAAGTGCTTATTTTTGGAGTGCTGACCAGTTTTGAAATTCTGAAAAAATTGGTAAATATTTAAAAATCAAAAAGAGGCTTTACAAATTTGTGAATTCTTACTTTTTAAATTGCAATTCAACTGGACTAGTAAACAGCTTCCTCTTGCTTGTTGGTATAACATTTTGAACTAATTGTGATTACCGAATTATGTTTATCACTAAAATTTGCACCCGAAGCTCTCTTTGCTAAGGCCAACAGCATTTGGTTTTCAAGTTCGGTCGCTATCAAATCTAACGCAGTTGGTAAAATTTCTTCTTGAAAACTATTAGATGTTACCAGGAATTCATACCTCAAACTTGGAATGGTTATCTCGCCCGATTTCCGTCTCTATCTAGGGGACCGTTTTTTCCCCATCATTTTGACGTCAGAGCATACGTGTTTTCTCATACGATTTTCAATGGTATTAAATCCTAGTTTCAGATAATTTCATCCCCCAGTGTCGAAAAAGGGTTCAAACATCTTTTTGCTTTTCCCTTCGCTATCGCTCTATTGATAGCGACGGTCACCTCGTAATTCGGACTTCGCGGTTCTCAAGGGCATTGTAACTGCTGACAATTTTGACAGCGCTAACAATGCCGGACTTAATCCTTCCACATGGAGAGGTCGGGAGAGCGAGCTGACCCGTCGCTATCAATGGTGGGGTTTCAACCCCTAAATTTCGAAATGGCCGGATAGTCGAACAACAAAAAACTACAGTTGTAAAAACGGGAGGTTGCGCGGGGTAAAAACTCGTAAAGAGGGGAGACGCGTGCGAGGGGGAGATTTTTTTTTCTCATACACGTCACTGAAAACGGTCCCCGAGATCTTACCATAGGGAATACGGCCGGATAACCATTCCAAGTTCGAGGTATGAATTCCTGATGTTACTGGTTCTTGTAAACCATTGGTTTGAAGAAGCACCGTATTTTGCCTATTGCCTAAATTTCCAGCATTTGAATTGTGTTTAAAAGATGTTTATATTTCTGGTTTACTATATTCTTTACAATCCGAGAGTAAAATATTTGGCCCATCAGAATTAGGGTTAAATTGGTTTTGATAGCAATATTCGCAGTACTTATCATGAATATTTAATATATGTTGAATAAAATATACGTTAACCTTCGGTATATTACAATTCCTCACAGATGCCGTTTCTGCCTGCGTAGAAGACTGGAATAGTTCTATTGCTTTACGATTAAAAACCACATTGGAAATGTTTTGTTTCATTACATCCGAATCCCTAAGCCTTGGTCGAACAGGTCTTTCCACATTCCCGAATTTAACCTCAATCCAATTATATTTTACTCTTTCCCAATTGTCAAATTCGTCAAGAAGATAAACCTTTGATCTATCCCTTTTAATATTTATTTCACCTGAAGACATCGTGGCACGACTTGGCCTAACATTAATACAGATATAGAATTAAAAAAAACGGCAGAAGCATACTCCGTAGGGTGGTTAAAAAAAATGCACATATCGAAATGTTTTGGTGCACATGGATTTTCTTGTTTATTTTGATGAGAAAATTACCCACGAAAAATTTTAAGTAAATTCATTTATATTTAGGACTGCCTCAACGAGGTTAAGTTTTACCACTATAAGCAAAAATCAGTTATGTCACTCAAATACTTTACTTGAACGAAACATTTAATATTAGTTACTTATTTAAGTTTTTACAAGTTTTATTATAGAAATAAGTACCGGTACACAATAAAATATTTGCCAGAAAGCCCCACTAAACCAAGTCATAACTGCTGAAAATCACAAGTTAGGACCTGGTTTTGTGGGGATTTCTGCCAATTATTTTATTGTGTACCAGTACTTATTACTATAATAAACCCTGTGTAAACTTAAGTAAGTAATATATATTAAATATTTCGTTCAGTTAAAGTATTTGAGTGACATCATTATTTTTTGCATATAAATTGGTTTCTTTAAAATGGTAAAACTTTAGCTCGTTGAGGCAGTCCTAAATATTGATGAATTTACGTAAAATATTTCCTGGGTCATTTTCCCAACAAAATGAACAAGAAAATCAATGTGCACCAAAACATTTCGATATTTGCATTTTTTTGAAACACATTAATACTCCGTCATCGCACATTTCTTGACGAGCGGGGCGCCGCTAAAGGGAATTACTGAAAACAGAAGGCGGACTGGCTAAGGGGGGGGGTGCATGTTTCACCCCTTATGAGCCTGGTGGGACCCTTTAAAGAGCTGGAGTTTCTTAAATCCTGATAAAACGTTTACCAAAACCATCTGACTTTTGAGAATTAATTTTTCAGGCGAATCGTGATAGCTTTCATCGAAATGATCACATTTCGGGAGTACATTCATCTAGTCATTGGCCCAACAATGATGACCTACTTCGACCTTTGGCCTCATGTAGAGGGACGAACCGAGTACAATCCGATTTTGAATCCTGGAATTTTTTCAGAGTTCTCCACGGCTGCTTACAGGTTAGTCTTTTAAACACGTCGTTTCGCAGACTGATTTTTTAAAATAAGAAAAATAGTACAGGGGAAAGTATATCATAAAAGGAAACCATATTATTATTATTATAATAGCGTGCTAATAAACGGATATTATTATTATTATAATTTTATTTGAACACACTTGGGAAGGTGGGGTGGCGGAATGGTTAGCACTTTCGCCTCAGAGCAACAGGGGCCGGGGTCGATCCCAACTTGTGACATTTTGTGAAAACTTGCACCAACTCCTTCGGCGTTGAGTTTGCCAGTTCTCTCCCCACTGGTTTAAGGGGTTTTCCCCTTCCATAAAAACCTGTTGAGGTTAACGGTAATAGTAAGTGTAGGGAACTTTTGGCATGAAGGGCTGGCCACCACACTCCTAGGCATTGTAGTCGGGATAGACTATTCGAAAGTCGAGGTCACCATTTTGAAGGTCGGGATCGCTAAATTGGGCACCTTTGATATACGAATATAGTTTCCTGATCAAAATTACTTTCTATAACTATGGATAATAAGTGTTATTTGACTGTAAAACGCGGAGAGGGAACATGCAGCGTAAACAGTCTGTGCACAATTAAGCTAGGTCTACACTCACACATTTACCACCTGTATACGCAGTATCTGGCAAAGGCTTAACCTGACTATTAAAGTTAAAGTTGAGATTCAGGTTCTTTGCATTTCACCTCCCAATCAAGTTTAAAATTATATTTCCCATAAGGTTCTCAGTTCCCTACCTTATGAGTGTGAATATTTTACTGAGAGTCGATTATTATTAGAATGTTATGTCCTTTAGGCTCAGTAATTAGGCTCGGCGTCGGACCAGTGCGTTTAAGTCGCAAGTTTTTCTCGCTGGAGGAACTTATTTGCTTAGATATGACGACAATCATATGCCACTCCATTGATATCTGTTACATTTTTAGGTACGGCCATTCAATTGTTAACGGCGATTTCCTTGAAATCCTGAGCGGTGGTCAAGTGAGCACTCTTCACCTGAAGGACAATTTCTTCAATCCTCTGCCTCTCTACAACGGCAGCTTGGACTCGATTCTCCTGGGATTGAGCAACCAGCCCGCGCAAACATTCGACCCACATATGGCCATTGATCTCACACACTACCTCTACAAAGTAAGTATTCAGGAATAGGACAACCATTCTATATGGAAAGCCGCGTGAAATGTATTGAAAAAGTTCTTAAGAATTTTGCGATGAGAGCGCTCGAAACCGATCTGCCGATTTCGACAGATCAACTAATCGGTATCGCTCTCAGATCTTTTTTTTGCTTGATCCAACGCAGCAAGTTCTTTGCATGTTCCTTTCAGCTTGAGAGTAAAGCTCTCAAATTTTATGAATATGTTCCTTTTTCTTCTCAATCGGAGTGAGGTTAATTACGTCAGCGAACCTCTAGGAGGCAAATGGAAAACGCTTTAACAATCACAAGCTAGAAGGTCCATTTTTTAATATAACTAAAGGATTATTTTTCGAAATATGTTAAATTGTTAAATAAAATAATAACACAACATTGGATAGGGTCTCCCTAAATGTGGAAAGCTTTCGCCCCTTCATACTCAAAAGGGGAAAGCACCATAACAGAAGCCTATATTATCACTGTAAGAATCATAAATCACCACCCACAACCACTGCTAGCGGCCACCATGTTTTAGCGCGAAATAAAGTCTACGAATAAGGAAATAGCACAGCACCAACACTTCCAAAAATGGCCACTCCAATAAATGACTTTCTATATTTCTGGCGCTAGATAGTAAATTTTTGCTCAAATTGTTTGAGGTCTCCTATAAAAAATGAGTTCGGGTTATTTTCCTTTAAGAAATTCGATTGTTCTAAAATTTCTTGACTATTTGACGTTTTCTTTAAAGGGAGCATAAGATGTTTTGAAAATTGGCGGTTATATTTCCGGGTGGGGGGGGGGGGCAGTGACTTTATTTTAAATCGCCATTTTACACTACCCCAAATCTGGACTCTGGTATACTAAAATAGAAGTTCACCCCAAGTTTACGTAGCGAATTGCTTAACAGAATCTTTTTTGAACGAATCATCTTCTACAAAACTAGGAAGAGCGGCCACGGGAGAGGCCTCCCAATTTTGCATGAAGCTGTATAGTGGTTCCTATAGACCTTTCACCCTAAAGGTCGAACAGCGCTCCTAGTGGTTAAAACGCGAAAGTGGTTGATCGAATGTCCTAATTTATACATAATACATCCTTTAAACTCTGCTGCAAGTATTCTAATTAAATAACATCCAGTGGTTAATTTTATTCGTTAGGTTCGGGAAAAACCCAATGGGCTGGACCTAGCCGCCATTAACATCAACAGAGGCCGAGATCATGGACTGAAGAGCTATATTGACTACGTTAAATACTGCTTCAACATTCAAATATTCAATTTTGAAGATCTAGCTTCTGTTATGCCTCCGGATAATATCAACAGATTGCGAAGTGTTTACAGGTAAAAATTCAAGAAGCTTTTTTTTAAAAAGATGTTTCATACTGAATACACAGAACTGGCTAGTGGCTACACCATGATACACATTTATCTGAATAGAATCACAGTTTTGATTTCGTTTCTGTACATGTCTAAACGTTCTTTTTACTTTCACTTCCAATCTAATTCGATTTATAAATGTAATTTGTGTTTTTCCCAAAGATGTGGTTTTCCTAGAGCAACGCGAGTGGTCGGGCAGAAGGTCGCCGGAAAATTCTTCTCTACACAATGAAAGCTTCAATAAAACCTATTCGGCCAAGGAAGTAATAATAGATAGAATATGGACAGGATTATTAAAAGGGCAAAAAAGCTCCGCGATGGTGAGCGTCGACTCGAAAAACTTGCTTTAACTTGTATTACGTTCAACGCCGTTTTTGCATATCGATAAATTAAAATTATAAATTGAATGTTGAACCTATTTGACTTGGTTTAACTTGAGTATGGATTGACTAGCCAGGCAAATTGGCTATTTGACCAATCGGTAATAAAAGTAAGAGGGTTATATTGAAGCGTCTATTTCCAGTTTTTCTATATCTGTTAGACAGACATCCCTTAAACTCAAGGCAGAATTAAGACCTTTAGAGGCCCTAAACACTTTGGAGCCGCCATGTATATATATTTCAAAATATAGATAATTTGACAATGTTTCTCCTACTTTATAATACGCATGTGTTTATTTTACTTAATGGTTAATCCAGCCCTCTTTAAACTGATTCTAATAATAGTTAATATACATACACATACTTCTAAAGAGGTGACGCTTTTAACTTTTGGACGAAAGGAAATAGATAATAATTAAGTGAAAAAGCGCGTATCGGGTTCCTCGGCTTTTGAGTTGGGGTCTTGTACACTACCGCCAAATAATTTCCAGTAAAGTTTTTATACTAAGTTGGCAGCAGCTATAGAAGGTTCTCTAGAAGTCGCCACCATCATATTAACCAAAGAGCACCTCTGTTGAGTTTCCGTGTCACATATTAGCCTGCAGCCGTAATAGCCTGTGTTACAGGTATCATATTTCCCCTTCGCGAAGTAACTATTTTCTTCAAGCTAATACGTTTTGGAAAACCACATTCCTCCTAACCAAAAATCTTCTTACACCAACCATTCACGTTGCCCCTTATGTTTTACGATTACTACCTACTTAAATTTTTCCTTTCATTAATTAATTCCATTACCCTTTTCTTTTATTTGCCCAGTAATGTTAAAAAAAATTGCTTCCAAACGGTTTGTCCCACTCCAATATTAGTTATAATTTCCCACTTAAAACTTAAAATTCTCTCACCGCAGATACGTCCGAGATATCGACCTGTGGACTGGCGGTTTGCACGAGTATCACTTGAAAGACGCCATCGTCGGACCCACTTTCGGGTGCTTGATAGGGCAACAGTATTTCTACACGAAATTTGGGGACAGACATTACTTTGAACACGGAAATCAGCCTGCCTCCTTCACCGACGGTAAGCTCTTTCTCTTTACTCATGGATATTTGTACTTGGAATGTCTTAGGACCCATTGGCACCGTGCTGTCGCTCGAGAAACGGCACGGTTTAATTACTTTGAATGTAACACGTAGCGCGTTTTCTCAAATACATTAGCTGGCTGCCGTCGCTAAGAAACCGTGCCGCAAAAAGAAAATGAAGGGCACTCACTGGGAAAACAGACTTACGAGAAAATGAATTTAACAACCGTCAATTAGTTTTCACACTGAAGATCTTGGAGAATGTGTAACATTCTTCGCGAATTTTTTCTAGAGGATCTCTAGATCAGTTACGCCACTAGAAGCGAAAGTTTCTTCTAACATTCAAATTTAAGAACCATAGAATCGTTAAAATTTTTTGTAAGATGCTACAGAATCGCCTGTTTTGAGAAGCGGGTCGTCATCTTAAATCTTTTTCCATTTACTCATTTAGTTAGTACGAAGACATCATCCACCTAAAACGCTAGACGAAATAGCTGTTAAGTTAAAAGGGTCTAACTATTTTATTATCTTGGATTGCTCAAGGGGATTTGGCAAATTGAAGTTTCCGAGTAATTATCAAACGTTTGCAACACATTGGGAACGTTATAAATTTAAGAGCAAGCCGTTTGGTGTCTCATCAGCTCCGGAAGTATTTCCAGAGTTAGTACGTGGGTTACTGCAAGGCATACCGGGACGATATACTGTTATTTAATGAAACTAAAGCCTAAAGAAGCCACCTAGTAACGCGTTTTGGTAGGGTAGTAAATCCACATACACGGTACGGTTACAGTTAGTTGTTTTTTTTAAAGTTGTTGTTTCATCCGTCACGAATACCGTTGTTAATACTAAGTTCTTGTTTTGCATTCTTTGTCATTGCTAAGTCTCAAAAAATAAAATATAAAAAATTAAAATAATATTAAAAACAAAGAAAGATGTCACGATAGATGGCGCCTTACATTATAGAGGGCGCCCTACTATGTATAATATCAAAAGTGACCTAATTACGAAAACTGTGTCAATCGGACCTATTTCTTAATGAATGTTACGAGCGAAATACAAGTTGGGAGGGGAGAAAGGAAAGTATGTCTTGGGGAGGGAAGGAAGTTAAAACCAATAAATAACGCCTCGTAGTAAGGAACGGAGGGACTAAGTAGCACTGGTCATAGTTAGTGTATTTTTTTATTTTTCATCGTTCTGTGGAGATGCTATCGCCATCTACCTACGATATAATATCATAGACTAAAAAGGATCCAGAAAGGCGACAAACAAATAGTCTTTTATGTGGTCGATCTCGAGTCGAGCATTCATTAAACCTTTGGCATACGAAAGTACCGGGATTGTCACACTTTTGTTAATTATGCCACTTTTGATAATATGTACTCGTTATGTGTATAGTCAATAAACGGGAGTCTTCCCTTGGAACTCGTTATTAGACAGTCCCTTTCAAAATAAACACTACAGACAAAGGCTGGAGCATCGTTCTAATTTTTCTATGACATTCAGAACGAATACAGAGGCAACAATACTAAAATCTGCAGTTTTAGAAACCTTGATTTTTTGTGTGGTTCTCTTTCAATTTTGGTGAATATCATGAATTAATAAAGTAGTCCAGGATACTACTGATCCTTAAATGGTTCAAGCAATTAAAAAAGAGTAGTTTTTGACCACCAAACCACCCTTATTTCCGAGCCTGAACCTGACGCCTGATTTTGGTTTTTGTTCTTTCTTGTTAGGTCAACTGAAGGAGATTAGAAAAGCATGGCTATCGAAAGTCATTTGCCTCGCTGGAGATTTCATCCCACAAATGCAGCTGGACGTTTTTCAACCTGTCTCTAAAGAGTTAAGTTTCTTTTCATAGTTTTCTTAAAGCTTAGATCGGCTAATATAGTAAAAGTACTACCCTAGTAGTACCTTTTGGGAAACGTATTTGCACCGGTAAAAAAATAGATTTGGTCTATGTTTGTATTATTGTTTGAACATTTTCTAAGAGATAAGCAATTAACCTTTTCATTTAACATAAAGTGACCTAGCGACCAATGTGAGAAGTTCTCTTAGCTGCTGGAATTTCGTCTCGTAAACAGTGGGTTTCCGTTTTGAAATGGCAAACCATCTGTTTAACGGACGAAAATTAATAAGCTAAGTGAATTTATCACCGAAATGTAAACCGAAAGGGCTAATTATTGCAAATCCTGAGCTTGTATTAATTAATCCGGGACGTAAAATGTTAAACCATGGAGGAAGAAACTACTTCTGGAGAGGTAAATACGATATCTCTAGCACGGGCCGATTGTTAGAAGTGTGGCACGAAAATCCGCTAGAGGCGCCAAGCGTTACGCCTAATTCGTAGGCTTTTAGTGACTCCTATTTTTGGACAGCCATTACGGAATTTTTATAAAGTTATAGTTATTCCGTTCATCCATAAGTGGCGACACTCTACTAGGCACAATAATTGCGCAGCTTTTCGCGTGCCTGCTTTTCTTCTGCACGATAGTAGTTTTTTCCTCCATGGATAAACCAGAGATCCTGCGCTTATAGAGATTTGAAACTCCCCATAGCTCCAGCGACACACTATTTTTAGTCGACGGTGGCGCCCCTCGACGTCTGGGAGGAAGCTATTTCGTTGCCATAAGCCAAAAATGCTTGGAATTTTTCTTGACGCGTTTTCGAGAGAGTTTCATATCTCTATAAGCGCCGCGAGTAGCAGGATCTCTTGTTAAACACACTTTTTCGGATCCCTCTCCCTCGTAAAAACTGTGTAACTCACTCTGCGCATGCGCGAAAATATCACAAGAAGCAGCCTTGTTTGAATTACACGATTTGCGCTTGCTGTTTTTTAGAAAGTACGGCCGTTCCTTGTGAGACCTTCGTACTTGCGTTGTTACGCCTATTTTCCCCTATAGTCGAATTAGAAGACGCGTGTTCGCGATTAATTAAGAAATTTAGTGACCCCGTAACGGCCCTTTATTAATATTTCGACATTCAGTGCCACAAATACACCAATGCCGCCAATGACAAAATTTACGTTCCAATAGGCGCTTAAATAAAAAATCTTATAGGCAATCGCCAAGTAGAGTCAGGACCATCAAATTACTATTTATCTGGTGATGGTTGAAATAATGAAAACACCTGGCTCTTGCAATTATTACTTTTTGGCGATTTCCTTGAATATTATTTTTTTAATCGAATTTTTATTATTAAAAATTTTTTTTTGTTACGATTTTAAAAACGTATCTTCTATGTCATTCAATTATCTGGAGTTTAGCGACATAAAAAAAAGAGTTCAGCTTCACATTGTACGCCCAGACATCGGTCAATAAATGATAAATCCAGGACCCGATTTTAAAAAAATAGTCCCTGTTGACGAAAATGTTCGTGAGTGGAACTACGTCTTTTTTGGGGCAAAATTTTAAAGTCACGTGAGAGGATTCCTTAGGCGGGGGAAAGAACTATAATTTAAAAACGCGTTGCACGTATAGGTACAATAACACACGTGGTCTCTATAATTCTGATGTAAATTGAAGTAAGAACTAATTAAAAATTGCATGAATCTTTTCGTAAATAAAATAAGAAAGCTTATTTTATATTTCTTTCAGAATGTTTCGCCTAAATACTTAGGATACCTCCTGTTATTGTTTTATCTGATATTAAGTTTCAATATTTTATATTATATTAATTATTACTTTATACTAATTAGTGGTTAATCAATACAGACTCTGACTGTGATTTTGGAAATGATGGACCTTTAACAACTACTTGTGAAGTAAAATGGTATATAGTGATTTGATTAACATCTAGGTTTTCGTGATTCCTTAATATTTATTTAGGATACTTTTATCTTTAGTGAAAATACCCCTCCTAAGACTAAGAAGAAACAATGGCTGAAATCGCCTATGAAAAATATAGACCATGGGCCAATAAATTATAAATTATAATTATTTGGCCCATGCATAGACTCATTATTAAAAAAGGAAGGAACAAATAAAAGGAAAAAATAATCGAGCTAGTAAATTACGGTCTAATGTTTGTGAACGTATAAAAATTCGTAATCGGAGCTACGGAAAGAACATTAAAAGAAATGAGCTTGAAACCCGAAAAATCAGTTTTTTTATGTTGGGGCCTTGGGGGTTCAATTAAATAACCCTAAAACTATGGACGCGTTTCAAAGGAGAATTATTAACAAAAATTCCGAATGATAAATTTGTCGCAAGATAAGGAGACATAAAATTATCTACCAGCTTCATGGAAAGAATATTGGCAACAACTACTCCCATAATTGTAAGTGAAACAATTAAAATATGTC
The DNA here is from genome assembly GCF_980474605.1 of Leiobunum rupestre. NCBI lineage: Eukaryota > Metazoa > Arthropoda > Arachnida > Opiliones > Sclerosomatidae > Leiobunum > Leiobunum rupestre. The sequence goes on from NC_143385.1 coordinate 76,577,801, forward strand.
AGATAATAATCCTAATTTAGATTTTGAACTTTAAAGGAACCAAAGGTCATGATATTCAATAAAAAAGAGCTGTGCAATTTTTGTTAGGGACAATATTTTCAAGGAGCCTAAGGTACTGACAGTAAAAGTTTTAGTCCAGCTAATGTACTCCTCAAAAATGAAAACAACGGAGCTCTATATTCTGTAGTAGGGGCTACTTTAAGAACGAGCGCTATAATCAACTCCATGACGTCGCCTATATAAAGAATTCACTTGTGAAAAAACACCCAGATTGTGTTGAATTATCCACTCGGAAATGGACTGAACTACAAGATCGAAGGGAACTAAGTTACGCAACCAAAAAACTTTCAAAATGTTCGTTACGATTCATTCTGTCGTTATAGAACTCTTCTGTAAAAAATAGGCAAGGATTTGATAGGAAACAAGGCTAAAACTCTTCTAACAAACAACGAGGAAGTGAAAGCCTTTTGGATTTAAGCATTACACAAATGCTCTGTAGATTCAGCTGTAGGGGCCAAATTTTTAACAAATTGATTGACAAGTTAATTAAAACTGACGGAAATGGTCAAGTAAGAAACGAAAAAGATGATATGGAGTCAACTTAAGAGATAAAAACCAGAATGCCAGGACTAAGAAAGCATAAGAAAAGACTTCCAAGATATTAGTAATCAGGGTAACATGAAATAGTCTGTTTAAAAAAAAAAAAGATTTAAATAAAAGATTTTATGAATCCTTATTTTTTTGCTACAATTCTTTCCCTTTACAGTAATTTTCTTTTCGTCACGTTTAATAGCCCGAAGCTTGGAATTATTGTTGCATACCTGCTGGTATGTTGGATGGTGACCAGAGTTATTTGCTTGTCGTTGATGGCTAAATTCATTTTCAAGCGGATACTGATTAAAATTTGCAGTCAAAACAAACTTAGTGCCTTTGGAAAGTAAGAACTCAATCATTTCTAAAATAGCCCTGGCTGAAAATAAGAAATATTTATTAATTGTCTCATTTTTAATGGTATTCCATGGTCGCAATTAAATACGTGTTTGTTTCAATCATTTTTTGGTTCCTCGGTGGTATTTGGCTTTCCATCCATCTTCCGTCTATTTTTAACGTGTCCTCTTTCCAATCACTTAGATATTGTAAAAAGTAATTTTTTTGGAATAAAAATATTAAAAATATTTTAGATGAGTGTTAACTTATTCCAGCTTTATGGAATATTACTTAAAGTTTTCAATCGTTTAAAGTTCTGTACGGGTTCACCCACGGATTACGAGTATGGTAACATTCTTCGAAATTTCTTGCGTTCATGCCGTCGAACCACCGATTAAATGTTCTTCTGACTTTTCATCTCCAAAATCTGTATACATTGCATTTGCAACAGATTTAATCAATTTTTGTTGAGCTTGGGGGTATACATGGTCGTCAGTAAGGCGGAAAGCCTTTCTTAAGGTTGACCTACCGCACGCTCTTTCAAACAATTTTATAATGGTGTCCCACGCCATATACTGTCCATTTTTCAACATGAGTCTGAATTTACACCTATTTCCACTGTTTAAGAGGCTAGTTCGAACTGGTTTCGTCAGGTGTGGGGGTCAAATACGAAATAGATGAATCACTCTTCATATGAAGCATGTACGTGTATACACTTGTAGCATCCATCTTCGTCAACTTTTTGTGTTTTGTGAAAACTTCCCTGTTAGCTTTTAATTCTAAGAGCGTAACTGCTGAAAGTGAAGCTCATCACCACTGATAGTTTCTGTTGGAAAATGAAATATTGAAGTTTTGTGGTAGCACCTTTAATCATGAAAATCAATGCATGTGAAACTATGGGATTCTCCATTTGGCTATTTTGTCGAACGGATCTTTAATTTTGGAATACCCAACAAGATCTCCAGTTTTTACCTCTCCGAGGGGACAAAGTCCCCTAGGAGGGGTTATACAATCACCGTGTCTGTCTGTGGGTCTGTGGGTCTGTCAGGCCTGCGAACGCGTTCGCATTTTCGGGGCAAAGGGTAATCACTGCGTACGCAGTTTCTCGAGACCTCTGCGTTTGCAGTTTTTCGAAGGGTTGGCAAAACCACCGTGTGACGGTGAGCGTTAACGGATTCATTTGCGGTTTGGTTTGGTTTTTTCGCTCACCGTCGTGACGGTTGGTGTGTTACGTTTTTGTAATGTTTATGCGTAGGTTGTGAGTGTTGAGTTTGTGTTCTGATGGTTGTGCATGTTGAGTCTGTTGTGTTTGTATGGGCGTTTTCTCTCCAACTTCTTCTTAATGACTTTGGGACGGACCGAGTGCTGAGTGTAATGCTACCTCTCAACGTCCAATGGCAGGGTTTCCACCAGTTGTACACGGTATTCGTCTTAGTATCAATTTGCGATCGCATCGGGCGGGATTTGAACCCGAGACCTCCTGCTTGACAGGCGGACGTTCTACCACAGAACCACCGACACTTATTACGCCTTATTGAAAATTAGACCTTCAGCTTTATCGGAAGCTTATTTAATATTACGAAATTTTGGTTTAATTAAAATAGAATTGAAATTGAAATTTTTGCATCGAAGAAATTCTAATTTAGCGTTTCTCTATTGATTAAAAACAAATGCGCCACCCAGGTTTCGAACCCAGGCCATTCGGCTTGACAGTCGAGCGCTCTACCACAGAACCACCGATAGCTGCTTAGGTTCACTGAAATTAAGACACGCATCGTAAGCATAATAGGTAATAAAGTCTTTTTTATTAATGAATTTATGAAGGCCTAATCCGGTTTTTTTACGAATGAAATTTTAAAGGTTAAATCTTGTTTTAGCGCAGTCAGCCGAGATAAGAGGGTTAAAGGGTAGACCCTGTGGGTGGTCCACTTTGTTACTTTTTGTTATTTATTTACGGGTATTATTAACGACCTATATATAGTTGTGTTAATTCAAAGTTGATAATTTAAAGTTTATTGCTTTAAGAGCTGGCGGTTAGTCAAGTGGCTCTCTGTGCTTTGTTGATGGTAAGGTTTTTGCTTCTTGTAAATATATTTGGTGTGGATATTTGGATATCTACGATTTCTAACGCAGTCAATGATTTCCTGGGTGTGCGAGTCATTATATGATATTGGAAATTGGACGGCATTGGTCTTTTTCATGCGGTATGTGTCACAACGTCAACTGGAAGTCTACATGTACGAGTGTTGAAATAAAATGAGCGTTAAAGATGCGGCAAGTAATTCGTAAGCGAGAAAAATACAAATACCATCTGTAGATATTTCTTTCATTAAAATTTGCTTAGTATTATATTCAACTGATAAACATGTACTGCAAAAAGGGTTAAATTCAGTTGTGCATTGTTTTAGTAAGTCTAACTCGCTGTTGTAACTACTTAATTTATAATATTCTGAATAAATTAAACTCGATTGTTTCGACTCAATTATTTAAATTAAAATTAAAATTTTATACCGGGCAGGGTTTGAACCGAGAATACGTTTTTCGTAAATAACTCTGAATTGCGGAGATATCTTTGGGGGTCGTGTCGAGAAATTAATACCACTAGGGACCATTCTTCCGAGGAGAGGTATATTTTGGCTTGCCAACTTGTTTTACTGTATACAAGATTTTTAACCTTTATCTCAGCTAATAACAAGAAAAAGTATTTTTGAGGGTCTTCAAGTTAATTCAAAATTAAATCTTCAGCTAGCTGAATAAACATTTCTGGTTGAAAATTAGAAATGACTAGGCAAATTTAAAATTCCTGAACTTTCAAGAGATTTATATAAATTGGGAGCTTGATGATACAAAGATACACCAGTGTACTACTAATGGATGCCATCTTCGAAATTTTTTACTTTTTAGCTGGCTCATCTTTACTTGCGTAGCCAAGAAATGTTGTCTAGTTTGCTCAGTTCTTCATCAGATTTCAACTCAAAAGTAAATTCTTATTTTCCCACCTTGTCATTTGAGATGAGAGACAGCAGAAAGTATGACGGATAGAATCACTTATCCAACATATACTACCATTTGGAATAGTTTTTTCGTTGCCCATTTAAACTTTTTCTTGATTACCAGAACAAATTTCACCAAAAATTTACTTAAATATTCTTGGCATAAAATTTTTGAAGGGAACTTCGGGATAAGCGTGTGCTTCGTTATTGCTGATTCATTATTTTTAATGAAAAGTTGAATAATAATTATAAAAGATCTGCTACTACATTGATTAAACAATATTTATTTAAATAATTAACTCCATGTAGTAGCAGATCTTTTATAATTTTGACTAAGTTACAATTTTTAACCATGGAACAAAATTTTATTATTTATGATTAAGCGTATTTAGTTAGGAACGCTTAGAATTGCAAATCGCAGAAAACTCGAATACGGTGTCACGTTTTTTTTATTTATTTTTTGACTGCTAGGTGCTAGGGAACAATTTTCAACGATAAAGTTGTAGAACATACTTGAAAACCTACAAATAAAGTTTGTTCGATCACAAACGAATAATTTTTTCCATAGATAATGAGGTCAGCCAAATATCAAGTACGCCATAGCAGGCCTAAGGGTTGTTTTACAAAGCTTAGTTAAATTAATTGTTTTTGAGAATAACATGTCAATGTATGATAAGTTAACCACTTATTTGGTACAAACAAGTGAGAGAAAGATAAACAAGTACTTTCCAATCAACCTAAAAAAACATTTTTAATCGAAGTAACGAATTGGCGTTAGAATTTATAGCCCGGTGTACCGGTAAGATTTAAACCACACCACCGGAGTTCTATCATTATAATGCCCTACGTCAGCGTTCACAAGCCCGGACAGGTGACAAAATCCAAGATGGGCAGTAGAACCCTACTACTGATGGTCTAACCTTAGACGCAAGCCCCTCAACCCAGCAGAAGGTGAAACAATGGGACGACCAACCCCTCACTTCACACACAGCAGTGGGAACTCCAACCGACACCCTACCTACATAAGGAACGACAGGCACACAGCAGTCCGCATAACTCGGCACAACTGACACCGGAGATTCCGGTGGACTCCAAAAGACCGGGAAACGGGACCACTGCGCCTCATACAGAGACCCGCCGCCCCACAGCAGGCTACCCAATCCTCCGAGGGAGCCAGTTTGCCTGGACCCTCTCCGTTAGCTTGATCCGAAGCCCAGTTTCCAGCCCCAACCTGACCGAAATTGGAGGTGGAGATAGAACCATTTGATCAGAGCTAACATCTCCCAGTGCTTTGTAAAACAACCCTTTGGCCTGCTATGGTGTAATTGATATTTTGCTGACCTCATTATCTAAGGAAAAAATTGTTCGTTTGTGATCGAACAAACTTTATTTGTAGGTTTTCAAGTATGTTCTACAACTTTATCGTTGAAAATTGTTCCCGAGCACCTAGCGGTCAAAAAATAAATTTAAAAAAAAACGTGAAAACGGATTCGAGTTTTCTGCGATTTGCATTCAAAGCGTTCCTATACGCATACCCTGAAAATTTCAAAATTATATCTCAATAAGTTTTTGATCAAAAAGCCTGGTCAGAGCAAATCGGGCCTCCCTAAAGATATTTTTTTTAGATTAATATGTAGCATATACAAATCTGGAATTCAAATATATAACGTATATTAAGCAATAACTGTTATTTTTCAGAATTTTCAAATCTCGATAAATAATGTATAAAGGGTCGATAATTTAAAAATATATATTTTTCTTTGCAATTTTGTTTTATTTCCGATTAAAAAATATAATTATAAATTTACGTTTAACTTTACCTGTTTTATACTAAAAACCGATTAAGTTAGTGGAGAAAATGTAAGAAAGTTCTTTTACGGATGGCCCCTTAAACAAACCCCTCTCCTTCTCCGTCTTAAATCGATTTAGCATATAAAACAAGTTGGCCAGCCAAAATATACCTCTCCTCGGAAGAATTGTCCCTAGTGGTATTAATCTCTCAAGATCACCCTTAAAGATATCTCCGCAATTCAGAGTTATTTACTAAAAACCTGATCATGGTTCAATCCCGCACGGTATATAATTTAATTATAATTAAAATAATTGAGACGAAACAACCGAGTTTAATTTATTCAGAATTATAAAAGTAGTTACAACAGTGAGTTAGACGAACTAGAACAACGCACAATTGAATTTAACCCTATTTACAAAACCAGTTTATCAGTTAAATGAAATACGAAGCAAATTGTAATGAAAGAAATATCTACAGAGGGTATTTGTATTTTTCTCGCTTACGAAATAACAACACAAAAACCTTCTTTAAACCACTTCACACGAAAAAATGATAATTAAAAGCTAACAATACCGCCCAAAAGCTCAACACAATAAAAAAATTAAAATACAAAAACCCAATCGACCAAACTTTGGAGCCAAAACAACCAATAGAAAAATGTATAATAACAACCCAATCAATCAGACCAGAGCAGATCAAAAATAATTAATAGAAAAATATATAATAACAACCCAATCGATAAGGCTTCAGAGCCAGAATAGCAAATGAAAAAAAATATAATAATAACCCAATCGATCAGGCTTCAGAGCCAGAATAACAAATAGAAAAATAAATAATAACAACCCAAACGATCAGGCTTCAGAGCCAGAATAACAAATAGAAAAATTAATAATAACAACCTAATAGATCGGGCTTCAGAGAATCAATCCAAACACCAACACCAATAAAAAAATTAATGGCAAAAAACTAAACACACCTTACCTTTGACAAAGCACAGAACAGGCACTTAACTTAATTTTAAATATTAAACGCCAAACCAACACCACCGCAATAATACAACAATATCACAAATTTTAAGAATAAGCATTAATAAATTACGAACTTTCGACCTAGTTATAATCAAACCGCAGAAGTTGGAAAATACGACGTATACACTTTGAAGGTTCCATCAAAAATGATTCTTTCCGAAAACGTAAATGTTCTCAAAACATTAATAGACAAAAAATAAGTGACAAAAAGGTTCCTCCAAAAAAAATTAACCATTTCGCGGTAGAAGTAAATAATTTTAAAAGAATAAAAGATAAAAAATATACAACAGCAAAAATAAAACGTCAAATAATAGAAGAAAAAAATCTTTAACTCCATTCATTAAAAAAACACTAAACAAAAGTACCAAATGGAAATTAAGCAACTTATTATATTAAACAAAAAATTCAAGACTTTATTAACTATTATGCTTACGATGAGTGTCATATTTGAAGTATAGCTAAGGAGTTATCGTTGGTTCTGTGGTAGAGCGCTCAACTGCCTAACTGAACGGCCCGTTTTCAAAACCTGGGTGGCACTTTTGTTTTTAATCAACAGAGAAGACGCTACATTAAAATATCTTCGATGCAAAAATTTAAATCGCACACGAAATTTCATTCTATACAGGGTGTCTCAATTTGCTCGATCAGGCTATTTTTCTCAAAATGTATTTATGCTAGGGTTCTGAAATTATCAGGGTTTATTTGTTAGGTATGGATGGCTTTGGTTACTAAATTTCAGAAAAATCCAACGATTTTGTGCCGTTTTGGAAAATTTATTTTTTCACCGGTAGGTGTCAAGCAAAATGTTTCAATAGAAAGGTTGTAGGGCATAGTCGAAAGTGTAAAAATAATTTTGGTTCGGTTGAAAAAGACCTATTTTTCACTGAGTTTGGAAGTCGGGGGAAAACAAGTCGTACTAGCAGGCAATAGCCTTTAACGAATTGTAGGTAACATGCATTTCAGTTATAAGATTTCGAAAAATAAACAAATAATAATAAGCCCAAGTGACAAATGTTTTTTAATGACTTCTACAAAATGTTTTAAAAAATGCCACCTTCTGATGCAATGCACAAATATGCACGATGTTGCATATTGCGAAATGCTCCCCGAACCATTTCTGGAGTCACCCGGCGACATGCTTCGATGATTCTTTGTCGTAAATCTTCAACGCTCGTCACAAATGTTTGGTATGCGTAGTCCTTTACGAATCCCCAAAGAAAAAAGTCGGATGGTGTTAGATCAGGGGATCTTGCAGGCCAACGAACAGGACCAGTTCTTCCGATCCATCTTCCAGGAAACTCGTCGTTTAGATATGCAACCACGTCACGATATTGGTGAGGTGGCGCCCTATCTTGCTGGAACCAGATGCGTCTGTACTCGGTAAGAGGAATGTCGTCCAACACGCTGGATATTTCATTTTGAAGGAACTCCAATTAGTTTTGACCGTTCAGACGATTTGGCAGGAAGAACCGGCCAATTATTCTGTCACCTAACAGACCAGCCCACACATTTAAGCGAAACTGCACTTGGTGGCGGTGAGGAAATCCCCAGTGTGGATTCTCGTATTCCCACATATGTTGGTTTTGACGGTTGAAAGGCCCATCTCTTCAGAATGAACATTCGTCAGACATCAGTAGTTGATCGTAAAATCCTGGTGTGCGTCAGCCATGAGGCAAAACCAATTGCAGAAGTCGAGTCGGCGCTGTCTATCACCGTCATCCAGTCCTTGGTGAAGTGTCGCACGATAAGGATGAAAATGGTGTCTTTTGAGTGTTCTCCAAACGTAGTTTCGATCCATCCCTAAGTCAAAGCTGGCAGTCCTGACGCTCGCTCGAGGATAGGCGACGAAGTAGGCTAGTATGGTGTTTTCCATGTCGATGTCCTGGAGACCACGACCACGAAACTTTGGATTGATATTACCCCAGTTGTCGAAGTCGCGGACCACTCTAAGAACCGTCGTATGACTTGGTCTGCAATTGGGAAATCTTCGTCTAAATAACTGACTTACTAGAGTAGCATTACGACGACCTTCTCCGTAAAATAATTCTAGCATATGAGCGCGCTGATCTCGAGTGTAAAGAGGCATACTGGACAACAATCGGCCAGGCTGATATAATGTTTTAGCCAGTGGCGTCACCAGGATTTCAAAACTGGTGGCGCTTAAGCCATTAGCACTGATCAGGGGCGTCCTATAGTGAGTGATATGGGGGAGGGGGGGAGCTCCCAAAAAGGTTTTTAAAGTTGAAATATTGAGGCCGACTATGAAAAATTAAATTTTTGATGCCCATTTTTAAGTTCGAAGAAACTTTTCGACAAGTGAATTGGAAAAATTGGGAATTTTAGGTGGCGCTTCAGAAATTTGACAGGTGGCTCAAGCGCCGCCTAAAACACCCTAGCGACGCCACTGGACTTTTAGCTTTGAAATGTAAACGCTTTAAATACTACTCGGACAATTGATATTTCACGTTAAAAAACAAAAAAAAAATAAGCGTAATTTTTGGTCTACAAATCTTTGTTTGATGATCTTACTCGTAACCACGTCGAAATGGAAGACGCGGTCTTTGTCTACTTTGTCTAATTAGGTGTTGAACGTAATAATTTTCTTTAACAATAACTTTTTTTCCCCGACTTCCAAACTCACTGAAAAATAGGTCTTTTTCAACCGAACCAAAATTATTTTTACATTTTCGACTATGTCCTACAACATTTCCATTGAAACATTTTGCGTGACACCTACCGGTGAAAAAATACATTTTCCAAAACGGCACAAAATCGTTCGATTTTTCTGAAATTTAATAACCAAAGCCTTCCATACCTAACAAATAAACCCTGAAAATTTCAGAACCCTAGCATAAATATATTTTGAGAAAAATAGCCTGATCGAGCAAATTGAGACACCCTGTATAAATAAACACCGAAATTTAATTCTGTATTAATTAGTAATATACACTTCCGATAAATCTGAAAGTCTAATTTCCGACGAAGCGTAATAAGGATCGGTGGTTCTGTGGTAGAACGTCCGCCTGTCACACAGAAGGTTTTGGGTTCAAATCCCGCTCGATACGATCGCAAATTGACACTTAGACAAATATCGTGAACAATTGGTGGAAACCCTGCCATTGGATGTTGAGAGGTTGCTATAACACTTAGCACTCGATCCGTCCCAAAAGAATAAGGAGAAGTTGGTGAAAAAACACAAACACAACAAACACAACCGTCATAACACAAACTCAATATTCCCACTCAATACATAAACATTACAAAAAATATCTAAACAAACTGAGTTAAAACTCCCGCGACAGTGAGCGTTAACGAAAAGCAACAACCAAACCCAACCGCAAATTTATCCGTAAACGATCACCGTCACACGGTGGTTTTGCCAATCTTTCGACTTCGTTCCCTAATTCCAAGCAATTGCGAACGCGGATTTCGAGAAACTGCGTACGCAATGATTAACCTTTGCCCCGAAAATGCGAACGCGTTCGCAGGCCAGACAGACTTTGTCCCCTCGGAGAGGTAAAAATGTATGTATACAGATTTTCATGCTTTTATCACAAAACGCATGATTTTTTCAATTTGCGAACTGACTATCTCCGTAAAATTTTCTGGTGGCGCATCCCGCTGCCTTCAAACCGGATTACGGAGCACGAAGCGTTCACCGCCTCGGAAAGGGGGATGAAAAATGAAGGGAGACTGCGATTTTGTGGCCGAAATTCGCGGATTTTCTCCGCTTGGTGGTGTTTTGGCGTGGACAATTCATAAAATGCGGAATAGCGTTACCTCTCCAGTCCATGTGTAAATGGTCTTAAATATAGTCTTAGTCGATAATTCAAAATAACGGTAAAAAACGCCGCCGATCAGTTTAGAAAATTCTTTTCGGCGGCGTATTCGTCGGCCATTTTTGGTATGGAGATACAGGCCGGAAGGCAGGCAAAGCTGCCAGATTTCGATAGACCGAAAACGGCCAACTCTCTCAAATGTTTTCGTTTTCAAAACGAAAATTTTGCGGCGTAACTATCGACTAAGACTATTGGCACAGTATATTTTTGAGAGTTATAAAATTTTTATTTTTAATTTTTTGTTTCTATATATATCTCCGTATATACAGGGTGTTTAGAGAAGTCTGGAACAAATTTACATGAGTGAAAATGGTCTGAAGAAACGTTTTCCTAAATTGAACCGTATCCGAGTAATTGGCCGTCAAAAATCGGCTCCAGAACGTAGAAAAACGCAAATTTGCAGTTTCTATTATTCCTTCGACCCGATCGTTACCTGTTACTAAGCATTTGGTTTTTTATCGAAAAAGGTAAAAAAAGAACACTAGTATCAGAAGTTTAAAAATAAATCAATATCAAAGGAGCTGATACTTCATGGATGTTTAAAATATATTTATTAAAATTTTCGGGAGCTTTCAGGAGGCCCAGCTGTTTGCCACAAGGGGATTTTAGGCCGTTATTGCCGCCAAGTATTTTCTTTCCTATAACGCATAGCTCGCGAAGGGGCTAGTAACGCAGAACAAACCCTCTACATATTTTCTATCTCTATGGAATTTGTCCCCTATTTTTGTTAATCAGAATTTCATTCCCTTCGCCTAATTTGCCATCCCCCTTATTACAACTATAGTTAGTGCATGCCAAGGTACCGCAGTCATGTCGTGGATTTATCATTTATAGGCCCATAATAACTATGAACTGAAATAATTTCGCCATTAGAAAGCCGATAAAATAAAAGCTAAAAACACCTCTCAGAGATCAATGTTCAAAATATGACAACTGAAGAGCACGATGGTTAAGTTAATGGAAGACGTTTTATCAAAAATCTAGGCTTAATCGCGCGCGGGTATTATAAGATAAAGGGCAACAAAAGCGGAAATGGAGAAAACAATATGGCAGCTGTGAGCAACAAACACAGCACCCCACATAAGGAGAACGCAACCCGCCAAAAATCGTGCATTTTCTTGCGTACAATTTTCATTGGTTAGACGCTTTAGCTCCTGCAACCGTCGGAAGGGGAAAATTCGGAAATTGTCTTTCTCCCGCCCGTAAAACGTTCAGCGTAAAGGCTCGTCCAATGAAATTTGTACACAACACTGAGTGTTTAAAGGCTAGCTGTGTTCTCCTTGTGTTTGTTGCTCCTAGGTGGTAGCATCCGCTGAAACTGCACCGTGTTTGGTCATAAGCACGCCAACGGCACAGGTGGACTCCAGTGGAGTAAATAGTGCCCCCGCGGGGGGGGGGGCAAGAACTAGGGGGCCCCCAAACGTCTATGATTAAAATTCGTGCTATTTAAAAGGGCCCCCGAGTCGTTATTCGCGGGGGGGCGGGGTTCCCAGTTACGCCACTGGTTGACTCCCTTTGACTGTGTTTGGGTGGCGTGCGTCGAAGATTTAACTGTCAGCAGGAAGGTTCTCCCGTGATTTTTGGTCACGAGTCCGGGCTGTGAACGCTTGCGCAGGGCATTATGTTGAGACTATTCGTGATGTAGGATAATATGATATCCCATGTGCAGTGGTGTATTAGCTCCTGCTCTTTCTCTCGACGCTACTTTTGTTACTTTTTAACACTTACATTGCAATATTAATAACATTAATGCGTATCTTACAAATATTTTACTTTTATACTATTTGTATTTTATTTTAGCAACCCGTATCTGCCGTGTGACGAAATTCCAGATATCGACTTTGCTCACTGGAAGGACACCCCCAGAACATGATGAGGTTACAACTAAAAACACGCAAAAAGTTGTTAAATATTAAAAAAATAAATAAACTAGAAAATTACTGTCAGCCAGTTTTGCTTTATTAGTAAAACAATAGGTACTTACAGGTCCAAAGCATCGTTTTAAAAATTTCGGCCGCATTTCATATAGTTCCTCGCCTTCCGTAAAGTGACCCAGCCATAACGTTTCGCGTCCCAAATCAGATGATTATGAGACCCACCTTCAAAATGTACACAATTTTGTTGCCGTTTAAAGTTGCACGTGCCAGTGGCCGTGCACAGGGGCACGCGAGTCGTTGTTGTCGGTGGGAGAAAATTGCCGGGAGGGGAGCGACAAAGCCTCCCCCTTTCATAGGGTAAGGGGAAGACAAAAATGAAGATAAAATTGACCACGTTTAGGCATAAAATAATCATTTTAAAATAAATGATGAAATGATGGATGTATTCATTTCAACCATGAATGCCCCTCCAATCCCAGCGACTGAAGTTAGACTAGCTAATGCAGTTCGATATTCATTGTTGAAAGGTATACATTCGTGGTTTAGGGTCAGTTATGGCCCATGAGGTAGAATAAATAGATATCCAAATTTGCCTTCCAGGACCTACCGTTTCGCGGGACAGTATTTGTTCAGTTGGAGAGTTAGGCCTAGTAAATGAACTTAATCGAACCGTGTTGGCGCCATCTATGGTGTTATTGGAAAACTAAACCATAATATATTTTGATAAAGTTTCTGCTTATAGAAACAGATGGCGCCAACACAATTGGATTAAGTTGAAACTTGAGCCTAAGTCTCCTACTCATATAAAACGTGTCCCGCGAATCCCAGATTTGTTTGGACCTCTATTTATTCTCCCTCACACATCGCCATCTATCTATCGTTGGAGGTGCATGAAAACCTCGAAGCTTAGTAGAGGGGAAATTATAAGCATGGCCAACTTTGATTAATGATTAACCGCTACTCGCACTAGAAGGCCCCCCAGCTCTATGTTAACGAGCGTATGAGGAAAAGCCGATTTACGCGGGAATATTCGGCTTGGCGCGCTGAAAACCGGGACAACCCTTTTAATGTTATCCTACTGGGAAAACTTTTCGAAAGAGTCCCACTTTTAAGAACCTTTTCCGTTATCTTTGCGATTTTTGTCAACGCTGAGATTTTAATATGATTTGAAGTACTATATTGGCTTTATTCTAAGCCTATATGTTTGTAATTTTCCGATCTTAAAAAATCAACCAAAATTTCAAGGCGAGGAATTGACTCCGTATCGAAAATAAGCCTCGGCGTCATCTTGCGCGGCGCGAGATTTAAAAATGTAAAACTAAGAACACTAAATAAAATATCTGTCAATTCATTTTTTGTTATATTTTTTACTTTAGTTATTATGTTATTACTTTAATTATTACGTTTTATTATTATTGAACTGTTCAAAACAGTATTTAAAAGGGTTGGCTCAAAAATACCTTTATTAACTATTATCAAAAGTCTGATAAAACTTCGTACAAAAAGTCTCTAACTAGGGCTAAGCTGCACAACTTCACGTGTTATTTCTTGAGCAGACGATGCTTTTTAAATTTCTCATTCAAAATAAGCCAATAGGTTAACAGAATAGCTGTGACGTAATTAAAGTAGTACCTAGATCGAATTCTAGTTCCTTATTGATCATTCAAACCTAGTTCAAACACTGTCGAAGGAAAATATTATTTCGAGAACTCGGAAACGTTAAATGTTTAAGATTGAAATATAAAAGTAATTTTAGGCCTTTACACAACATTTATTGATGTCAGGTAAATAATTTTAATTTGAAACTTTTTATAAAATTGTTTTATATTAAACCATAGGCCTTTCTTTATAGATGTTTAAGCTTTAAGCCTTGGCCATGCCTCCCCGCAAAACTAAACGACCCTCAACCTCACTTCTTGAAAAGTAACTTTTTCGTTGTTAGTCATTTTATCTGCACAACAAACATTTTAAAATAGTGATTATGATTATATATAATTCCTGTTCAAGAAAAATAAATTTACTTACAAGTGTATTGACAGGGCCGTGCTTCGAGGTCTCGCGGCCCCGGACGAAATGCATTGGCGAAACTGACAGCGGCACTCCGGTATATATATCCCTACGGTCAAATTTTAGAGGCCCTGTTCGCCCCCCCCCCCCCCCCCCACTAAGCACGGCCCTGTGTATTGAGGATAAATTACGCGTGGTGTTAAGCCACGTTCTGAACTCAACCAAAACAAACTAGCAGACGATAGTTTACACAAATCGCTGGCGAGTCACATGCCCAATTCTAGCCAACAACCGTATCCATTTTCAAACATTTTCATTTTCGAAATAAAATTCCATTATGTGGTTAGCTTTATTTACCTCATTTCCTTATTGTTTTATTACATTAGTCTTAATATTATACCATATGCAACATAATTACTCCTAAGTATGCCACTGTACCTTTATTCCATTCAAAAATCTTCACTAACGGTTTGTTTCACCACGAACCAGTAAAAAGGTGGACTACGTTAGCTTTTAACCTTTTTATTCATCCTAGTAATTTTGGGAGTCAAACTATTGGCAACTAAACATATTTATTTAAGCCAATTAAAAACCTCTAAATTGAGAAGGAATTTTTGCATCGGAATTTTAGTCAGCCCAATCATGACCCAATGTAGCTTTAATGCTTTATTGAAATTTATACACTCGCTCGGTTTGTGCGGATGAAGTTAAATAATGAGAAGTTTAGAAAAAGAAATGGTTGGGGAAAATGACCAATACGGTTCGGTTCAGAGATCACTTTCCGAAAATGAAACAAGTCGTCGAAGTGGGATATTCCACCAGCGTTTTTAAAACCCATACCAAGCCTAGAAGAGTTAGGCCTAGGCTCAAAAGAATCTGCAAAGACTCCAACCTTGTAGATGCCCCAAAAAAGCTCAACCTGAATTTTGACTATTTTTTCAATAAACCTGCTTCTTTTATTTGACAATGCAAATTTATTTTATAACCTGAGTCTCCGAAAACTATATTAATTGCATTAACAGCACTTGACAGTATATTGTAGTTCATTTTAGCTCCTAAGCCTTGGTTGTACAAACCGGTTTGTTTACTAAAATAATGGCCGTCGGTTTATCAGAAGTAGAGCTAATTGAGCGACGGCATAATCGGCATTTGAGAATCGATGACGTCAAATATGACATCAAATATGACGTGAAATATTACGTAGGGTACGGATGACGCAATATCTTCGAAACAAACCGATAGTGAAGAAATAGAGCTTATGGCATACTTATTCAATCGCTTTAAATCGCGATTTAATAATTTAAATCACGATTTAATCAATATATTCGGTCAAATCGAGATTGTATAATTAAAATCAAAACTAAAGTACGATAATTTAATATTAATTATTAATATTGATGGTTCTATCGCAATTGTGTTTGATTCTCGTTCTAATTTCTAACCGCGATAGTAGGGTGA
Source organism: Leiobunum rupestre (assembly GCF_980474605.1). Taxonomy (NCBI): domain Eukaryota; kingdom Metazoa; phylum Arthropoda; class Arachnida; order Opiliones; family Sclerosomatidae; genus Leiobunum; species Leiobunum rupestre. The sequence goes on from NC_143385.1 coordinate 76,593,722, forward strand.
AAGTGCCGATTCTGAAACATACAGCCAAAATCTACCTTCTTGTTGTACAGTCAAAGGCCACCACATTTGTTGTACACCACCTGTATGAAGCGCGTACGTTTCTACGTTCATACCCGCGGAAAAAATACTGATTGACAACCCCCAATTTTCATTGGGCGTGAAAGGTTTATGCATAGTAGCAGTGTTTATTTGTATTAATGGTTGACGGTCGACTATTTCACGGAGAAGAAGGGCTATAATCCTCATTGACAGACCCCGCTTTTTCACCACCTGCATGAAGCGCGTACGTTTCTCCGATACTTTTGTACACGTTATACCGTACGAAGACCGTGTAAATTACGAATTAAGAAATAAACAACATTTCATAATGTTAATTAAATTTAAATTTGAACCACTGATTTCCCCTGTAATATTAAAGTGGCGAATGGGGTGTAGAACGCGTAAAGGCTGATGGTGTACAATGTGATATATATATAAATAGCCGAACACAGAGAAAAAATAAATAATTCTAACTTAAAGTAGTTACCAACAAGTATCAAGGAACAAACATTAAGGAACCAGCAGGAACTATGTAAGTATGTTTAATATTTTCTGGACAGAAATTAAAGTATTATTCTAAAAGGCCGAAATTAAAGTCTTATTCTTAAAGACAGAAACTTTTCGTCTTATTCTAAAAATAATTTTGTTTAGGGACAAAAAATCCGTCATCATCGATTTGGAGTTTAGGGTCGGCCCTGCGAGGGTAGATGGTACCCACAATATAGTGAAGAAGTTAGCTGCTACTTCGGCCACTGCATCTTCGCGCGTGACTTCATGGGTGTTTACCCCACCGCACGGAGAAAGTGAGCTTTCATTCCGTACATTCACGGTCTTCCCTGGGACTATGGATTCACGCCGTACAAAAGTTGGAGGATTGTATCACGTTGGCCGTGCAGGGGTACGATTGAATTTTCTGTAAAGGCCAAGAAAAATGTTTTTTTCTCTTGGAATTGATACACCGCGAGGTGATAGATGTAAACGGAGTGGGTTGTCCGAAAGCTGAAGAGTTGGACAGAAGTGAAGAGGGACCCATGTTCTCGTACTTATATGATCATAAAACTATACATTTAAATAAGAAATATTCTTGCGCTTTGTAGAAAAGTGTTATTTTCTCAGACTGGGTCTATAAGCACCAAGACCATGTAAATAACCATTTGTCTGAATAAAACACACTGTTAAACGAAAGATTTATTTTTTTTGGTACTTCATACAACACAAAATTAAATTGAGGAAAAAAATTAAATTCGAGATGCCACACTAAATTTTTCTACAATTTCTTTTACAATAATTATATTTAAATAATTAAATATTTTTTCCCAATCTGACATAAACAGTTCAGTACCTCCCGGTAAAATGTCGCCGATTCGCAGCCTAAAATCCCTCCTCCAGATAATATAAAATGCGTATAGGGCGGCTTGTATTCTATTAAAAAAAATTAATTAAAGGGTAAACTGATGTTAATAAACACAATAATTCTTACGCAAACCTATCTGAATTTAGATTTGAACAATCATCCAGTATTTCAATGTTCCCATCACTATTTCTAGTACACCTAAATAGGTAATTCGTAAGAATAAGGAAATTACAGGAAATGATTAATACATTATATTCAATAATATTAAAGCCCATATACCTCGGATACATTTTGCATGCAATTACATCTTCTATCTGATTTAAAATGTAATCAAAATCATCACCGAATTATTCTTCGACGTATGGTGAAAAAAAAACACGCGGATAGAACTGATCAGGCTAAATTATGGATAGATGGTAATGGTGGCGGAGTGGTTAGCACTTTCGCCTCGCAGCAAGAGGAGCCGGGTTCGATCCCAACTTGTGGCACTGGGTGAAAACTCGGAACAACTCCTTCCGCGTTGAGTTTGCAAGTTTTCTCCCCACTGGTTTAAGGGGTTTTCCCTCGAGTTCTTCGGTTTCCCCTTCCATTAAAACTTGTCTAGGTTAACGGTAATAGTTAGTGTAGGGAGCTGTTGGCTCGATCTCGTGGCATGCAGGGCTTGCCACCACCCTCCTACGCATTGTAACCCGGCCACCTGATTTAAGGGCTTCAAAAGTCGCATGATGACTTAGGCCTAAGGTGGTGCCTTGGGTATTAGCCTAGCTGATTATTATTATTATTATTATTATTTATTATTATTAATACAAACGTGGGATAAAAAAAATTGAAATTTCTTACATAAATCCGTTGACATTGAAAAAAATCGGGGGATTATTTCCTCTAAAACCGATAATGAAGATCCACCATCGTCCCTAAGCATGAAAAAAAAACAAATTGGTTAAATCGCCGTAACATAGAGAGATAGAGAGTGAGAGATATATAAATAAATATACTCACAAGTCGCTTTGACCACTTAAGGGTAGAGTTTCTTGTGAATCAATAGACTCTGGGATTGACATATCGTCGCCTTCCGATTCCGATACGATATTTTCCTCTTCAGAAGAAGAAGGGAGCTCATCAAATATCTCAGAATAAATTGGGATTAAATGAGGGAGTATGTAGTACATTTGTATTTATACCTTTGGTTCAAACTATGAATGGGTTTTTACATAGTAAGAAAATATTAAGCAACCCCATGATTTTCCAACTGACAAAGATAAATATAGAAACTTTCACGCTAAATCAGTGAGAAATCTACTGTATTTGTAAATACCCAGAAATCGTATTTGTAGATCCCCAGAAATCACTCCGAAATCAGATGTTCCATTAGTGGCGATTTAGCTAGAGCATATCGAATTTAAGAAAGCGAAAACTACTGAATTTGTAAGATTGTCCCTGTCCCCGGGGAATTACCCGAAAATTGAATGTTCCATTAGTTAAAAAAAAGCGCTAATACCGTTCCGCTGGCAATCATATACAGGGTGTTTTTCCATAAATTTCAATTTGGGCGCTTGAATGTTTGGATTGGTCTTGTTGGAAACCGGTTAATTGGTCCAGTATTCTTACCGCAAAATCTAAATGGCCAGAGTTATTTAGCTTTCTTGAGAAATGAGCTAGAACAACAATTTGACGAACTGCCCTTGGCGCAACGAGCAAGACTGTGGTTTCAGCAAGATGGTGCCCCAACTCATTACCACAGAGCCGTGAAAGATTACCTAAACAACGAATTTCCACAACGATGGATAGGGAGAAACGGTCCCGTACACTGGCCAGCAAGGTCGCCCGATCTGACTCCGTTGGATTTCTTTCTATTGGGCTTCGTCAAGGACAAGGTGTGCGCCACTCCGGTTGAGACCCTTGAAAAGCTGCGTCAACGAATTGTAAGCGCTTGCCGGGAAGTAACCCCGGAAATGATTCGAGCCGCCTTCGACAATATGATTGTTCGCGCCCAAGCCTGCATCGCAGCCGAAGGTGGTATTTTCGAAACGTATTTATAAATTTTGTTTGTAAGTAGATAAATAAATGTCTCTTTGTTTTTTCAACTTGTCACTTTTTAAGGCTATTTGTACGTTTTCGGTGACGCTCTACAATTTTCTCATTGACATTTTTCTTATAGCACTTGGCGGTTAAAATTTAAATTTTCAAAAAACGTCCAAATATTTTTCGATTTAGATTCAATTTTGGTAGAAAGTGTACCCCGGCACGTATAACGTACAGTACAAATTTCAACTTTCTAGAAAGCATAGTTTTTGAAAAAAATCACTTTTTCGAAAATAAAAAACACCCTGTATACAATGGCAATCAAAGATTGCTTCACATTGTGTTAGAGTCACGTTATTGAAAAATACATAGGTGGTGATGGTTAGTGGCCGTTAAAAGGAAAGCTGACTACCGACCTTTTGTATTACACCACACACACGCTGTATGCGTCATTTACATCTGATATGGAAAGGGATGTCAGTAAAAAAAGCCTATGTAAGACCCCTTAAGGACGCATTAGACTTCACGATGTTTGCTTGTAGAACGTGTTTGAAACAATTCACCGAAAAACGTAGTCATACCACAACGTACGCAACCTGAGTTTTCTCCAAGTGGAGCGATCCCTGGTACCCGTCCCGCAGCCAGGATCGTCTCATCGGATTTTCCCTCGAAAGAGGACTGCCTCCCCAGACTCATCTATTCCAAAAAGTGTTAGATATGAAAATGGTAAGTTTATATACATGTATTCATTTTGAGCAGATATTTAAAGTATGAAAAATGTATAATTTTTATAGATTACCATGCCGACATTTCACTCAACGGACTTATCGACAGGGTGGTTGTAAGTGGAAATAACAAAGAGTCCGTTATGGAGGCTTCTTACAACTTATTTTTAAGTGACATATTTACCGATCAAGAACAGAGCGCTGACCCGTTTAGCGAACTTTTGCTTACGCAAGATGGGGACGGTCAAATGGGGGAATATATGTACAACTTGTCTCAGAAGCAAACTCCACTCATTGAAATTACAAACATTGAATATGACCGAGCGATTGACGCTCTTGGAGTCATGTTTCTTAACACCCACAAAGACGATGCACCTATATCTAACGATAACGAGGGGGGTGGGTTAAACGGGACCATGGACGAGCATGAAAATTGTGTCGCTGCCGGGTTTAATAATGACGAATTGTTGTCTGATGATGACGAGGGGATGGTTGAATTTATGTAGGCCCAAGAAGTTGATGGTGCAATAGACCCATTAAATGATCTGTTGAATACTCAGGTAGAAGACCAACATCTTGGGGAACATTTTGAAAATCAGCACGTTGTCGTCGCCCCTGCAGTCAAACATGAAAATTGTGTCGCTGCCGGATTAAATAGTGACGATTTGTTGTCCGATGATGACGAGGGGATGGCTGAATTTATGTAGGCCCAAGAAGGTGGTGGTGCAAAAGACCCATTAAATGATCTGTTGAATACCCAGGAAGAAGACCATAATCTTGGGCAACTTCTTGAAAATCATCCCGCCGCCGTCGTACATGCAGTCGAACAACCAGATGGCGCCCCTGTACCCCGACAGGATTTTTTCGCGAGTAGGCACTGCGTGATTAAGAGGCCCTCATAAAAAACTCCTTTGTAATTTTTGTTGTTCTTTAACTAGCCAAATTGTATATAATTATTTAAAAATTTTATTATTATTAAATCAATAAATTTTTTTATTATTATTAAATTAATAAAAATTTTATTATTATTAAATTAATAAAAATGTTATCATTATTAAATTAATAAAAATGTTATCATTATTAAATTAATAAAAATGTTATTATTATTAAATTAATAAAAAATTTATCATTATTAAATTAATAAAAATGTTATTATTATTAAATTAATAACAGTTTTATTATTATTAAATTAATAAATTTTTTATTATTAAGTATATTATTTACAAATAAATATTACCAACTTTACTTTTAATCGAAGAATTCCACCCTACGATTACCTCTTTACCCAAATTCATCAACTACTTATTTAGGCTTGTCTCCCCCATTGTTAAGGGGGAAGACTACAGTGGCCATTGTCTAGTTTCGCGCTATTTCAAGCTGAACTGTTTTATTGTTGTGTTTTAACTTATTAAATTAATAATGATGTGTAAATAAATATCTAATATTGCAATAAAGTGTTCCCCGGAAGTGCTAAATCTTGTTGGGCACATAAAATAATCACTTCCCCGTGTGTAGATAGGACCTCTCTGTTTCTAATAACGTCTAGTCTATGGTGGTCGTTAACCTGGCAAACTATTGATCCACGGGATTTGGATTCCATGTAGTCTAAGTACATTTTGTAGGCTAGTTGGTGAGAAGATTTGTTGGAAGTGAAGTGTTCTTCGAATTGTGTAACCATGTTTTTCCAATCCGAAAATATCTTTAGAAATGCAGTGTTTCTACTGCCTAAAAAATGACGGCAACAAAAACAATACACTGCATCCTTTGCAACTGAATATTCAATCATTTGATATTTGTCATACCAAGAAGAATTGAAACCTCGATTTTTACCGCCAATTAATCTTTTAGGAAAAGGATTTAGTTTAGGCTGAACTGGAAGTCAATCTTTATCTAGACTAATATCCAAGTTATTCAACGCGTGTAAGCCCATTTATTTTGAATTGGACACGTTGTTTGATGTATTTTTGCATGGTTAGAGTTGGGGTTTGCAATTACTTCTGCAATTTCTCTTTCATGAGTCAGTTCCATTTCCATATCACTACTGACGTTTGGAAGAACTTCAGCAGTATTACTAAAACAGTGACTGTTATCAGTCTCCAAGGATTCTAAACCCTTTCCCAATTCTTTGACTAGGTTTTTCTCAGAACTATAGTTATGGCTTTGCGCCGACGATTTCAAAAAACGTGCCATTGCACCTTTCTGATTACGAACGAAACTATCTTCCCTTTTCCATTTTTCTTATTTTTGGAACCCAGATAAAAATTTTCTGGTACTCATATTTGAAAATGCTACTATTATATACTAATAGCGAAATAACCTTAAAAAGGTTTATGAAAATAAAGCTTAGTTAAAGCTATGTAGTCTTCAAACAGACTTTTTAATAATACCAGCTATATCAAAGCCCTGAAAAATGCGGTTTGAATATTTTTCTAGAATAGCTAATTAGCCTTGAAAAAGGCTTTTTGAATAATTTAGCTAGAATAGCTAATTAGCCTTGAAAAAGGCTTTTTGAATAATTTAGCTAGAACAGCTAATTAGCCTTGAAAAGGACTTTTTGAATAATTTAGCTAGAGTAGCTAATTAGCCTTGAAAAAGGCTGTTTAAAAATTAGCTTAAAACAGCTAAATAGCCTTTAAAAAGGCTGTATTGGCAAAGTTAGTCTCGGAAGAGACTTAGAAAAAATTTGACTGGGAGAGAATCGAAATTGAGAACTACCTGTTTGTTCAGGAGCAGAAAAAGAAATGAAGAAACGCGCGTTATCTGGGACAAGTCCGACCACCGAAGGTCTAGGTCCTTTCTCTACGATCAGTGGTCACTGATATCACGTGATTTCGCAAATGGGACAAGGAGTAAAAAAGAAAAAACCCTAATCCCCAGGACGCTCTCTATTCAAAGTAGTGACTGGTACGATGCTTTACGCTTCGACTTCAGCTCCGCTGGGATTTCCCTTCGTTTAAGCGTTGCAACGGTTTAAGTCGTATTAAAGAAATCCAGTTTCTCACTTTATGCCCCCTTTTGTAGAATTCCTATAAACTAAGCTTATGTTTATTGTGTTGGTTGGATCTAAGTTTTCACTGAGGCGAACAGGTGGTTTTTTTTGCTGCTTTCCTTGCACGACGGACTTCCCCGTCCCGGGCCAGTCTTTTGTCATATACTCTATATCAATGTTAACAGAGTACACTACCAAAAGCAGAAACCACAGAGTTCGCTGCCTTTGTTTGTGTACTCAAGTAATATTGATTTCGAGTATAGGTGGTTCAAAAGGGAACGTTTCGTTAGGGCCATTTAGGACTCTTGGAAATTGGAATTGAATGGGAGTTCTTTTTTTAGGGGGCTAGATGACCAATTTTTAAAAATAAATAAAATTTAAAAATCAGATTTGGAGGCCCCAGAGGCAATTTTTTTAAACTTTTAGAGGCCCCTTAAATAGGCCTAAAATTTTTGAACATAGGCACGTGCCTACTTGTGCCTACTGCTGGCGGGGGCACTGACCCTGTGGTTGTACAACCAGTCTCCGATCTTCAAGTCGAACCTCACGCTAACCCACCCGTTATCCTACCCGTTGACCCACCCGTTGCCCCACAAGTTGATCAACCAGCAGTCAATCAAATTGAGGAAATTCAAGCGCTGGGTGACGCGATTTTTTTCGGCACGCATAACGGCTCCTTAAGGTGTTACCGATCTTGTGTTGTTCATTCCATTGTGATGTCATAAAGTCGCAGTATCCTGAGAAGGCCACACTACTTTTCACCGATACTGGTATGTAACCAAATACTTTTATGTATTATAGCCTCATACTAACGTGTTTTAATATTTACAGTCAGTCTTACATATCAAATCGAAACACCTGATATGTATGAAGATTTCGCGCAAATGAAGGACATGTTTGATTTTTCAGGATATCCCGAAAACCATGCATTCTACGACGAATCTAACAAAAAGCGATTGGTAAATTCAAAGATGAGCTTAACGGGATTCCCATTGAAGAATTTTGCGGATTTCGTCCGAAAATGTACTCTATCCTTTCCGTGAAGGGTGAAAAGAAAACACGCAAGGGTGTGTGCAAACGCGTGGTTCAGAAGCGCGCCCGGCACGCGGAGTACCGCGAGTGTCTGCTTAACCGCAAACTCACAGTTGCCGATATGAAAAGAATTGTCAGCCACTAACACATAGTGACAACTGTGCGGCAAAACAAATTGTTTTTAAATCCTTGCGACGATAAACGATATATTTTAGACGACGCGATTTCAACCCTTGCTCATGGACATTACAAAACCAAATAAAATACATTTTTATGTCACATTTATTGAGTATTTCTTATACATAAATTCAGATATCATACAATCGTTTACATTTTTGTTTACAGAAAATCGCTGCAATATACAAAACAATTTTATTCCCCGACATAAATTTATAGCAAAACACACGCAATAACCACCGCAAGTCTTACTATAATTTCCTTGTAATTGAGCGGAATTATACGTCACAGTTAAGCTGTTTCGCTCTATAAAATAGTTAAATTTAAACAAATCAGGACTGTTTCCGTAACTTTCGAAGAATGTACAATTAGGTGACCTTGAGACATATATCATACACCAGTGAGTCCCTATTTCTTAGGACGAATCAGTGTTCACAATGTAAAGTGAAGGATAAACTCCTCGAAATATATATTTGGTAATACGAAAAGGGCGTTTCAATTGGCGAATTCATCACGGTCGATGAAATTTCCTTCGTCAATATTCCATTGACCAGTTTGAAGAAGGAGGTTAGCGTAGGATCGCATAAACAACTTATCTTTGAAGCTTGGATTTAAAGGCTTTGCCGGGGCGCTATATCCGTCAAGATATAAAGCGATTTAAAGTTAAAAGGTGACATTTTGTAGTCCCCCAAATATGCATTCTGGTCTACAAATCCGATCACCACCTTACTCGGTATTTGACCATTATATAAGTTGTCTTTGACGCATATTTTGTTCCCTTGTGAAAGTGAAAATGAATTACATTCCGTACGGGTGATAGGATATTTCATTGTGGCCAATTCTTAAGTTTTAGCGTGGGATAACATAAGCTCTGGCGTCAATCTAACTTTTCTGACAAACATTGATGCATGGGTGAAAACCACTTTGCATTTTTCACCGTCTAGGTGTAAACAAAACTCGTTTGAGCTTTTGATAAACTTGAAATTTAGGTCTATCAGGTTAGGAATAAACCGATTTTGTTGACAAATATCGGCTCGTACAATTCCTATCATGTCAATAACACCTTCTTGGGCAAATTTTGCACGTTTCTTAAATCCGTCGTTATTGAAAAATTCGTCAAATTTCCCGGATTTGTTTTTATAGAATAGAGAAGCTGTTAAGAAACTTTCCTTGGCTGGTCCGCCATATGTCAAGGATACTGTTGAGGGCATGATGTAACTGATCTATCACCCAATGATACGTAAACTTCGCCAAAGAGACTGTGTAAAAACAAATTTTCTGGTCCAACTTGGTCCGCAGACGTGGTTGTTTTAGATACAGCGTCAGGAATCTCGGGTTTTGGATAACACCCATCTAGTTTCACAATTTTCACTTGAACTTGAATTACAGTGTTTTTCAAATCAATGTACGTCTCCGAGTTTCCAGCGATACTAAAGATAATTGCTTGGTTTTCATTTATGTTCGATGTTGGATTATATTGAACCCATTGACTTCCTATTATGCCAGATTGAGTATAAGGTACGTGAAATAAATCGAGTTCCGAGCTAATGCTGTTCTGCGAACTGGGGGGGGCTAGCGACATTGATGATTATGAGAATATATCAGACTGTAACAGAGAACGTCTTTTCTTCCTGGTTCGAACCGAACTGATGATGGGAGACGTTTTACATTTCCTTTTACGGCCGTTTCCACTAAGTTTACTCACTGCTTCGGTGGCTTTTCTTAAGGTTTCTTTCCCCCGAGCCAAATGAAATATCGCAGATTTGTCACGGGGAGTTTTGAAAATTATCAGATAGTGCGCATTTAAATTTAAAGTTATAATTTCCTTCCTCGTATAATATAAATTTTGCATGAGTACGAAGACTGACGTGTTTTTATGATGAGAACCTCTTATAAACAAATTCGTTACGTCCTTGTTATTTGATATTTCGCAAAGTAAATCATAAAGAATAACAAAATTCTTAACATTTGGGTCCAAAATTTTCACGTCTAATAATCCTTCGTGAAATTCAACTATGAGTGTATCATCTAATACCGAATTAAACAGTTTGGGCTGATATTCCGTATAGCACCATATAATTCTCTCTGGTGGGGGCGAAATACACGTATCTTTATATTTGATAAGGCTAGCTACGAAAACGGATTTCCCAGACTGAGTCGCACTGGCTATAAGCCCATTAAATGGATGTTGCAGGGTTAAGTTCATTTTACAGAATGATACAATTTATTGAAATAATGGAATATTTAAATACAAATACTGCTTAGCGTTAGAAACAATTTGTGCGACTAAGCACTACTAAATTCGTCACCTAAACAGGATTTTAAAGCAAAAATTTGATAATCGCGGTATAATAGAGATTTCTTAACGCTGATTCATAGCTCATATCCACACGCATTTCCCAGTCTTCTAAACAATTGTGTTGGGTCTGGGATGGGTGGTCGACACTACACCCGTATAACAGCATTTTTTAATACATTCTTTTAATTGTACGAGAATTTTAACAAAGAATCAACACGTTTTGCCTCATTCAAGTACGTCTGAACACTATCGTGCATATCCATCAGAGTCTTGGTGAGACTGAATCCAATAACGATACCCTTTTTAGACGGTAAGAACTTTCCGTAAATCTTCCCGTAACCTGGAATCATTTCCCGGTTATCCAATATTTTGTGGTCTTGGTTCGTACGGAGCTCGAATCTTTTCGTTTCGGATCCGGTAAAGAACCATGATCTGCTCGGTGCATCAGCTCTCTCGAAGAATGATAAAATCTCATTCCTATTTTGGTAAAGCTCGTTGAAATCTAACTCGTGTAAGACGATCCCCGTAGTACCATCTCTCTGTCCGAGGCGAATGTCTAGCTTCGGCGTGATCTCAACAAATTTGTCCGACGAAGGTGCAAATAGTAATTTAGCAGACATTCTGTATAAAAAAATAAATAAATGTGCTCTTAAATACAAATATTCCAAATATTTTCTAAGTAAAAAAACAGTCTTATACTTACATAGTTATTGCTGGTTTCTTATTGATTCTTGTTAGCACCTTAGATTTGGGATACGATATTTTCTCTCGGGTGTGGTTCAGCTATTTATACATATCACATTTTTCACCACCAGTCTTTACACGTTCACCTTAAAATCACCATGACTGTGCACCTCGGTGCTGGTGGCCTTTGACTGTACAACAAATTCGGGCACCATCGAAATTTTATTCATTAGGAAAAGATAAAAAATGTGATGATGATACAATGGAACTAAAACTAAATAAAAAAATAACTGTATAAGTATAAATATATAATATTTATAATAATATACTCCTTTGAGGTGTCTACTGACATCGGCAATTCGCCAAAACGATTACCTCCATACACATATTGAATACCGCAGGCCTGGTGGCGGGAACAAAAAGGCTACATGAAGTGTTTTGACTATACTAAATATACTAAAGTCACGTATTTTGGTAAAATTTTTATTTATTAAAACTCACAGTTCAGTAAATACATTTAACTCTGAAAACATTTTGAAATAATGGTAGTCTGGCATCATCTATTATACTTTAGTATAGTCAAAACATTTCGTGTTACCATTTTGTTATCGCCACCAGTTTTGCGGTATCCAATATATTTATAGAGGTACTGAGGTAGTCGTTTTGGCGAATGGCCGATGTCAGCTGAAGACGCTTCGCCTTATCTCAGTGGCGGATTTACCATAAAATTTAGTTTAAAAAATATAAAAATTTATCCTACAAAATGTATCTCATACACGTTAAAAAATTAAGTTACGGAGTAAAATATAAATAAAATATAAATGCATCTGTATAAGTATTATCCAAGATTCCAAATAAGAATTTTGTTTTCCTGAGTCCGGCGTCTACTAACTAATGAGGGGGGGGGGGCATCAAAATTCTTAAATTGCTTAGGGCAGATATTGGGGTTAATCCGGCCGTGTGTCAATCTGATCAGTTTTATCATCACATGTGACAGTACTTGAATAAACTTTCACAAAAATACGATTTAACTCTTGGTTTGGAACCATATAGTGCTTTTCTTTTACGAATCTTGGTTTGGAACTATGTTTTCTTCTACAAGTCGTAAGTAAGGATTTTATACAGCGCGTAAACTTATTATCCTTGGTGTAGCTACGTGGTGCAATTTCGCTATCATTCGTGAATTTTTCGATTTTCTTAGCTCACCAACAACGAATCCAGGATTTTAGGCTTACCCTAATTTATTTTTTTTATTATGGAGAAAAGAACTGAGTTAGTTTCCGAGAATTTGACGTTGATATTTTCGATTTAACAATGTTTTGGAATAAAATTATTTGGCAGTATAATATTTTCATTAGGCCTTGGATGCGGTAAATCTCGTCATTTCCCAATCATTACACACCCCAACAGAATATTTCTTTGTTTTATTACGTTTATTTTATATAAAGGATCCGATTTTTCGGTAAGCTCGGAAACTTCACTTTCCTCGGCCATTTTCGCTACTAAAGAATGCATGGATTTTGCATAAAAACCGCGAGAGGCGCATTTATACAAAATAAATTCGGGAAATAAATGGTTCTGTTTTTTTACATTGGGATAGGCTATGGTAGATAGCGCATGCGAAGTCTCTTTTTATCTATAAGATAATTGACCCCCCTGCATGGCCACTTGCGTTTCCCTTTAAGTTTTATCAAAATACAATTGAATACTTAACCAACCTTTAATCCTTAAATGTTTTCCACATTTATAAACCATAACGAACCTCACGTTTATACATGGCCGTTTTAACCTTTCCGTAGGCCTTAGGCAAAAATTTCTTATTTACCGACTTTTTGGACCTTTGTAGGCCCTATTATCTGGAATCGTAGGACCTAATGTCCCCTAAAATTTTCGTAGGTCCTAGGCACTTTGCCTAGTCTGCTTTATGGATAAGACGGCCTTCCGTTTATAGTCCCTTCCAACCTTGTTCGGATGCATTTTCTTTTGTTTAACGTTACTTTCACTTTTCAAGGTCCACCACCGTATCTAGCTTACTTTCTATTGGCTAATACTATGGCCCCAAGATTCACACGTTAAAACCACAAAATACTTTCGCTTTTAAGTATTTAAACAAGTCAAGTAATTAACCAGAAAAAATAATTAAACAGGCACAAATAATCTTACATGGCTCTTGGATTCAGTGGCGGATCTAGGGGTAGGCAAGGTAGGCTACAGCCTACCCGTAATTTTCTAGGGGGCCCCGTCGCCCAAAATCATTTCCATCTACAATACGGTTAAGTGTTTTATGAAAATTTTGTAAAATGGATATCAAAATTTTAACTTATAAAAAAACATCAAATTCAATTTATCGGAACGTTTTTTAACGTAAAGTGTGGGGAAGGGGGCGGGCCCGCGGGGCAGAGTGTAACGCGACGGGCCGGGACTATTTGTGTTACAAAACACGCGGAAGGGACCAAATATTTTTGGTCGGCTCCCCCGATATAGAATAGAAGAGGTGGGCAAAAATTGTGAGCGAATTCCGAAATGAACGCTCAGACGTTTTTAATTTGAGTGATCAAGGGAGCGAGTCCTCAATACAGGTGACGCTATTTTATCTTTCTTCAACTGAGCCAGCTCAGGCCGAGCGCCAAAAAGTTATCTCAATCACAGATCGTTCAGGGCTCTTTGAGCGAGATCGGCCGATCGACGCGCTAGCATGCTCAATTCTGAGCACCGCGTCGTCTAGCGGCCAAATAGTTCGTTCAATAAAAAGCGCTGCCGTAAAGTCGAGAGAGATCTACCCGAGCGATTGAATTCATTTTTTAAGGCTGACGGATCTCAATCACGGTGAGCGACCGGATGGTTTTTTCAACCACAACCGCTCACTCGGCGGGAGGTCAACGTGTCCAAATTATTAATTTTTTATCATCATAACTTATTTTTTAATTGTTATAATCAGTGACGGGATGAATATTTTTCTTTAATTTCTCATCGATTTGTGCGTTCTAAAAATTAAATAAAAGAGGGTGCCCAATACTACCCGCAAAAATTAAAAAATATTATAAAGGAATGCGAAAAACAATTAGATAAAATAAAACGCAAAGTTTCGTATCTATATTGCACTCTTTTATTATGAAAATATATCATCCGTCGATATATTGAACGACGAAACTCCTTCCAGATTGAATTTTACCACTGTAGGTAAGGGCGATTGCAGCAAACATTTTTCTCTCGCTATTAGTAAATGCTAGTTTACTTCATATCACTAGTGTTTTATTCAATGGCGGTGTAAGGGGGGGCGAGGGGGGCGGCCTGCCCTGGGTAGCAGGGTAGCCAGGGGTGCCATCGGATAAGCTCAAGGGGGGTGCAAATCAGAACGATTAAACTTGAAGAATTATTTTGGGCTCGAGGGGGGGGGGGTGCAGTGTGTCAGAATTTATAGCCCGGTGTACCTAGTAACAGAGACCATACTACCGGAGGCCTATCATCATAGTGCCCTACGCCAGCGTCCGCCTAGCCCGGACAGGTGACAAATCCAGCATGGGTAGCAGAACCCTACTACTGATGGTCGCACCTTTGACGCAAGCCACTCAACCCAGCAGAAGGTGCAGCAATGGGTGAACCAATCCCCACTTCGTACACAGCAGTGGGATTAAGAATGGATGCTGTAGCAACTCCAGCCGACACCCTACCTATGGAGGTAAAGAGTCAAACCCTTTGGAGAGAGCTCCTAAAGGGGAACGACGAGCACACAGCAGCCCAAGTAACCCGGCACAGCTGGCACCGGAAATCCCGGTGTGACTCCAAAAGGCCGGGAAAAAGGACCGCCGTGCCCTCATACGGAGGCCCGCCACCCCACAGCAGGCTACCCAATCCGCCGAGGCAGCCAGTTTGCATGGACCCTCTCCGTTTGCCTGAGCCGAAGCTCAGTATCCAGCCCAAACCTGACCGAAGTCGGTGGAGATAGGACCATTTGGTCAGAGCTAACATCCCCCAGTGCGCCACCGCCCTTATGGGTTACAAGAGCCGGACCCCGACTCCCCGGTAAAGCCACCAGTTATTGCACACTCTAACCCAGCCTTCTTAAACCGCCACTGGTTTTATCGTCTACGAATGTAATCAGTGGTCGGATTGGGAGGAGAGTAGCGGTTTTACCTCAGTTTACCGACTATCCAAAACTTTGGGGGGAGCCTCCCACATCCCCTAAGGGACGCCTCTGGAAATAAAGATTATAATATAATAACTTATTTTAAGGCGTTTGCAATTGTTTAAAGCCTTCAATATGTTTTCCCAATTCTAATACGTTAAGTCTAGCAGGCTGCCCACAAAGTTGAAATGTCTGGTTTCAACGTTTTATATAATAATAATAATAATCAGCTAGGCTAATACCCAAGGCACCACCTTCGGCCCAAGTCATCTAGCGACTTATAATGCCTTTAAACAGGTAGCCTATATGGAGAGATGACCCTAAAAAATAGTTAACAATTAAGGAAGATGGTGTCAACGGTCACCGTCGAGCTGAGGCAGGGGAGTATTAACCATTAGGCAGAGTAGGCAGGTGCCTAGGGCGCCATTTTTCTAGGGGCGCCAAAACTTTGATAAAGCCGCACGGTCGAAGTACTTGGCTTTCCCCGACTTAGCTGACCAACCCGTTAGACAATGCCCAGGGGCGGAAAATTATTCTGTGATTAAAGGCGCCGAAAGGGTTAATCCGCCCCTGAGCTGAGGATGTGGCGGACGACCACCCACTGGATAGTCGGAGTACAAACACCTCTTATTTCTTTGGGGAAAAAGGGGATATAAAATCTTACGGTTAGCTGAGGTATTTTTAGTAGTGAATTCACTTTTCGGAATACTAAAAACGCTGTTTATTAACCGTTGATAAGCAGATTTTTAGCAGTGCTTATACTGTAGGCTGCTGTTTTATTATCTTATTTTGTATGGCTAAAGTTGGGCACTATCAAACACGAGTTTTGACCACAATCAAAAACGTCGTGTGTTCCGTCGTCTAACCTTAAGCTTGCTATCATTGAAACCATTACATTTACACTGTTTTGGACGGTGCTATTAGAGTGTAATCATTTATTATAATTGAGCAAGAAAACATTAATATTCTCAAGTTCTCAATACCATAGCAGAGCCTAAGTCTTAGCGCCAGTTCCGGATAAAGACGATGGAAACTGGTCATTCTCTCTACGATGTTAAGTAGCAACGACATTTATTGAAATTGAAAACTTAGCTTCTGATTTTCGGCAAAGGATGTTCGTTCAGCTATTCTTTCGAACGAGTTCTCCCTTTCACCTTCATTTTGGTATTTAGTGTAAACATAAATCTATAATATTGTTGACTAAGTATGTATAGTTAAAAATGGGAATATAAATATACGAATTGTGCAATAACAATACTAACCTAGTATATTGTTTGCTAATGTAGGATGTATAATTAAATTTATTTTTGAGTTTTCAATCGTTTAACTTTCGTTTACATTTAGAACTTAACAATGTAGTTTCACTCGTCTTGGAAAAAAGTGTAAAATACATTTCAGAAGAACAAATTCATTGCTCAATATTTCTACCCTATTGCGGAAAGTACCTTAGGTAACACGTGAAAGATTAGGCCCTCCTCAGTTCTAATGTCGAAGTGGTCGAAGGGCCGCCTCAATGTCTGGAGACCCCCCGTGTTGAGATATGAAAAAACCTCGAGAAAAGTGGACCACTGAATTGGAATGCATTGGGTAGGTGCAAGGTGCGTTAGGGGGTACAGACAATCAGCGAGTGAAGCGTCCGGAGGGAAAGCGTTTAATACTGAGGCCGCATTGCCTCTCTGCACCGCCATGGCAATCCGTTGTCATGTTCCTAAAAACTTGAGAATGGTTAGCTCTATAGAGATTTGAAATTTTAACTCAATGTTCCGGGCCTGATTTCCAATTAAACGCGCCTAATTCCAAATAGTGATCAATTACTATTTGTTTACTCGACTTTGGACTTTCACCTCTTTGCTTCTCTTATCTATTTTTTTTACGGCTGGTCTCGGCGGTATTTTCCTGGGCGCGTCCAGGTTTGGTTTTCCCCCTTTCAGCCCCATCCTCCATTACGGACACCCAAAGAGTGGATGCGGCTAGACTCCCCGCTGCTTCCGACTTGCACCTCTTTACTTCCCTTATCCATTTTTCAGATCTATTTTATTTTGGAAAAATGTCGCGACAGGACCCGACCCGAAAAACCGCCACAACCCATAGCACGAAGCTTTTTTCATTTTATTATATAGTGTAGGTGTAGATATGCATTATAAAATATAACAAGAAGCATTTATTTATTTAAACAATTTTTGTGAAGAAAAGTTAGTTGCGAAACAGTTGAAATTTGTTCTTCGAGGACCAAGTGTCAGTCCCGTGCTGGAAAATACGCGTTCGTAACTCATTTGTGACGCGGGAATATCTAGAATTCTTCTAGCTATATTTTTTCAAAGTGCGACGAGACACGCGACTTGCAAATTCGCAATTTAACGCCGGGAAATCGAAAGTAAAACCAAAACTAAACGTAAGAGAAGTTTAAACGAATCGGACGACTGAGACGACCTTGAATTGATAGTCAATAGACGCTAGTCGCGCTACTTGCAGTACTCTTTACGTCACTACGTCTATCTCTCACCCACACCCTCTCTCTTCATCTATCCCACTTCGTACAAAACCCGAAGGGCCAAATCATTTCACAAGCCATACGCAGTACGCAGTCGCGGGTAAGGGTCGGGTCGGGTCGGGTCAGGTCGGGCCTTTTTTGAAAGCCCGGCCCTTTGGAAAATAAGCCCGACCCGACTCGATCCGTAAAAATTCAAATGTATTTCTGTCCGATCCGGCCCGAAGCGGGCTCGGGCCGGTCGGGCATAAAAAGCCCGATTCAATCGGGTGCCCGACTCGTCTCTAGGCAAAGCCGGGTATTAGTACTTCCAATAAAAATTAGCTTTTTATACGCCATTAGAAGTAATTATTAGTAGTAGTGTTTAATAATTTGTGTTCATAAATATAAATAAAAACTATTTGAACGGGAAATACTTAGATAAACTTGGTTGATTTTGTAAGTTATGTAATGCGAAATGTTAGTCCATATCGCCTTAGCTTTATTTTTCCAAAATTATCAGCCATTTCCCAATATTTTAGTCGCCGGCCGAATATAATAGAGGGATTTGTATTGTAAGGTAGGCAAAGGACGTCAGTGATCAGGGCCCCTTCGTCGCCATCAGTTCAAGGTTGTTTCCCCTTTTGGGGGTTTTAAAGTTTACTGCGCTTTGGGGGTGTGAGATTCTATTATTGGCGTTATACTTTTCCCCCTCTCATTTCCTTCCTTATATTAAGAAAGACTCAAAGAGGATTGCCCAAAATATTTTTACCGTGTAGTTTCCCCATTGTAAACGATAAAAGCCCGGGTGGTGTGTTTTTCCACTTCGGGAGAACAAGAAGCACGTGTCCCGTGTGTGTATAAAATTCCAGAAAATAGTCAGTCCCTGGGACGTCAGCGAGATTCCCCAAAAAGTGGGAGCGGAAAAGAAAAAGAAGAAAAGAAAGGAGAGGAGACCAGGTCGGAGTTCCAGAGGAGCGAGATGAAAATTTAAGTCTCCGGTGCGAACTAATAATTTTTAAAATAATTTAAAGTCGGAAGTTTAATTTTTGAACAGGCCTAAGTAATGAAGGCTTCGTGCTAAAACAACAACAACAAAAACTGTACGCGCAGTGTTACGACCTTATGGGTCAGCCTCAAAGGCCCGACACCAGTTTGATCGCCACACCAAGACCTGACTACGCCGAACTTACGTCGGACACCCGCCGCCACCCCACGTTGGACCGCTTGACCAGTACGACGGACTCTCGTTCTCGGCAGCGATGGATTCTCATCACCAGCAACGCTTAAGTATCATTACGGTATTTTAAAAGAACCGCTCGTAAAATGTTGCAAACTGTTTACGAACTGTGAACCAATGTTTGCCCTTTTATTATTTTATTAATTTTGATATATATCGACTATATAACTTCTGTGCCCCAAGAAATAATTCCCCCGCGAATATTTGATTTGTATATTACCGATTCTAGTTTATAAGTTAGTTTTTTTTTACTAGGCCTAGTTGTTAGGATCAAGTGTAATGTTTGTTTATCTTTAAAACTTAGTATGGTATTAAATAACTGTAATTCTTTGGCAATCCTCAAATTAGTTTGAATTTCTTAGTATCTTTAAAATTTACCCCTAGACAACAACCCTTAATATTCATTTATACAGTTTAAATCCCCTAGACACTATAACGTTAATTTTGGACCCTCGCTAACCCAATCATAGCAGTTACGCGAGTACCCGGGCAAGTTAATATGTAGCAGCAAATAACAAACTCCCTAATATTTTTAACGCTACAATGGGGGTCCGTCCGGGATATTGATTAATGATTAAGTTACCTAAATTAATGAAGGAAAAATTAATTAGTGGTCAGTTGGCAGGTTACATTAAAAAAAAATGCAATTAGTAGTTAGGTGGTAGTTTTAAGGAAAATCTCTCACTATCTCATGGTTTAGCCTCGCAACAGTATTGGTTGTTATTTCTTACGCATAATTAGTTGGTATGCTTTTGTTTGTTTGTAGTTTTTTTTTTATTCGTCGGCTATTCCAGTTTGCATGTTAGATTTAATTTTTTTTTACCCCTAACTCTTTGGTTGCATTTCCGTTGTTTATTGGTCCCCTCTAAAATATTTAATTCGTTGATTTATTTGTCTTTATGAGTAACGCCCACAGTCCCAATTATTTAGAATTTTGCAAAAGGCAGCGAGAAGCTCGTTATCAAAAGCGTTCCGCGAATAGAGAAGGATCAACTATTCCCATTCTAGTAAATCCCGCTCCAACAATACCCCGCGCCATGAATTCAAGCGTCAGTCAGGCAGGCGCGACCACTTGCGCGGCATCTACCGCGGTAAATACCGTTACTACTTCGGGCACGGGTCACGCTAATCCTCCGCCCCCTAGTAATGCTGGCGTCAGCGTCCCGCCGGACGTCCTGACGACCATTCTCGCGCAGTTACAAGCTTTGGCAATACAACAGCAGCAGTTCCAAACCGCTTTAGCGCTACTCCAAAACGCCGGGCCGGCGCCGCCGGTAGTTCCCCCCGCCCCTCCCACGGTGCCTTCCGCGAGCACTGTTTCTTCCGCGGCAGCCACTTCTTCGGCGACGATGACGTCACAATCACAGTTGCCCCACTTAACAATTAGTAATCAAAATTTAATTCCGGCTCACAGTTCGGTTAGTCAAAACACGGCACCAATGGTACCGATCACCTTAAACCACAGTCAGCCAGTGTTGCCAGCTAGTTTTAATCAAAACATCACACCCTTAATTAACCCTAGCGCGGGCATGCCGTCTTTATTCCCGCAGGTAATAACGACTAATTCGGGTAGTCCGATGGTGTCCTCCTCGGTTCAGCCCTCGGTTTTTAACGCGCAGGCTCCGTTTCAGACCGCGCCAGTGAACTTAGCGCCTTTTGTTTTTTCAAACCCCATTAAAACCCCGACGTATTCAGGTAAGCCCACAGACACGGGCCCTAAAGATTTTCTCCGACGCGCTAAGCAAATGCGTATTACCAGCCGGCTAAGTGAAGAAGATTTTCTAGAACAATGGGTTCCCGCTATGTTAGATGGGGCCGCTTTAGATTGGTTTTGCGATAACCAACCCTTTAGCTCGTGGGGCGATTTTGAATCGGGCTTGCGCGTGCAATTTGAACGCAGAGCCAATGACGAGCACGTCAAAGATAAAATTTTTGATCGCCTTCAGTATGCGCAGGAAACTGTGTACGAATACACAGAGCAAATGCAGAAATTATTTAGCCAGTTAAACAATGCCCTGTCGGAACGTGAGAAAATTAGGTATGTCGAAAGAAACATGCGCGACGACATTCGAATCCATTTAATTAATCCACGGGGTTACGACACCTTGCGTGAACTAATTGATAGCGCCACCCAGGTAGAACGGATAGATAAAAAGCAGGGCCGCCGCAAGGGTGAAACTAGTCGGGATGGTCAAAACGGCCAGGGTGGATCTAGCTCTTCGGGCAATCAGAATTCGGGGGGTAATCATAGCTATAGTTCAGATGGACCCCGTAATCAAAATTCCCGTCGAAATAATCAAGGCAATAATAGCTTTAATCGCTCCGGTCAAAATGGATATCAGGGTTCCTTTAACGTTAATCGGTCGGACCAAACTGGTTTCCAAAACAATAGCGCTAATCGCAATAACAATCCGGGTTGCGGTAACAATCGACCCTCTAATAATAACTTTAGTAATCAGGTCCAAAACGCTCAACCAATTAACGGTAGGCCAGGACCCTATTTTAACCCCAACATTACTTGCTACGGGTGTCAAGAAGTAGGCCACGCTAGGAATCGTTGCCCCAACCTCACAAACCCCCCAAATCCGGCTCCGGGAAACGGGGCGCCGGCCTCTGCTCCGAGGGTGGGCAGCGGGCCGCCATCTCAGCGATAAACAGTACCCATTTAGTCAGCGCGGCAGTGTCTCAACCAGGGGGCTCCGATATTTTTAATTTGAGTCAAGATTTGTTAGATATTTATTTGGAAACTGTGTCGTGTGTAGCTCTTATTGACCCTGGTTCCACCAATACAATCATCCATAGTAGTCTCAAGCCTTTGTTAGAAGATTTAGGGTGTCACACTTCTGACTCACTTTTAGCTCTCCGCCAACCAGATGGTACCCTCTTACCTACGGACGGTGCCGTAACCGTCACGTTTGGCTTACCTAGAAAACGGGTTAAATTTGAGGCAGTATACTGCCCAAACATTCCTTACTCGTGCATTTTAGGGAAGGACATTCTAAGGCATACTGGCATGGTCATTGACCATGAGTTGAGTAGTTTTTATTGGAAAGATCAGGTTGGCCATTTATTAAAGTTTAAAGGTGATATGACTTGTAGTTATTCCCGTAATTCCGCTAGTTGTTTTAATTTGTGTGCCCAGAAGTTCATTGACAATATACCGTTTCCCGTAAGTGTCCCACCCAAAGAGAGAGTTAGGCTTAGTCCAATTTTTAATTTAGAAGCTACGGAGAGTTTAATTGACGAGGATGAAATTTTCAAAGCCCTGGAAGGTGCCCCTATAAACCTCGAACAAAGGGAAATTTTAGAATCACTTGTAAATAGATTTAAACCTTTATTTTCGACCGTCCCTGGTCGCACTGATCGTATCGAACATTATATAGACTTGACAACCGATAGACCTATTTCGAGTCCTCCGTATAGGTTTTCCCCCGCTAAGCGTGCTGTAATTGATGAAATAATTGACGAGATGATAAGCCAAGACATAATAGAACCCTCCAGTGGTCCGTGGGCCAGCCCTACATTGTTAGTGGGTAAGAAAGACGGTACCCAAAGACTCTGCATAGACTACCGCAAAATTAATTCTATTACGCGCCGCGACGTCTACCCGTTACCACGCATAGACGATATATTAGAGTCCCTGCATAAGCCTACCTTTATTACAACCCTTGACATGCGTAGTGGCTACTGGCAAATGCCAATATTTGAAGGCCATAGGGATATAGCCAGTTTCGTAACTCATAGAGGTTTATTTAGGCCGAAAGTTTTGATGTTTGGGCTTTGCAACGCGCCAGCTTCCTTCCAGCGCTTAGTTAATTCATTGTTTATGGATCTGTCCGGGCGCGGCGTTTGCGCCTACCTCGACGATCTTATAATAGCGTCGGCGGATTTTGAGACGCATATCAAAACGCTGGAGGAAGTGTTTAACAGGTTCGCCAAAGCGGGCCTGACCATTAAAGCGTCAAAAACACAATTCTGTCAACAAGAATGCGCTATTTTAGGTCATATTGTAAATAATTCTGGTATTATGGTTGACCCGGCTAAGACCGAAACGATGCGCAATTTTCCCACCCCGAAAAACGTGAAACAGCTTAGGCGTTTCTTAGGTATGGCGTCGTATTACCGCCGGTTCGTCAAAGATTTCGCCAAAATAGCTAATCCATTGACCGCGCTCCTGCATAAGGAAACCCCTTGGCGTTGGGCTGCTTCCCAAGAAGCCGCCTTCAATATTTTGAAAGACCGTTTGTCATCAGCGCCCGTTCTTACTACTCCTGACTACAGCCATCCTTTTAAAATTTATACCGATGCATCATTGACCGGTCTCGGAGCTATTTTGGCCCAGCATATCGATGGCCAGCGGCGCGTAGTACAGTTTGCTAGTAGGTCCCTAAGCGCCGTTGAACAAAAATACTCAACGACGGAGCGTGAGTGCCTTGGAATTGTATGGGCCGTGGAGAAATTCCGCCCATACGTCGAGGGCACTCACTTCGAGGTTTACACTGACCATTCCGCCTTAAAATGGTTGCACCGCGCCCCAGATCCAACCGGCAAATTTGCCCGTTGGAACGCGAGGCTGCAAGTTTTTGATTTTACAATTTATCACGTTCCTGGCAAGGACAACGTGGTAGCAGACGCGCTCTCCCGGATTCCAGAATCTATATTTGAAGGGCAAATACTTGCTCTTACTGGCGTAGCGACCCCGCACCCCATAATTCGTTTTGACAAAGAAGAATTAATTTCCGCGCAGCGCGCCGACGACAAAGTAGGCACATTAATTCAGTATTTAGAGGAAAATAAAATCCCCAGCGACCCCTCGGTTCGTGAATGGGTTTTGAAAATAGCGCCCCAATGCGATATTCGTAATAAACTCTTATATCAAGATTTAGGCAAGGGCGATCCAGCCGAATGGGAAACTTCGAGAATTTTAGTTCCCCCAGCGTTGCGCGCTAGGATACTCCACCTGAGCCACGATATCCCATCTGCTGGGCATTTTGGAGTCAAAAAGACTCTAAAACGAATCCAAAGCCAGTATACCTGGGATGGCATGACCCTAGACGTCCTCAGATATTGTCGATCGTGCGAAATATGCCAAACTCACAAGGTTTCTCACCAGGCGCCTCCAGGTTTAATGAAACCCAGCGCTATCCCCCAGCCTTGGGAAGTGATTTCGATGGACCTTAAAGGCCCATATCCCCGCTCCAACCGCGGCTTTCGGTACATCCTGGTAGTATCAGATTACCTCACGAAGTGGGTCGAAGTCTTCCCGCTTCGTAACGCCAGTAGCCCCGGCATCGTTCGA
Organism: Leiobunum rupestre; assembly: GCF_980474605.1. Taxonomy (NCBI): domain Eukaryota; kingdom Metazoa; phylum Arthropoda; class Arachnida; order Opiliones; family Sclerosomatidae; genus Leiobunum; species Leiobunum rupestre. The sequence continues at coordinate 76,618,175 of NC_143385.1, forward strand.
CATTTGGTCGACGATGTCTTTTCCCGATTTGGTCTTCCCGCCGTTGTTGTTTCGGATAATGGTAGAGTTCAAAAAGTACCTTCGTAAGGTTTTATATCCCTCTTTTCCCCAAGGAAATAAGAGGTGTTTGTACTTCGACCAACCAGCGGGTAGTCGTCCGCCACATCCTCAGCTCGACGGTGACCGTTGACGCCATCTTCATTTTTCTTTTGTAGGGCCATTTCTCCATATAGGCTAATATATAAAACGCGGAACCAGACATTTCAACTTTGTGGGCAGCCTGCTAGACTTAACGTATTAGAATTGGGAAAACATATTGAAGGCTTTAAATAATTGCAAACGCCTTAAAATAAGTTATTATATTATAATCGTTATTTCCAGAGCCGTCCCTCAGGGGATGTGCGAGGTTCCCCCCAAAGTTTTGGATAGTCGGTAAACTGAGGTCTAGTTTGTAACTTGAAAAATATCCTGGGTAGACTCAGTAAAACAGCTACTCCCCCTTAAGGGTTGGAGTGTGCAATAACTGGTGGCTTTACTGGGGAGTCGGGGTCCAGCTCTTGTAGCCCATAAGGGCGGAGGCGTACTGTGAGATGTTAAATCTGATCAAATGGTCCTATATCCACCTCCGACTTCGGTCAGGTATGGGCTGGAAACTGAGTCTCGGCTCAGGCTAACGGAGAGGTTCCGTGCAAACTGGCCGCCTCGGAGGATTGGGTAGCCTGTTGTGGGGTGGCGGGACTCCGTATGAGGCGCAGTGGTCCTGTTCCCGGCTTTTTGGGGCAGACCGGGATCTCCAATACCCGCGGTGCCAGGTTATGTGGACCGCTTTGTGCCCATCGTTCCCCGTTAGGAGCTTTTTTGAAGGGTGTGGCTCTCTACCTACGAAGGTAGGGTGTCGGCTGGAGTTGCTACAGCATCCACTCTTACTCCCACTGCTGTGAGCGAAGTGGGAATTGGTCCACCCATTGCTGCACCTTCTGCTGGGTTGGGTTTCTTGCGTCACAGTTGCGACTATCAACCATGAATATCAAACTACATCATTACCCTTTCTGCCATCTGGGGCTGGGATGGGCGGTGCCTTTCTGCGTTTTACGCAATCACTTGACCCAATCAGAAGACAGGCGTTTGTCGTTGAGTTGATCCACAAAACGTTTCCGGAATTGCGCGATTAAACTGGCGAAGAAAATGACTCGTGATTCTTAGAAAAATAACTGTACTCTATCCAAATTACTTGATAATCATAAATACACTAAATGATTATTAATATTCTTACAATTTTTGAACGGTGGCGCGTGACCACCGTCATAATAACTAAGCCCCTCCCATCCTAGCGACTTCTTAATGCAGTTCGATATTCATGGTTGAAATGAATACATGGATGCTACTACCCATGCTGGATTCGTCACCTGTCCGGTCTGTGGACTCTGGCGTGGGCAATATGATAAGGACCTCCGGTGGTGTGCACTCACGTCAGTTTTGATACACTACTCCCCCCAATCCGACCCCTTATGTACGCCACTGATTAGATCCGTAAACAATAAAAACCATTCTAACAATAATTTGGTTTCTTAAGGGGTCATGTGACGTATCCAGTGGAATGACTAAAAACCCAAATAATTTTCCAGTATAAAACCAGGATTAATTCATATCGAGAGAAAAATGTTTGCACCCCAGATTTTGATGAACCTGTTACTTACAACGGTAACATTCAATCTTATAATTAAAAAGGAAAAACACCTGTGTATATGGTCATAAAGAATAGTAAAAACAACTTTAATTACACAGTAATTACTGTGTAATTAAAGTTGTTTTTACTATTCTTTATAACATTCAATCTAGAAGGGGTTAGACGGTCAATATCTTTTATAAAATAGTGCCATATAGATATGGAAGTCTAATTATTTATTTTATCCTTTATTCCTTTATAATATTTTTTAATTTAGTATTGGGCACCCTCTGTTCCGCTTTATATTTAATTTTTAGAACGCACAAATCGATGAGAAATTAAAGAAAAATATTCATCCCGTCACTGATTATAACAATTAAAAAATAAGTTATGATGATAAAAAATTAATAATTTGGACACGTTGACCTCCCGCCGAGTGAGCGGTTGTGGTTGAAAAAACCATCCGGTCGCTCACCGTGATTGAGATCCGTCAGCCTTAAAAAATGAATTCAATCGCTCGGGTAGATCTCTCTCGACTTTACGGCAGCGCTTTTTATTGAACGAACTATTTGGCCGCTAGACGACGCGGTGCTCAGAAGTGAGCATGCTAGCGCGTCGATCGGCCGATCTCGCTCAAAGCGCCGTGAGCGATCAACGACTGAGATAATTTCTCTGCGCTCCTACTGAGCTGGCTCAGTTTTGCCCTAACTCTGAACAAGATTAGCTGACTTCTAATCTACAGTGCTCGCTCACTGCAAAGGATTTTCAAATATGAGCGCTCCCAATTTTTGCCCATCTCTGGTGCAACTGCCCCAAGGTTTGTAGAAGCGCTTATCGCAACTGCCCGGGCCCAACCTGTCCAACTAGAAGAGGGGAGAGCCTGGAGAGGGGGGAACGGTTTGTATCTTTATAATTTTGGGGTTTTGCCCAGTTTTCAACACTTTTGCGATATTTCGTGACTCTTTATCTCAACGAGTCGACGATACGGGCCATCTTTCGTTCCATAATTCCATTTCGTTTTGTGTTACAGAACGAGTTAGTAGTCTTATTTTTTGTCTCTCCAGTCGAGTTTAAAATTTTGGCAAGAGCGGACTTCTACCTCCTCGAGGTTTAAAGAAGCCTTAATGCGCTTGTCTAAAATTTAAACACTTAGATAATATATCTCAAACCAAAAGCCTTTTAAGGGGGAAGTCTGAGGTAAGTTCAGAATAACTAATACTGATAAAAATAAACGGTTTGCGGTGCTTTGAAGTAAAAGGTTGGAAGTATAGTTAATGAGTGCGTTTCGTAAAGCTAATACTAAAATTTAATTAAATACAAATGAATAAACGTAACTTTCTATTTGTCATAATAATTAAAATACGGCTTGTCAGATAACTATGGTTGAACCTTTGAAAAGTAGAGAAACCAACAGGGTATTTAATGAATCTTTATCAAAGTTGACGTATGAATTGTACTATTAAAAATTAATGTTTTACTGAAACCCCACCGCTTTTTCGTGGTTTTAATCGAAAGATCAGAGATGTTGCTACTGTGAGATATATGGAATATATAAGTCTTTCGAAGACAGTGTGTCAATCACTTAAGCGACAAAAGAAAATCCCATTTCCACGAATTACGACAATTGGAGGAGTACGCGCTATGTTTCGGAAGTCACAACAGGGAGTCTCGTGGGCCACCAAACCACCCGCCGGTAGCAGGTAGAAAAATGTCCGTAGGGTAGGAAAGGGGTGGATAAACAAAGAAAGGGCAAAGGGCGAGTCAAACATTACTCTGGGCATAATGGGGGGGCTAAAAAGTGCAGAATTAGAAATATTTGGGAAACCCGGGGATTTTGCTCGTCTCGCTAACGTCATAGGACCCAGTATCATTTGAAAATTTCATATCAGCTATCCATCGATGAAATTCAAGCCTTCGTGTTGTGTAAAATGTTATTAAAAATAAGAGTAAATATCTAATTTTTGGTCAATGTCTAATTTTGGGTCAATGTCTAAATTTGTTTATATTTAATAATAAATACATTGAAATATTTCATTAAAATTAAAAATTAGCTTAAATAATATTGTTGAACTTTAAATATAATATTTGTTTAAAAAATGGTTGCACTATCTAAATTCTTTGAATTAAAGCTTTTCGAATTAAATTTACATAACCTGCTCGAATTTTATTCAATTTAAAAATTTGATAAAATTTCATCCAATTCAGAGTAGCTGATAAAATTTTAGGTAAAATGGAACAATAGCCCCGCCACCCCCTTTGCCCCCCTTTCTCGACCCCCCCTTAAAGTACTTTTTAAGGAGATTCCAATGGTGCGAAAATTATTCCCCGCAAAGCATTATTTAAAAAGTTAATTAAAAAATGCCCAAAGACTATACCTTGGCTGCTGACGACGCCGCGCACTTGTGTTGGATGAGGTAGGACTAATGACGTGGACGATTCTTTAAATTCCTAGATTTTAATACTTTTTGGATAACGTAGGACTGATGACGAAAAAGAAGAAGGCTGAAATGCAAAACAGTACTAACTTTTAAGGGTTGGGATTTTTCCCCGTATTTCAGCGCATTTAAGGATTTTTTAATCATACTATGTCATATTATATGTCTTCTGTGTGATGTTGACTTATACAACGTCGAATGTATTCTAAGTAATGGCGCCTGACGGCGCCGCGCACTCACTTCGTTCGAGCGCTGGGGGCGCGCGGCGCCTCTCCAACCCCATACTAAAAAAAGCTATGGGCCATCTATAACGCAACCTAGAGGACAGCACAAAGCCTGACGCATCAAGTATCTTCAACCCGATATTATTACAACTAACCTAATAATACAAATAACCTAACCTATTTTCCCCACCAAAACCCCTAAAATTCGTTGAAATACCGCGAAAATACCGAAAATAGTAAGTTAGTAATGTTTTGCATGTCCACATTTTTCTTTTTCGTCATCAGCCCCACGTTATCCAAAACGCATTAAAATCTAGGAATTTAAAGAATCGTTGAATACGGTTTGAGAAATGTTTCTTTCCGTCCGGGAGGCAGAGTTTGTGGAAGGCCGTGTGAGGACGACCACTAATCCCCCAACGGGTGGTTGTCATACTTCCGCCACGGGTGTCCCAACCCTATCCCCAATTATCCCCCTGTTGGCGTGGCCGTAACACATATCTCGCACCTGATTAATCAAGTGGACGAGCGGACTGTATTGTCCCACCCGTCACAATGGCTCATAACGAGCAAAAAAAAAATGTTTCTTTCCTACCTATATAGTAGCCCACCGTCATTTTAATCCTTTAACCCCACGTCTACTACAGCAGAATATTTCGAAAATATTGTGGTCCTACTGGCGCCATCAGCATATATCGCGAATATTGCAGTCCTACTGGCTCCATTACCACTCCCAATAAATAAAGAAAGGCTGATTTTCGACCGAGAAAAAACGGCGCGACGGCGAGCTCTCTTCGCCGCGGAGTGAATTCTACGCCCCGAACCGTTCGGTTCGTACATCTTTAAATTAGAATATCTTTAAAATTAATTATTTGCGGCTTGTAATTTTTGCACCATTAGATTCCCCTTAATAAGTACGTTGGTATGATGTAACTAAAAAGTGGAAACTAGGTGGCGGGGCTATTGTTCAAAATAGCCAAATTTTACCCAATTTACAGTACCTGATCAATCTACCCAAATTTAGACATTTGATATGAATTATACCAATTTACCTGAATTTAGATATTTATAGTAAATTTACCCAATATACCCATTTGAATTTAGATTTTTACCCAAATTTATTCGGCTTAAGACTAATTTTTATCCAAATCTAAAAAGGTAGGGTGGTAAAATCCAAAACATTTGGTCGATTTAGAAGTTTCAAGAGAATAGAACCTCCAACTCGTTCTTTATGGAAGACCCCATCAATTTCCATTTTTCCCTTCACAATCAGCGATTATCAGCGCCGCAGGTGTGGAAAGCCATGGGAGGCAGCGGACAATATTGGAACCCTCGGAGGGCGACAGAAATATCAGAGGTTATATTCCCTTTAACGAAACTTAGATATTTACCCGAATTCAGATATTTCAAATTAAAATTATTACCCAAATTTAAATACTTACCCAAATTTAAATTATTACCCAAAATTAAAATACTTACCTAAATTCAATTTCAATATTTAAATTTAAATATTTACAAAATTTGCATATTAAGCTGAAATAAAATATTTACCAAAATTTAAATATTTACCAAAATTTAAATATTTACCAAAATTTAAATATTTACCAAAATTTAAATATTTACCAAAATTTAAATATTTACCAAAATTTAAATATTTACCAAATTTAGATATTTACATGATTTAAAATATTTACACAAATTAAAGTACTTACCCAAATTATTACCCAAATTTAGATATTTACCCAAATTTAGACATTTACCCTAATTAAGATAGTTACCAAAAATTACACATTTACTCAAAATTAGATTTTTACCCAAAATGAGATTTTTACCCAAAATGAGATTTTTACCCAAAATGAGATTTTTACCCAAAATGAGATTTTTACCCAAAATGAGATTTTTACCCAAAATGAGATTTTTACCCAAAATGAGATTTTTACCCAAAATGAGATTTTTACCCAAAATGAGATTTTTACCCAAAATGAGATTTTTACCCAAAATGAGATTTTTACCCAAAATGAGATTTTTACCCAAAATGAGATTTTTACCCAAAATGAGATTTTTACCCAAAATGAGATTTTTACCCAAAATGAGATTTTTACCCAAAATGAGATTTTTACCCAAAATGAGATTTTTACCCAAAATGAGATTTTTACCCAAAATGAGATTTTTACCCAAAATGAGATTTTTACCCAAAATGAGATTTTTACCCAAAATGAGATTTTTACCCAAAATGAGATTTTTACCCAAAATTAGATTTTTACCCAAAATTAGATTTTTACCCAAAATTAGATTTTTACCCAAAATTAGATTTTTACCCAAAATTAGATTTATAACCAAAATTAGATTTATAACCAAAATTAGATTTATAACCAAAATTAGATTTTTAACCAAAATTAGATTTTTAACCAAAATTAGATTTTTAACCAAAATTAGATATTTACCCAAAATTTGATATTTACCCAAAATTAGATATTTACAAAAATTTAACCACCTTTGTTTAATTTTTTTTTAATAATTTCATTAAAAAATTATACTACACCCAATGACAAAAAGAGGGCGCTTTTGGAAAAACCTTTTCCCTGATTCTAAGAAACTGGGTACGCAGTGATTACGCTTTGCCCCGAAAATGCGAACGCGTTCGCAGGCCTGACAGACAGACCCATAGACAGACCCACAGACAGACAGACACGGTGGTTGTATAACCCCTCCTAGGGTACAAAGTCCCCTCGGAGAGGTAAAAATAAAAGTATTTCACAACAGAATTTGTTTTGGTCCATTCTTAGACCGTGTTTCTTGGTCTAAGCACGTGGTCAAAGGTCTATTTTACTTTCTGAAAGACGGCATCGCAGCCTAGGACACTTTGGGAGGGGGGAGCGTTTGACCTTGCATTACCTACCCTCCCCCGCACCCCATACTCCTACGCTGGTGCCTCATGTTAGCAAGCAGGGCTTTCGTCTGTTTATAATCAGCAGCGACCCCTCGCTGGGCGTTGTCGCCGGTCCGATCCTCCGGTAGAAGCTCTGTTGTTACTCGCTGCCAATCAATGCTTTCAGTTTTAAATTCGCCCGTAAAGTTCAGCCGAAAATATTTACCGGCAACACTGCCAAGAGACGAGTTTCAGCGCCATCTAGTATTTTTTTCTCGAAACACAAAACCTCAGACTTCCCCCTTAAAGGCTAATTAGTTATTATTTTAAACAGTCTTTTTGAAGACTATTAGTAGCTACTTTTTGAAACAGCCTAAGCTTTTTTCAAGGGTATTAGTAGCGACTAGCTACTTTTTAGAACAGCCTTTTTCAAGGCTATTAGTAGCGACGAGTTACATTTTGAAACAGCCTTTTTAAGGCTATTTGCACTTTTTTCAAACAGCCTTTTTAGGCTATTTTTACTTTTTCAAACGGCCTTTTCAAGGCTATTTGTAATTTTGTACTTTTTCAAACGGCCTTTTCAAGGATATTTGTAATTTTGTACTTTTTCAAACGGCCTTTTCAAGGATATTTGTAATTTTGTACTTTTTCAAACGGCCTTTTCAAGGCTATTAGAAGTTACTTTTTTTAAAAAAAAACCCATTTCAAGGCTATTAAAAGTTACCTTTTAAGACGGTCCTTTATAGGGTTTAAGCTCTGACTTCTCCTAGGGCCTCTACGGGCTTTTCAACTATTTGCTCTGGTTAATAATTTTTTGTGGTTGGGGAAATTTTTTTATTTTTTAAAGCCGCTCAGCCAGCTCTTATAAAGTTCATTTGAATGGTTAGTTTTAGTGTGGAGATTAAATATGAAAAGATTTAATAACACTCGCACTTCAGGAGCCGAAAAGCGAAATAAGAGAAAATTAGAACAAAAACAAATTGATTATCAAAAGGATACACTTCGAAAGTTTTTCAAAATTAAAACCAATGAAATTATTGAAGCCCAAGAATAAGCTACAGAACCAAGTGGGCAAGGAGAATTTGTTGAGGATCAATGTATTTCAAACGAGATTAACTTGGCGAATTCAATGCTTGACAGTCGATTAGCATTTACTGTTTTATTGAGTAACGACAAACCAGCAAAAGATGAAAATATAGACAAAGCACAGATACCAACAATAAAACCTGTTAAAGATATTAGCTTTAGTAAAGACGATGACCCAGTTCAGCCTAAATTGAAAACATTTCCACAAACCGATTTTAATGGGCAAAAAAGAAGTTTCAATTTAAATTGGTATGATAAATTTCCAATGCTAGAATATATTCGGTTGAAAACAACAAGGTGTATTGCTTTTGCTGTCGTCATTTTTCTACTACTAAGAATTCTTTGACTAACGGTTATTCAGACTGGAAAAATACAGACATGAGATTTAAAAAACACTTTAGCTCAGATAAATCACCACATGTTTGCATACGAAAAGTTTCAAATGTATCGTCAGAGTAAAAATAACGGATCAGTCGCGACGAAAATCGATAATCAAAGAGAAAGCGATGTTACGCGGAATCGCGACGTTTTAGCTACGTTGGTTAAAATTGTTATTCTTTGCTCTCAGCAAGATATTGCTTTTCGGGGACATAGGGAAATGAGTGATTCGGACAACAGAGGGAACTTTATCGAAATTTTAGAGATGGTTAAGAAGATGTGCCCTGATTTAAAAAATAAATTAGATAAAATGCCCAATAACGCGAAGTACACTAGTTGTATAATTCAGAATGAATTAATTTCTTTGAGTGGTAACATAATTAAAAAAATGATAAAATCAGAAATTTATTATTCTGGTGGATACTACTTTGTAATTGCGGACGAGTCGAGAGATAAAGGTGGATTAGAGCAATTGAGTGTATGCGTCAGATACACTGTTAATGGGGCCGTTAAAGAAAGGTTCATTGGATTTTTAGACCTACACTCATTTGACGCCAAATCAATTTCTTCTGGTATAATTAAAATTGTTGCAGAAAGCGGACTTCGCATTAACAACTGCGTTTCTTAAAGTTATGATTATGCGAGGAAATATAAGTGGTGTAAACATACAAATTCAAACCGCTGTTGGTGGCCCTGGTCCCTACATACACAGTTACTCTCATCGTTTGAATTTAGTTTTAATAGATAGCTGTTCGAAGTTATAGGGCCCGTTAGAGGACTTCTTGGACTTCTTCAAGCAATTTACAACTTTCAGTGCAACTCAGTACTTAGATCCGAGTTTTTTTAGAATCACAAAGTGCTCTCAATTACAAGGATGTACTGAAAATGCCCCAGAGTTGCCATACAAGGTGGTCCAGTAAACGAAAAGGGATCAACTACTTCAGAAATAGATTGGATGCCGTATTATTAGGTTTAGACAATATTATTGAAAATGATAAATCGGAAGAGTCGGCGGAGTGTAGAGGGTACATTTCTCAGTTAGAAAACTTTCAAAACTTTGTACTGTTAATTGCTTTAGACGAGGTTTTAGGAACAACAAATGGTCTTTCGGAATATTTACAAAACTCCAAATTGGCATATTCACGAGCCGTTGCTTTGTGCAAAGCTACAGTAAGTGAACTTAGAGAAATGAGAACTCATACTAAATTTACTGAAATATGGGACGAAGCTTCCAAGCTTGCCAAAACAGTAAATGTTTCAATACCAGTGCGACGCTAATTTCCGACACTTCTACTATAAGTGTATTAAATTATTACATATTTAATTTCGGCTCTAGGGTTTCCCTAGCGTCAGCAAAAGCAAGAAGGATTCTCGTTTTGGTCGTTAAACATTATTCCTGGTATAAGAATGTCTAGGGGTATGATTACACGTTAAAGAAATAAATAAACAAATGATCGGGTGTCCAAGTAATATAATATAAAACCAATGCTAACAAATACACTAAAATAAAAATATCAACACTTCAAATAAAAATATACACCACACTAAAATAAAAATATCAACACTTCAAATAAAAATATACACCACACTAAAATAAAAATATCAACACTTCAAATAAAAATATACACCACACTAAAATAAAAACCACATGCAAATTAAGTTCGTTTCGCGGAATCACGAGGGGGGACAACGCGGGCTCTCTCTCTCTCTCTCTTGGTAATATTAAATGGAAACCGTTCTCGGCTTTGGCTCACCAATTTTGTGGTTAGTCTGTTGGCTCACACTTGAGATGGCTGCTCGAGTCTTTGGATGGGTACTTCTGTAGTTGGGCCTTTGGTCCTACTCCGTTGGATAACTTCTTTACTTGTTAAATTAAACTTGGCCTAATACTGGACCTGAACTATTTAGTCTAATTCCGAACTTCTCGCTTTATCCCGGGACTAACTGTCTCCGGACTCTTAATTCTACTCAGCTACCCTGAGGTTCTCAGGTTCCCTGGTTCAGCGGGACTCTCTCGAAAAATCGCCAACTCCTGGGTTTTACTGTCCAGGGAGGTCACGTGATTAAATCAAATTTCGAAGATGACAATTTTTAGGTCGATGATTGGCGAAGGTGAAAGGTTAAAGGAAGCTTGAGAGAGGCGTTTCGTTGAAAGGTGATTAGTCCAAGTATATTTGAAAGTCGGTTGTGGAAATTGGTGACACGTGTCCGCATGTGGTACCACTTTTTGGACCCGCGGCACTTTCGGAAGAAGAGAGAGTCTTTACACTTTACGTTTCCGATCAATGTCGAGAAGAGCGGATATCGAAGAATAGAGAGAGAGAGGTGTTCGATGGCGCACAATGGGACAAGATGTTAACGCGCGCAAACCACTGTGTAGAGGAGAGCCATTCTAACACATGTTGGGGTAATAAAAACTTTCGCGAACGAGAAAGCACCTTTTGTAAAAATAATGCACTAATGATAAACATTTGGGCTTGGACACCCGTACGGGGATAGAAAATATACAGAGGCTTAAAGTAAAATAGCTAATGGATAACGAGAATGCTTTACACGTGTGTGAAAACGAAAAGATAAGATGCTAGGAAATTTTACAAAGAGCGAAATAAAGTGCTGCCAGATGTTTTAAGAAATGAATGGTAACTTTAAGAATATAGGATAATTAAAACTTATTGTAATAAAGTAAGGATTATAAAAATTAAGCGTCGCACCAGATCCAAAGAGTGAATTTGGTCCAAGGAAATGGTAGTTAGTAAGAAATTGAAAGAGTTCATAGTTTACGATAGCTTAGGAAACAGGGAAAATGAAAACATGAACGTGAGCCAGAAATTAAAAAGTACATATTTCGACATTTTGGATAAATTTAGCGCAGAAATGAAAAGAAGGTTGACCGATAACTCTTCTGTATTAAATTATTTATTGGCGTCTGATCCTCAGTGTTCAATTTCTAAACGAGGCTGATGTTATAAATTTTTGTAATATTTTTGAGAGATTTCAGTTCAATACTAGAGACATTTAATCGAGTCACGGCCCCCTGCACGCGCTAACGTGCCGTGATCGAGTTTAATGTAGTTTTTAAACACGGTAGACTGTTTCTTTACTCGTAAAGATTTTTCTCTTATATGCAAACGTTTTGGATAACTATTTCGTTGTTTGTTGTTATGGCTCCTCGATGTTTCATTACCACATGTAGAAAACGATTTGCGGTGGACGGTAATGTGTCGTTGTACAGGTAAAAGTTTGGGTTTCCTTAAGCCTCGGGGCAATTTGAAATGTTAACAAACGGCGGGCTTCCAAATTGATGATTTGGTAAAAGTTACTTCAGGAAGTTCAGTGAGCCTAGTGGAACACAACTCAGGACTATAATTACTGCAATATCCGTTTTTTTTTAAAACACTTTATTTAACATTGTTAATATCGGTCTTCGTTGAGTACCATCTCTTATGTTGTTTAACAGTGGAATGTTGAATTTAAGCAGAGTGTGAGACATTTATCTTGGCTAAGCTTCTAAGAGAAATAGCATATTATTAAATAGAAGGTAAAGGTTTGAAAAATAAGACAATTATCAGTATGATTGTTGCTGTTTAATTCAATGACTGTCGTCAATTCGTCATAAGTGTCATTCTTTAGTGTAATGTATTTTTCTGGGATATAATTACTCTTTCATAAGGTTTTTGTTTATCTAAGTTTCTACAAACATAATAATAAATATAATATTACTTACTTTAAATGTGAAATAATCTTTAAATACAAAGGTTAATACTAAGGACCTTCAGTCACTGCTTCTCCCAAAATTGCCATTGACATTGCCTGCTATTTTAAAAGTTGGGCCTAAGTCAGGCCTAGGCTTAAATATTTTCAAAGCGAACCTAAACGAAATCTTATTTATCTTCCTCACAATGGCGTTTAAATATTCCTTATAATAAGTAAATATGAAAACAAAAACTAAAAGTTCAAAAAATCTTAACACTATTATTAAATAAAAATCCAAAAACGTTGAAGTGGTTCATGTGAAAAATTCCAGCAAAAACCTATGGGAATTCTGCGAGCTTGGATCGGATGGATCCTGTAAAAATCGTCTGAGCTTCTACTATTTTTAACCGCCATGTTATGGCGCTAGCGGCTTGCCGTAGCACGGCCAACTTAGATCCACTGCTACTCGCACTAGAAGGCCCCCCAGCTTTAATTTCCTCCCATGTTAACGACCGTATGAGGAAAAGCCGATTTACGCGGGAAAATTCCGCTTGGCACGCTAGGAACCGGGACAACCCTTCTAATGTTATCCTACGGGGAAAATTTTTCGAAACAGTCCCCACTTTTAGGAACCTTTTCCCTTATCTTTGCAATATTGTTCAACGCTGAGATTTTAATATGATTTGAAGTAAGGTTTTAGCTTTATATTAAGACTATGTTTGTAATTTTCCGATCTTTGGTTCGCGTACAATCTTCTTTTAAAATCGACCAAAATTTTATGGCGAGGAATTGACTCCGTATCGAAAATAAGCCTCGGCGTCATCTTGCGCGGCGCGAGATTAAAAAATGTAAAGCTAAGAACACAAAATAAAATATCTAAGATTATCTGATAATACAACTTGGGTTCTATTTTTTACTTTAGTTAATATTTTATTACTTAAATTTTTACGTTTTATTATTATTAAACTGTTCAAAACATTATTTCAAATGGTTAAAGTTTGCTGTCTCTGATACAACCTAAGCTAATACAGTGTTTTGTATTAATTTGTGATAGTAACAAGCAACAACACACTGAGAAATTGGATAAAACCATTATGAATCGCTTAGTTCCTCCTCTTCTGGACCATTTGATACACAATATTTATAAAAAAATTTAAAAAGTTAAACACCTACAATACAAACCAGTTATTCGAAAAGTTTTGAAACTTTAAATTTTATCTAAAACACTTTTATATTTCACGTGAAATTTGTTACAAGAAATTAAATTCAATTTGTAAAACTATGAAATTTAATATAAGACAAGTTTTTAAAATTTAATACAGAGTTTGAAATACTTACTAGTGGAATTTATGTTTAGTTTTCAATCAGGCGCGTAAGATGTCGCCGAGGCTTATTTTCGATACGGAGTCAATTCCTCGCCATAAAAGTTTGGTCGATTTTAAAAGAAGATTGTACGCGAACCAAAGATGGGAAAATTACAAACATAGTCTTAAAATAAAGCTAAAACCTTACTTCAAATCATATTAAAATCTCAGCGTTGAACAATATTACAAAGATAAGGGAAAAGGTTCCTAAAAGTGGGACTGTTTCGAAAAATTTTCCCCGTAGGATAACATTAGAAGGGTTGTCCCGGTTCCTAGCGTGCCAAGCGGAATTTTCCCGCGTAAATCGGCTTTTCCTCATACGGTCGTTAACATGGGAGGAAATTAAAGCTGGGGGGCCTTCTAGTGCGAGTAGCAGTGGATCTAAGTTGGCCGTGGCCGTAGTCAATGAATGGCCGCTGATTGGCTGAAGCTTAAGCAAAGACTATATAATCGTTAGTCGTTGCTACAAAATGTCTTGACGTCGGATTCTCCCGTAGACTGGAGCATTTTTGGTAGAAGTATAAGATTTCTATGGGGAATAGCTCTTTATATAAAATACGAGAGGTCACGTGATTACGTTAGATTCAACGTGCAGTTAAAGTTAGAGAGCACGCGCATATTTTTGTTTTTGTTGAGCTCGCACGAAGACGCACTAGACGCTCTACACGGTAATATTAGGAAGCGCAAGCTCCAAAAAAACACTTTTTATACATGTATGCGTATATATTATTTTATAGAAAGAGATAATTGGCTTTCGTTATTTTTACCAATTTGAACTTAACTTTTTTTCATAAATAAGAAAGACTTTATTGGTGTATATGGCAGCGAAGCTACACACCATGTGCATCATACAGAATAAGTCAACAAAAGCATATACAAACAGTGATAGGCAGATAAATAAACAAACCAAAAACCAACACTATTGGACTCGGTAAAATTATCGAATTCCAAAGGCGCGGAGCAGAGTACACACGTCCGAAATAATCGCTAGTACACCTCGAGAAAAGGCCATACGGAGACCCGATCCAGAATGGATAAAGTCACCTGCAGTAAGCGACGCCAAAAACGAATGGCGGGGACCTCTAGCAGCCCGTCATTCAAAAGCATGTGGTGATTGGTGAACCATCTCTATCGACGCGCACTGTCCGGATCGACCCACCGAAGACTTTCCCAAGCAAAAACTGAAGAGCACCGCAGCAGTTTTAAGCCGTTCACAGTTAATACGTGCTACTATCGAGTCTTGCCAACGTGGCAACCGAAGAACCGCAATACAGTCCCGTGACGGATCAGTCTTGTACCACCCGACGCAAGTAGTTCCATGAAACCTGCCAAGAGTCCGCAACCAGAACCGAAACCCGTGTTTTAAGGTAACTTTTGGTGCGAGGCAAAAAACCATCGGCCGCGCAGGATGGTCGATAGACGCTACTGTGGCACATTTGTCCGCCATCTCGTTCTCTGGGATATCGGCATGAGCCGGACACCACAATAGTTGAAAACGCCCGGGGTAACCGTGACAGAGGCTGCGGGAACGTAGCACTTGAGGGTCGGGGCCGTCCTCCAAAGTCATTGCCAGGGCCGATTGTGAGTCGCAACAGACGACAATGTTCCCAAGACCTTCACGAAGGCCACCGCCGTGTTAATTGGGTGGCCCGGATCCACAACGAACGGACGAGTGACATCGCGATCAGGAATGCAGAAGCTGGCGCCTGCACAGCTGGAGACGTCCTGGAGGTAGCCGTTGGTATATATGACCACGGAATCGCCGGCCATTGCATGGAGTTCGAAAAAGAAAAGCTGACGCAGCTCGACATCCCAGAACTCGGACTTTTGAGGAGCGTAGCCAGCGACAGTTGACGTCCGCCTGGACAGGGGTCCAAGAAGGAGGGGAAATCAGGCTGGGAGAAGGGACCAAATCATGAAGCCAGTCATGATTAAGATTGACAAGTTGAAGCCAGTATTTGAGGATCGTTGGAGCATTAGTAACGTCCAGATGTGGCCACCAAGCCAGTTATGTAGCGCCTGTAGTAGTCGGGAGCATCATCGGCGGCGGCCAGGTTGACAAACTGCATACCCAGCAGATCTCTACGGTGGGAAAGCGGCATGATCGCCGCTTCAGCTTCCATTAACTGAATACTCGTCGACTTGGGAACACCCAAGATGACACGAAGCGCAGCATTTTGGAGACGGTCCAAGCGCCGTAAGTGGGTGACCGCCACGGAGTTATAGATGATGCTAAATAATCGATCCGGGAGCGAATAAACTGCAAATACAACACCTTCAGGGCGCGGCGAGAGGCTCCCCAGTATGTACCGGAAACCGCGCGTAACAAATTTAGCCGTTTCAAGGACGATCGATATAAGGCGTCAATGTGGGCGCGCCAGGTCAGTTTGTGATCGACGGTAACACCGAGGTAGACAAATTGTTCCACCCTCTCCAAAGGAGAGTTCCCGAGTGAAAAGTAGTTATCATCGTAAAAGGCCACGCTTCGTTTGCGGGAGAAGACCATGTATTTGCACTTAGACGGTTGAAAAGTTAGGTCGCATTCGCTACAATACTCCACCATATTGTCAAGTGCAATCTGTAAGTGCTCCTGCAGAGTGACGGCATAAAGACCCGTGGCCCAGAGCGCCAGATCATCGGCATGCTCACCGTGTAAAACGCCCACTGGGCAAGAGTCCGTGATGGCCCCGAGAATGACGTTGAAAATCGTTGGGCTAAGTGAACTCCCCTGCGGTGCGCCTCGCGTGACCTCGAAAGTGTCCGAGACCGTCTCCTAAATTCGTATCGCTGCCGTCCAATGGAAAAGGGAGCCTGACAAACCCTTCACCCGGAGTTTCTCCAACAGGGCACCATGGTGAATGCTTCCAAAAGCGTCTTTCAAATCCAAAAAGATAGCCACACAAGAGCGTCCCCTGGCAAGGGCTAATTGAGTAACCTGCACGAGGCGCGCCAAGTTATCCGTGGGCCGCCTACCCTTACAAAAGCCGGGTTTGGAATCCGGGATGACAGCGGTGTCGTCCAAGAACCAAGTCAAACGACCCAGCCCCAGTTTATCGAAGACCTTGCGAAGTGTCGGAAATAAGGAAATTTCTCGGTAGGAAGACACCTTTTGAGGATCTTTGCCCTGCTTGCAGATCGGGTGCAAGATAACGTATTTCCAAGCTTTTGGGTAGGAGCCCGCATCCCACAAGGAATTAAATTGCTTCAGGGGGGATTCGCGGAAAAGCGAGGGTGTGTTCGTCAACATCAGATTGGAAATATCGTCGGCGCCTGGAGCTGTGTTCTTTAGGGACGACAAGACCGTATCAAGTTCCGCAAACGAAAAGGGGGCGTTATACTGGGCCCCCTGACGGAGGTCAACGACCGGAGGCTCAGCTAAAAAACGGCGGGTTGGTGGAAGAGACCAGGGGCCTGGGTGGAAGCGGCCAAAATTCTAGCAACATCAACCGCATTCATGTAGGTGTGTCCACCATCAACCAACGTAATGGCTGTAGGCGTCAGGGACGAGTGACCATTCAGCCTATGACAGTACTCTGGCCAGCTTTTCCGCTTAAGCGATTTCACGTAGCGCCGAAACTCGGCCGAGGCCTTACCGAATTTGATGTATAATGCTGTGTCTTTGCTACGAATAGCCCTCCACCGCAGAGCCGTCACTTGGTTAGCCCGCGTAGCTCATGAAGCACCCCACCACTGTGGAGAACGAGGCTGTTTGGCGGGGCCAGCCGCCCTGTTCGGAATATGCGCCTTGGCCGCGCTCTGGAGAAGAGACGTAGTGGAGTGCACCGTTGCTTCAAATGCCGGTTCTGCCACACCAGCCTCCAACATCCTGAGGAAGCCGTTCCAATTGGTTGTGGTTGGCAAGCAGAGTATCGGACTCCAGAAGTATGGGGAGATGGTCGCTGGAGCCGCCCTGGAGCGTCCACCAAGACCGAGTGGGCTCCAAGTCAGAAGTGACGAATGCCAGATCCAACGCACTATCGGTAGAGGACCGGGCATGACGAGTAATGTCGCCCGTATTAAGCAGGACTATCCTATCTTCATCTTTTAACCAGTCGACAAGTAGTGCACCCTGCGCGTTTATCTCCTGACAGCCCCAGAGCGTATGATGCGCATTGAAATCGCCCAAAAGAATACATGAGCGGCCAGCAACCCGTAAAAGGCGATCCAGAAAAGACCGATAGACCGAGCGCAGGGAATCGTAGACATTGGTGAGAGTCACACGTCGACCATAGAGAGAGAAGGAGACCATGCACGCTTCGACCCCGCCACCCCTGGGTGGGGTAATCTGGGTAGGGTTGAGACGACCATCAACTAGAGTAGCGACTCCACCGTCCCTCCCGAGCGGTTGGTGCGGACGGTCAACACGGAAGACCTCGTAAATACCAAAGTCGAAACGAAGACGGTTATGGGGTTGAAGCCATGTCTATTGAAGCGCTATGACGGACGGCTTATGGATTCGGATGAGGTTAAAAAACTTGATTTTTGATTTTGGTTTTTCTTCAATATTTCCGGAAGCACTTGTCCGATTCTGAAATCGAAACCGGTTATGGTGTTTGTCACGTGCAAGAATTTCTCGAATTTCTATTGGTTGAAAAGGCGTTGTATTAGTTTTATAAGCCTTGGTCAAATATTTCTGCACATTTAAAAAAAATGAAAATAGCCAAATTATTCTCCGTTTTTTAACCTTTCCAAAATGTTATCATTGGACTTTCTACTATAAGCAGTCCTAAAAATATTTCAAAAACTAAGTGTCCAGAATCTTCTGTCCGGGACTGTACATATTTACCAAAGGTAAACAAACTGATTTTTCAGTTTCGTGTAAAAGTAATCTTAGATGGTATTAAACTGGAAATCATAAAATGAAATACTTAAATTTTTACAAACGTACTAAAAATCTTAGGTGGGGCCAATTAAGTAAGGGTCTCTGGTGACAGGCCTGAACATATTCAAAAATATATAGTCTTTCTACTGATCTACAAGCAGCAGCAGTAGGTTCGGGTAGGATAATTTCATTGACCAGTCAGGTGGGTATTTTCTAACAGGGTCTTCACATTGCAAATGGGTAACCTTCTAGTCTGTACTAAGCAAAGAATATAAAGCCCCAGCACGGCCAACTTTGATCACGCGCTGTTCGCTCTACAGCGGCTAACACATTCGTCGAAATTCCGCGAGCAAGGATTTTCCCCCTATTAACTGTACTATAACGTGTAGGAGTTCAGCGCCACGCTCGGTTGTTACATTGACTTCAATGTAAAAACTATACTAAAAATAATAATCCGCTAGGGGCGCTGACGTCATACACATCTTTTGCTCATAGGTTAACACAGAAACGTCAACGAATGAGATGACCGCTGTAGCGCGAGAGATCGAAGTTGGACGTGGTCCCAGGAATGGAAGGATTGATATTATAAATTGGCCGCGTGTTTTGGCTGCGTTAGAAACTTCCGGCAAAGCAAATCAGAGTAACCGGAAACGGTTACCACAACCTGGTCTCTCTTTAAAAAC